>NC_072426.2:71065909-71368939 GCF_028878055.3 Symphalangus syndactylus
CACACCCTCCACCCCTTGCTTCTGCACCATGCGTCATCCCACTGCACTACACTTGCACGGAGAATAATTCGGTGGGACATTTTTTTTACCCCTATGAATTTGCTTAATGGATCGATTCTTTAAAATGAGGTGCTACATACTCACAGTAAAGTATATAAAGTGCCCTCTGCTTAAGCATACGGCTTGATGGGTTTTGCTACGTCCACGCTCCATAACCACCACGTCTCCACACGGGACATTCCCAGCATCTCGGAAGACCTCCACAATCACCACTGGCTCTCCAAATGTGACCACCACCTCAACTTCTATTGTTACAGATTCACTTTGCCTGTTTTTGAACTTTATATAAACGGAACTTTTACACTTTTGGTGTCTGTTTTTTTTTTTTCACTCAATATTATTTTTGGGATTTATCCTTGCTGTTGTAGGACACAGTCGCTTATTCATTTTCATTGTTGTGTATATTTCACTGCATGGATATCCCATCATTTAGTTATCCATTTGCACTGTTTCCAGTTTGGGGCTATTCTTGCATATGTCTTTTGGTGAACACATTGCGTATATACTGAAGAATAGAATTACTGGGTCCTAGGATTCACACAGGTTCAGTTTTAATAGATACTTGCAACCAGTTTTCCAAAGTGATTGTACCAATTTATACTATTACAACCATAACTAAGAAAATGAAAAGCCAAGCCATAAAATGGGAGAAGATACTTGCAATTTATTTCCTAACAAAGGATTCACATCTAAAATATATAAAGAATTCCTACAAATCAATAAGGAAAAGGTAGACGACCCGAAAGAATCATTCAAAAGTCTTGAATAGGCAGTGGAAGTAGTTTCCATTGCCCCACAACCCACTGGTTGTATTAGTCAGGGTTCTCCAGAGGAACTGAACAAATAGGCCATAGGAAGAGATTCATTAAAACGAATTGGCTTAACGTGATTATAGAGGCTGAGAAATCCTGTGATCTGCCATCTGCAAGCTGGAGACCCAGGCAAACCAGTGCTGTGATTCCAGTCTAAGTCCAAGTCCAAGTCCAAAGGCCTGAGCCAAGGATGTGAATCCCAGTCCAAGGGCAGCAGAGGACTGATGTCCCAGCTCAAACAGGCAGGCTGGAAGCAAAATTTGGCAAATTCACTCTTCCACTGCTTTTTTCGTTCCATTCAGCCCCTCAATGGATTGGATGGTACCCATCCACATTGGGGAGGAAAACCTGCCTCACTGAGTCCATTCCTTCAAATGCTAATCTCATCCAGAAACACCCTCGCAGCCACATCCAGAAATATTGCTTAATGCAGGCACTCTGTGGCACAGTTTAGAAGACACCTAAAATTAACCATCACACTAATGTTTTATGCAGTCAATATTTTAATAATTTTGAACCATTTTGGTGTGTGTCTACAGACACCTCATTGTGGTGGTTTTTTTTTTTTTTTTTTTGAGATGGAGTCTCGCTCTGTTGCCCAGGCTGGAGTGCAGTGGTGCAATCTCAGCTCACGGCAACCTATGCCTCCTGGGTTCAAGCAATTCTCCTGCCTCAGCCTCCTGAGTAACTGGGACTACAGGCGTGTGCCACCACACCCGGCTAACTTTTTGTATTTTTTTAGTAGAGACGGGGTTTCACCATGTTAGCCAGGATGGTCTCAATCTCCTGAACTCATGATCCACCTGCCTCAGCCTCTCAAAGTGCTGGGATTACAGGCATGAGCCACTGCACCAGGCCTCATTGTGGTTTTAATCTGCATTTCCTTGATGACTGATGGGGTCGAATATTTTTTCCTATGTTAATGGCCATTTGGATATTGTCTTCTGTGGCTATTCAAGACTTTGTAATGTTTCTTTGCAGTCATCTACCCTTTCCTTATTAATTTGTGGGAATTCTTTATATATTTTAGATACGAATCCTTTGTTAGGAAACATATTGCAAGTAACTTCTCCCACTTTGTGGTTTGCATTTTTATTTTCTTAGTTGCGACTTTTGATTAATAGAAGTTTTATATATATATATATATGTATATATATATATATATATATATATTTTTTTTTTGCAAATGCAGGGCACCATGATGTTCTACACACGTGGGGATATGGGGGTGCCGCCATGTTGCCTGGCACATGTGACGGCAAGGAAGAGAGCGAAAATCGCCATGTTTGGATGGACCCATTTTCTAATGGCCAGCATTTGCATGTCAGGGGTTGCCGGCCTAGCTCTAAGAGCCGGAGCTTTCCTGCTAGATAAGAAATGTTTCTTTAGCTGCTTTAAAAGAAACAAAAACTTTCCAAAGACCCCTTTTCCTCTCTATCTGCCTAAAATAATTTCTTAATAACTTCTATAACATTATGATGTTCACACGATGATGAAATTACCTTCGAATTTCTCATCACATATCCCCACCGTTAAGTGACGCACAACTGTACCATGTGTGTTCCTTATTTTGTCTATTTCCCCCACTAGAATGCAACCTCTTTCTCTGACAGCCAGGGTTTTTGTCTGCTTGGCTCTCTGCTGTCCCCTCAGTGTCTAGCATAGATGCCCGAGTGAGGCTTATGATGCTGTGAGTGTTCAATGAGATCACGTCTGTAAGGCAGCCGGAACAGTGCCCAAAGGCCAGGAGAGCCTCAGGACCTGGTGGTGTCTGCCATCGTTGTTCTGACGGTGGGGAGGTGGCAGGTGACTTCTCTGTGCCTCACAATCTGTCCAGGGCCGTGCTGGGGTCTGTCCACCATCAAGGGCCTCTGCGAGAATAGAAGAGTGAGGTGCCTTATGTGAGCCCTTCAGGCACTGAAGCTTCCAGAGGGCCCCCTCCTTACCATGACACTGGCCTCCACCCCCAGCGCTCCCCAGGACGGGGCTGGAACGCTCCCACGGATCGCAGCAGGCCCCTCCGTTCCTGTCTGGCACCTCATTATCAGAAAGATGTGGACCCACTGGAGCGAGTTCAGAGAAGCGCAGCAGCCCCGGGGAGGCGAGGTCGCGGGGCTGATTTATGAGGCAAGGCTGGAGGGGGATCACGAGAGCAGAAGACACCCTGGGAGAGCAACTATGAGATGTGTGCGGCTGGCCTGGGGTGGGTGTTTCTTGAAACATTCCAGGATGAAACAAAGGAGAGAAGCTTTGAGACTGGCTGTGGCGGGAGGTGTCCCTGACAAGGAAAGCCTCAAATCAGCAGAACATTCTTTCCACAGGAGAGTGGGAGGCTACTATTTAGAAAGCAGCAAATTAGACAAGATCCAGCACTGTGAACTGTGATTAATGAAACTCCCTGAACCAGCCTGGATAGGATATCTTTGGTCTCTAGGACACTCAAGACATTGCCAAGGATCCATGATCTTGTCATCCTCATCCTGTTGGGCTCAAAGAGCAGCCAGGGGAGCATATTTAACTTGCTCAAATGAAAATAAACATGGACAAGTCAGGGAAATGGCTGGGGAGAATTCTGGAGTGCTTACACATGACGATCTGCCAGGCCATGCCTCTCAATAAACCTATGCCTTAGAGAAAAGTTTTTCAGCCTCAGAGTTCTTGACATTTTGGGCCAGATCATTCTTTGTTTTATGGTGGCTGTCTTGTGCATTGGAGGATACTTTGTGGCATCTCTGCCTCTACCCACCAGATGCCAGGAGCCTTCTACCCCAGTCATAATAAAAATGTCTCCAGACATTGCCACAGGTCCCCCTTGGGGGCAAAATCACCTCTGGTTGAGAACCACTGCCCTGGGCGAGCTGAGCATGAGAATCTGCTCTCTGTTCTGTCTGTCTTGAAACTCAAGGCTTTGACACGTTGTGAGCATCTTGCCATACAGAACATGTTTCAGCGATATTTCTTCTACCACACAGCTTGTGGATGTAATCCAGACACCCTGGGGTGAAGAAAAAGCTACCCCATGTTGGGCTTATTGAGATGATCTTACATGGAGACTTCCAGAACACTTTTTTTTTTTTTTTGTAGAGATGGGGTCTGGCTACATTGCCCAGGCTGGTCTTGAACTCCTGGCCTTAAGTGATCCTCCCATCTGGACCTCCCTAAGTGCTGGGATTACAGGTGTGAGCCACTGCACCCTCCCCCTGGAGCATTTTTCAAGGATCTCTCTGACTCTATATGACTTTCATCTTATCCTCTAACTATAGAGCCTGATTTGTAAGTAGGGCGCTCTCCATCATAATAACCTTTGGCCACTCCTGGGATCATAAGAAAGACTGATGGATTTCAAAGTATTTGCAAAATAGAGGAAGGCAAATGGCTGTTCTTGAGAAGGGAGGTGTTAACAGTCGTGCTAAGAGTGGAAGCGTGGCATAGAGGTTATGATCCCTGAAACTCATGTGGACAATGAATGCCTCGAGATAAAGCCTCAGCTGCTGTAGCCAAGAGACCAAAAACATGGTGCCTGAAGGAAGATAGATGTTTATTTCTCTCTCATGTAATGGTCTCCACATTGGAGGACTGTTTCTGCTAAATAAATCAGAGCATTGACCCTCACTGGCAAGGACCCAGGTGTCTGTCTTGTGATTTCATCATCTCCTAGGGTGTTGCCCTTGGCTGCAAAGCTGGGGCCAGGTCGTGAGATGTCATTGAAGGGAAAAAGAGAGAACGTCTGGGACAGCAAATTCCTCTTGAGCAAGTGAGGCAGAAGTGGCACCTGTCTCTCTGAATAGAACTTGGTTATATGGCCACACCCAGTCACACGGAAGGCTGGGGAGGGTAGACTTTAGCTGTGTGGTCAAGTACTCGGGAAGTAGGGGAGAACAGGCCAGAGGAGGAAAGCAATGTCTACCAAACAAGGAATTCAAGTTCGAATCCTAAAGTAAAGCACCCTTCAGAAAAGGACTAATCCATTTTTCACAGTCTCTCTAGATTGTATTTGATCTCCTCAAACTCCCTGCATGTCCCTGGACTTTGGGCCAAAGACTGTTTAAAGACAGGCATTCTGTCACTCCCAAAACACACTCCTGAGGGAGAGACAGTTAAGCCATCTCAGGATAGGGGTTGCTTGAGAGCAGATGGGGGATGGTCCAAATTTTTGGTAGGTCCTCAGGGGCCTCCCTTGCAATGCTGGGATGTGGCCAAAATCGTCTTATGGCTTTTGGGGGTTGTCAACAATGGGCAGACCAACATTTTCCTACTTCCCTGAAGAATTTCTGTGCTGGAGGAATTACCCTCCCAGCCTGGGGGCAAAGCTAACTGCATAACCAAAAGGCTCATGGAAAATAGTAGAAAAAGAACAAAAGGGGTCAGGTAAGGTGGCTCAGGCCTGTAATCCCAGCACTTAGGGGGGGCCAAGGCAGACAAATCACTTGAGGTTAGGAGTTCAAGACCAGCCTGGCTGACGTAGCGAAACTTCATCTCTACTAAAAATACAGAGTAGCTGGATGTGGTGGTATGCGCCTGTAATCCTAGCTACTCAGGAGGCTGAGGCAGGAGAATCGCTTGAGCCTGGGAAGCAGAGGTTGCAGTGAGATAAGATTGTGTCACTCAAGTCCAGCCTGGGTGACAGAGTGAGACTCTATCTCAAAAAAAAAAAAAAAAGGAAAAGAAGTTCAGTTTGGGAGGCCGAGGAGGGTGGATCATCTGAGATCAGGAGTTTGAGACCAGCCTGGTCAACATGGCGAAACCCTGTCTCTATTAAAAACACACAAAATTAGCCGGGCATGGTGGCAGATGCCTGCAGTCCCAGCTACTTGAGAGGGTAAGGCAGGAGAATTGCTTGAACCCAGGAGGTGGAGGCTGCAGTGAGCCGAGATTGCGCCACTGCACTCCAGCCTGGGCGGCAGAGTGAAACTCCTTCCAAAAAAAAAAAGCTAATTGAAAAGGAACAAGAGAGCCTCCTCTTGCCCTTGGTTTTTGGTCCAGGTTCTTGAGCAGAGTCCTGGGACCGGTGCCTGGACAGGACTAGGAAGGGAACAAAAAATGAGCCCCTTACTTTCCCACCTCCTAGACAACCTCAGGAAGGGCTAACCAAAGGAAAGAGACTGGGAGGGGACAGAGGACAGGTCAGAGGTGAGGGGGAGGGAGGGGTAACCGAGGGCTGCATGCCCTGCCCCTGATGCTTGTTTTTCCTATGAAGAAATTTGATCCCAGTTCAACCCACCACCAAGATTCCCTGAACTCAGGTGAAGTAAGATGCCAGGCAGCCTATTTGACATGTACACAAAGCCAGCCCAACTCCCCAGTCATCTGCTGTTGGAAGTACCCAAGGGGACAGCTGCATGGAAGCTCTGCTGGTCATGTGACACTTGCCACAAGCCCAGGGTGTGGGGAAAGGGTGGATTAACCACGGGAAGCCTGGCACAGCCAGAACACCCCCGGATCCTCGATCTGGGGAGAGTGTCTGGTTACCACGCACTAATGATATGCAGAATTTCTCATGCCTGTAGAGTTTGCCATGGTTCTCTGTTCTTAGAGGGGCTTTTGTGGGTAGCAGATGTGGCTGCATGGTAGAGTTTTATCAAATTACCGTGGCCTAATCCAAACACCAAGAAATTCTGATTTCATTGGTCTGGAGGAACACAAACAGCAGTCTTTCTGAATGTGCCTCTAGGACTAAGAAGACCCACTGACATATGGGATCACAAGTGATCTTCCGGTTACCCCACAGAGAAAAGGGAGACGTTTTATGGATAAGGAAACAGTCTCAGAAAATGAGATGATTTGCTTAAGATTATCTGCAGACAAGTCAGTAGATTCTCTTGTCCAGAAACCACAACATAATCGTCCCTTGCAGGAAAAAAAATAATGTTTTTAAAAGTGGATTCATTGGTTGTGTGGTGTCTACAGATACTGTGATTTTATTTGACTCTTACAAAGTGAGGGAAGGAAAGCCATCTGAGTATCTGGGACCCCACCTGCATCCTCCATGTGCCGTACTCAGATGCGGGAGAGTAAGGAACATTCAGCCGCTGATTGACATGTGTTTCCAGTGCATGAACATTTGTTCCACGTGTTTTTGGGCTCTCCAGGAAGCTCAGCCATCAGATATTCATGTCTCATTTTTTTTTCTTGTCGGACACCAAGACAAGGGCTCCCTCCACGTTGGAGAATTCTACTCTTCCATGGCTACCCTCGATCACTCACTGCCACCTTCCTCAAGAAAATATCACCCCAGAGCCTGAAAGCAAGCTGTTTAGCACAGAGCCTGGAACGTCTGAATCTCAAAGACAGGCTTGAACTAGAATTTCTGGCTTGAGACGTCTTGAGGCCTGCAGAGAGCTAGTACAAGAATAATTTTGTATTGAAGAATGAATTTGTAACGCTGCAACAAGACCCTCATGAGGTTTGGGGATCCTGACTTGTAAACAGGGGGCTCTTCTCACGGCTGCCTGAGGATGTTTAGGGTGGGCATCCACGACTCCCAGGATGGGAGAAAGAGTTAAGCTAAGGGACACTGTTGCCTTTGGTGTGGTAACGGAAGTGCAACTGTTGTGTACATGCATGATTCCTCCCATGTACAGCACACGTAGTATACACACATGCAACACCCGTGACACCCAGAATATGTACACTCCACACACACTCACACAACACCTGCATACACAACACACACATGCAACACACAAAATTCACAGTGCATGCGCACATAATTCAAGTTCACACAACTGCTGTATACACAACACACATGTAGCACACACAACACTCAATGCGCACTCAATGCAAGCTCACAACACACATGACACATGCATGCACACCACACACACATGCAATACACAGAATTCACAATACATGTTCACTCAACACATGTATATACACACCACACACATACAACACACATGACACACCATACATGTGCACACAACACACGTTCACACAACACACGTAGCACATGCATATACTTCACACACACATGCAACACACAGGACACACAGCACATATGCACTCAGTGAAAGCTCACACAACACACACAACACATGCATATACACCATACACACATGCAACACAAGCAACACAGTACATGTGTACGCAGCATACACCCAAGCTGGCTTCTTAGGGACCTCACTGAGCACTTCCAATAATCAGCCAGCAGGGGACAGCATTGCAAAGGCTTTGCAGGACAGGCGCGCTCCCTCAGGAGGCAACAGGTGTCAAAGATTCATCAACTTTACAATCTACATCCAGTGCCTACTATGTGCCAGGCATTTTGCTAGGTGCGTCCAGCCATGATAAAAACGGAAATGTCTCTTCCTTCAAGACTAAGCTTCCTTCAAAAACTCGAGAGGTGGAAGATGGTGTGGGGGTGAGGGGTTGCAACTGAGAAGCACCACGTGGCCACCTGGCTCCAAGGCTGGGCTTGGGTAGGAGAGTCGCTGCCTTGGATCTAGCTCTGCCACTTAGTCTCTGCCCCTTTACTGTAACATGAAGTGGCTGCTACAGCAGCACTGTCTCACAGAAATACAGTGTGAGCTGCACATGCGATCCAAACTAAATTCTCTAATCATGCCATTAAAAACGGGAGAAGGAAGCAGGTGAAATTAATTTTAGTCGTATGTTTTCTTTAACCCAGCATATCAAAAATAGTAATATATAGGGCCACACGCGGTGTCTCACGCCTGTAATCCCAGCACTTTGGGAGGCCGAGGCGGACGAATCACCTGAGGTCGGGAGTTTGAGACCAGCCTGGCCAACATGGTGAAACCCCGTCTCTACTAAAAATACAAATCTACTAAACATACCAAAAAAAAAATTAGCCAGGCATGGTGGTGGGCATCTGTAGCTCCAGCTACTAGGGAGGCTGAGGCAGAAGAATCGCTTGAACCTGGGAGCCAGAGGTTGCAGTAAACAGAGATTGCTCTATTGCACTCCAGCCTGGGTGACAGGGCAAGACTCCATCTCAAAAATGAAACAAAACAAAACAAAATAGTAATATATATATTCAATGTGTAATATAAAAAGATTGAGCTAATTTACATTCACTTTTTGTACGAAGTCTGCAAATCCAGGGTGTATTCTACACTCACAGCATGTCTCAATTTGGACTGCCTGCACTCCATGTGCTCAATTGCCACCTGTGGCTGGCACTTGCCGTATTGAACAGCCATCCAACTACAGTTTTCAGGCCTTGCAGGGTGTTAGAATCACCTGGCTGGCATGGGAGTGGCTATGAAAAAGTTTCTTGTCCCCCAAACAACAAAACAACAAACAAATACAGTGCTCGGGCCCTGCTATATTAATTCTAGTCTGTCTGAAAACCTGAGGCTGTCACCCAAATACCAAATGCCAGCCTAGCCCATTTATTTTCCCTTTTCCAGTGTGCACCTCCTTCCTTCACATCACACACACACACACACACACACACACACACACACAGTTTGGAGTCTGAAATTAGGAGGATCACTTGAGCCCAGGAGACAGAGGTTACAGTGAGCCAAGATCACACAACTGCACTCCAGCCTGGGCAACAGAGTGAGACTCTGGCTCAACAACAACAACAAAAAATCCAAACCACAACATAAAACAGAGGGATAAACAGAAGAGACAGTTCTGCATCTCTTGGTTGCTGGACCCTGTAGGTCCCACAACCTTTGCTGACGTCCCTCAGAGAAGCTCCATCACTTTGTCCTCCTGCCCCCAGCAGATGCCAAGCCCCAGAAGGGCCCCTCCTCTTGTCACTGTCCCTCCAGGTCTGGCAGAGCCAGTTCCTTTGTCAGTGAGGAAGCTGTGATCCCGGGAGCAATGGCCCTTTCCTCTCTGGGCAGAACACCGAGCTCAGCCTCTGCCCTCCCTCTCTCTGCTTCTCCTTGTCACCTTCCGTTCACAGGCCTGGGACAAGGACCCTCAGGGCTCCTTGCCTGCAGTCCTTTTGGTTGGCAGGAGCTGCTGATTGGCATGGGCTGACAGCTTTCCCGAGGGGGATGTCTGGAGGCCACCAGCTGCCTCCACACACAGGTGCCCAGGTGTGTGGCTGCCTCAGCTCCAGCAGCCACTGCCTTTCTGGGGAAAATCCATTCAGGATGAAGGGTTGAGGGAAAACCCCATGTACTTTGGGACCCCAGGACAAGAAGATAATTGTGCAAAATCCCATTGACATCACTTTCTCTCTGTAGGGAGCTGCAGATTAATGGTAAAAAAAAAAAAAAAAAAAAAAAAAAACCACAAATGAGCAAAGTAACTCCTAGTTACCCCATCCAGGTTGAGGAAGAGAAGTTTGGAGACACTAGTGTCTCTAGTTATGTAGCGTTTATTTTCTAGACCTAAGCATCTACTCTGCCATGGTATTAGCTGTCCTTGGAAGCGTCCCTAACCTTCCCAACCCTCTGTTACTTCATCTGCAAAATAGGAATACCTGATGTGCCCGGCTCTCAGGGTTGTTGTAAAAATGGAAAGAAAACAGCAGCTGAAAATTGTCAAGGACTGTGACAGGGCTGAGGTTTTTACCCCATTTGTCAGGTTACAAGTGGGCCTGCCAGTTTCATGAATGGGGATTGAAGACACAAGACTCCTGGGTCAGGGCCAAGGGAATTTATTATTCACTGCAACAGCAGTAGCCAGAGTCTCGGCATTTTCTTGTGTGGGATCCATAGACTCCAATACCCAGAGCGCGACGTGAAGAGGCTGGGTGAGATGGTCACACTAGGCAGGAACCTGAGTTTAGGAAAGTCACTTATTTTTAGAATGGGTAAGAAGCCTGCCTGACCTTTGTCCCTGAGAGAGACATTATCTTTATTCTACTGGGCAGTAAACAAACCTGCCATTTCCTCTGGAGACAGGGACACTGACTGTATCTTCCCAGGCTGCTCTCTGCACAAACACCCTTGGAAAGCTAGTCCGGAACAAAAGCGGTCCGTGTCTCTCTTGGCAAAACAGGCTTCTGCCTTTCCAGGCAAGAGACCCGTGGAGAATTTTCTCCCCACCAAGCACTATTGAGAAAGTGCAAGTGCTATGCACATGTAAAGTACTTTAACCTCATTTATCCTGACAATTGCCCTGTGAGGTGGGAGGGGGTAAAAATAACTCTATCATGATGCTTATGTGGAAAGAGAGTCAGGCATGAGAGGTTGAGCACGTGTCCAAAGCCACCCAGCTATTTGGTGAATCACCATGTCTAGCACTGAGAAATCTAGGCTCTAGGCCATCTGCTATTTCTACTACACCACTGGCAAGATCATGTTTAATGCCCCTCAAGCCTCACTCATTCCCACTAGAATCTACAAATTGTGACAGGCCATCAACAGTGAGAAGTCAGCGCCATTAGAAACTTCTGCAGCTTCCAAGGCTGAGCTCATTTGAAAGCAGGCGATGCGTGTGTTAAATAACCAGGCTTTGTTCTGGGTTATCAAAATTCTCCCATGGTCTGCTCCAGCATGCCAACATGGGTGTTGTGGGGTTACGAGGGAGTTTGCGGGCACTCGGAAGCAATCGAGACCCCGTGACCTGCAGAGTGGTGAGCAGGACTGAGGCGCATGGGAGTGGGAAGTCACTGACCCTCACGCCTGCACGGACGTTGCTGCTCTTCTGCTTTGCAGAAGAGGGTTCATACCTGTTCTTTTTGTGCCAGGAGGAGGGACAGGCTCAAAGCTTCTGTGGCCTGGGGCTTGAGGTCTCCCTGTTGTTCAACAAGTGTCAGCAAGGGTCTCTGGCCCTGGAGGGGCTCTCACTGAGCTCCTGTGGGAGTGGGACATGTAGGAGCCCCTGTTCCTACACCGTCTCCTAAGGGGCTCCAGCTTGGCTTGGTCCTCTTTCCTGGTGCACAGTATGACTGCTGATCGACACTCACTAAACACTTAGCAAGTTCCAGGCACTGTGCTATGCCAAGCCCTTCCCACACATCATCTTATTTAATCCTCACAACAACCCTTTCTATGGGTGACATGCTTGCATTGCATGGTAAGTGACAAAGCTCCAACTCGTTGCAGATCTTATCTGGCTCTGGGGCCCAGATATGCTTCCAACAAAGGACTTGTGAGTTATCCTCACATTTTTAGAAATAAAGTTGGGGTCCAGGGAGCAGAGCCCCTGAAAGCCTCTCTTTTCTGCCAGCTTGTCGCAGCAAAGTACTTCCAACTAGATCTTTAGGTAGACAGGTCTGCAGGTTCTGCTTGTAAGAAAAACAGCAAGCAATTAGCACGACTCGCCTGGATGTGGGGCTCAGTGAACATGTCCTCCGTTGGCGTGCACGTACGCTGCCCTCTAGCGTTGAAATGCCAGCAGGCTGCTACCTCTGCTCAGCTTGCACAAGAGGTCAGCCCCTCGCCTTCCCATGGGGAGCAGAACAGAGTCTGGCATTTCCCACTCTGAAGAACGGGCCACTTCCCACTGAGTGGCCTCTCCTACACAAAGGGCAAGGGACCCTGCGTGAAAATGTCCCGAGCATTTTTGTGCTGCCTAGGGCAGCCGGCCACTTTCAGCAGGCTTCACTCTGCAAAGAGCTTTTTCCTCTGAAAGTGACTTCTGTACACCAATTATTATGATCTGTCATCTCTGAAGCCATTTATTTCAATGGCTAGTAATAAGTATTGATACTTGACAGGATTTTCAACTTGGATTTCACAAACCTCAAGTATATTTTCTATTCTCTCCCATGTCACTATTCCTTTAGAAACCAAAACTATATCAAAAGAGATTCACCTGATTGCAGAGCTCAGTCTGTGAAGTGGGTGCCTCCCTGTGGCCCTGAGATTCCTAGATCTGCCATGAGCAAGGCATATCAAAGAAACCTGCCCTTTGATAACCACCTTTTATTTTCACCAGAAGGCGTCTTCTCTCCATTGTATAATATGTGATTCCAGGGTCTATGCAATGGTTCTATAACTTGAAACTTCTCTGATCAAGAGAAAAATGAAACCCTTTGTAGGTGTCATTCATTGGAAGCACTCAAACTTAATAAAGATGATCTATTGTAAATGCAATACATTTTCTTTTTTTTTTTTTTTTTTTGAGACAGAGTCTCACTCTGTCGCCCAGGCTGGAGTGCAGTGGCGCAATCTCGGCTCACTGCAAGCTCTGCCTCCAGGGTTCACGCCATTCTCCTGCCTCAGCCTCTCCAAGTAGCTGGGACTACAGGTGTCCGCCACCACGCCCGGCTAATTTTTTGTATTTTTAGTAGAGATGGGGTTTCACTGTGGTCTCGATCTCCTGACCTCGTGATCTGCCCGCCTCGGCCTCCCAAAGTGCTGGGATTACAAGCGCGAGACACTGTGCCCGGCCTTGTAAATGCAATACATTTTCTACTGGGTTTAGCTTATTTTTCTTCATGGTACAGCCTTATATATGTGGGATGGATTTGAACCAGATATAATATGGGTACAGTTATAACTCTGCAGGAAATCTCCTAAGAGTAACAGATCTTATCTTTATAATAAAGATAGCCATTTAAAATTTTTGGTATAAATCGTGCAGCACAAGATTGGCATAATTCAAGCATAGCGTGCCGTCTAAGTTCATGCATCTGGCATTTCCCACAGGCAGAAATAACTCTTCGGATGGCCTCTATTTGTCCTTCCATAGTTGAAGACAAAGAAGACAGGCTCTATGGCAAAATTATGAGGCCATCAAAATCAATGCTCCAAGGCCCACTATTCATATTTCTTCTTTTCTCCATAGCAATTACAAGTTTTTCTTTTGTTTTCTAACCTTCTCAGGTTCAAAGTCAAACCTCCTAATAAGTTTTCTATTTCTGCAGAACAAATTGCTTCTACACTCAGCAGGTTTTCTTTTGGGATTTTCTTTCTTTCTTTTTTTTTTTTTTTTTTTTTGAGACAGAGCCTGGCTCTGTCACCTAGGCTGGAGTGCAGTGCAGTGGCACCATCTCAGCTCACTGCAACCTCTGCCTCCTGGGCTCAAACCATCCTCCCACCTCAGCCTCCCAAGTAGCTGGGATTACAGGCGCATACCACCATACCTGGCTAATTTTTATGTTTTTAGTAGAGACAGGGTTTTGCCATGTTGCCCAGGCTGGTCTTGAAGTCCTGAGCTCAAGTGATCGCCCCCCTCAGCCTCCCAAAATGCTGTGTTACGGGCGTGAGCCACAGCGCCCGGCCCACACTCAGCAGTTTAAAAGAATAATAGACAGTTACTGTTTCACATTGTTTCCATGGGCCAGCACAGAGGAGTAGCTGAACTTGAGGGTTTGGAGGTCTCTCAGGAGGTTGCATTCAAAATGTCAGTGGCTGTCATTTGGAGGCTCCACTTGGGCTTGAAGATCCATGTCCATGGGGGATCATTCACAGGGCTGGCAAACTGGTGTTGGCTGTTGGCTGGAGGCCTCAATTCCTCACGATGTGGGTCTCCCCACGGGAGTGCTGGAGCGCCTTTACAACATGGCAGTCAGCTACCCTAAGAGCACAGGTTGGAAGCCATAGTGTATTTTATGATCTAGATTCAGAATTGACACGCCATAATTTTTGCAATATGCTAGGTGATTATAAAGTTCAGACTTATTTATTTTTTTACTGTAAAATTTTTTTAACGTTTTAGTTTTTTGAGTACATAGTAGTTATACATACTTATGGAGTATATGAGATTTTGATACAGGCATACAATGTGTAATAATCACATCAGGATAAAGGAAGTATCCATCACCTCAGCACTTATCTTTTTTTTTTTTTTTTTGAGATGGAGTCTTGCTCTGTTGCCCAGGCTGGACTGCAGTGGTGTGATCTCACTGCAATCTCCACCTCCCAGGTTCAAGAGATTCTCGTGTGTCAGCCTCTCAAGTAGCTGGGACTACAGGCATGAGCCAACATGCCTGGCTATTTTGTTGTTGTTGTATTTTTAATAGAGAGGGGATTTCACCATGTTGGCTAGGCTGGTCTCAAACTCCTGACCTCAAGTGAACCACGCACTGTGGCCTCCCAAAGTGCTTGGATTACAGATATGAGCCACCTTGCCTGGCCCACATTTATCCTTTGTGTTATAAACAATCCAATTATACTCTTTTAGTTATTTTTAATTGCACAATTAAATTATTGTTGACTATAGTCACCTGGTTGTGCCATCAAATACTAGCTCTTATTCATGCTTCCTATTTTTTGTACCCATTAACCATCCTCACTCCCCCCTCCCTTCTATCTTCCACAGCCTGTTAACCATCCTTCTACTCTCCATCTCCATGAGTTCAATTTTTATTTTTAGCTCCCAGAAATATGTGAGAACATGCCAAGTTTCTCTTTCTGTGCCTGGCTTATTTCACTTAACATAATGACCTCCAGTTCCATCCATGTTATTGCAAATGAAAAGATCTCTTTATTTTTTATGGCTGAATAGTATTCCATTGTGTATATGTACCATGTTTTCTTTATCCATTTGTCTGCTGATGAATACGTAGATTGTTTCCAAATCTTGGCTAGTGTGAATAGTGCTGCAATAAACATGGGAATGCAGATATCTCTTTGATACACTGATTTCCTTTCTTTTGGGTATATATCCAGTAGTGGGATTGCTGGGTCAAATGGTAGCTCTATTTTTTGTTTTTTGAGGAACCCTCTAACTGTTCTCCATAATAGTTGTACTAATTTACATTCCCACCAACAGTGTATGAGGATTCTCTTTCTCCACATCCTTGCCAGCATTTGTTACTGCCTGTCTTTTGGATAAAAGCTATTTTAACTGAGATGAGATGATATCTCACTGTAGTTTTGATTTGTATTTCTCTAATGGTCAGTGACATTGAGCACCTTTTCATATATTTGTTTGCCATTTGTATGCCTTCTTTTGAGAAATGTCTGATCAGATCTTTTGCCCATTTTGAAATCAGCTCATTAGATTTTTTCCTATAGAGTTGTTTGAGCTCCTTATATAATCTGGTTATTAATCCCTTGTCAGATGGTTAGTTTGCAAATATTTTCTCCCATTCTGTGGGTTGCCTCCACTTTGTTGATTATTTCCTTTGTTGTGCAGAGGCTTTTTAACTTGCCATGATCCCATGTGCCCAGTGTTTTTCATGCAATACTTGTTTTTTATAGTAAATACAGATAAGCAATCCATTCATACCTACATACCCATAACCCCAATTCCAGAAGTCATTATTGTTAACATTTTGGTGAAAACATATCCAGGTTTGTTCTAAACTTTTGTTGTACTATGGTGTTGACTTCCTGCTCTACCAAAATAAAATAGCGGACCTGGTGTACTCTGCCTCCCTGTTTTGTCTAATACCTAGACACAAATCTGCTTCAAAACAAATATTTATTGATAACTCATGTTATTGACATGTGCCAGGAATTTTGTTAGCCCCTGTGGATTTGTGAGACAGACACAGTCCAAACCCTCATGACACTGTTGCCCAGGAGGAGGGGACAGTGACATTTGATACTTTCAGCACTCTCCATTACAGTCTTTACAGGGGTATGAAGGGGAAGCCTAAACCAGAACCACCTAACCTCACCTGGCCAGGTCAGGGGAGCTGCCGCGGAACGTGAGGCTCAAACAGACATGGCAGATGAATGGAAATTGACAGAAGAGAAGGCAAAGGCCAACCAGCACAAGTGACTGGCACACACAGGCGCCAAGATAAAGGGCCCAGAGAAGAGCTGATGGATGGTCTATTGTACTGTGTCTGAAGACACCTCAAATGGCTATGGGACCGCTAGCATTAAAATCACGTATGTACTAGTTAAAAATGAAGTGTTCTGGCCCCCATGCCAGATGCACTAAATCAGTGTCTTTTTCTCTTTTAACGCATTCCAGGCACTGGGATACACATTGAAGTTTGATAGCCAAAGCCCTAGAGTCTCCACTGCTTGTGTGTGATGGCCAGGGAGCTCTTGCAGTGCAAGTCTTACAGGGTCTTCCAAAACCAGCTCAGCAAAGGACTCCACGGGAGGCATGGGAGACAGGCATATTTGCCGAACCACAAAAAGCAAATGAATGAAGGTTAGTTACCATATTTCATCAACTGCACGGGCACTTTTTTTTTCTCTCACATTTTTTTTTTTTTTTTTTTTTTTTTTTTGAGACGGAGTCTCGCTCTGTCGCCCAGGCTAGAGTGCAGTGGCGCGATCTCGGCTCACTGCAAGCTCCGCCTCCCGGGTTCACGCCATTCTCCTGCCTCAGCCTCTCCGAGTAGCTGGGACTACAGGCGCCCGCCACCGCGCCCGGCTAATTTTTTGTATTTTTAGTAGAGACGGGGTTTCACCGTGGTCTCGATCTCCTGACCTCGTGATCCGCCCGCCTCGGCCTCCCAAAGTGCTGGGATTACAAGCGTGAGCCACCGCGCCCGGCCTTTTTTCTCTCACATTTTAACTTCTCTGAAATTGGGATGCACTTATAATCAATGGCAAGTAGTAATTTCATCAATAGCCTTGTCTTCCTTTTTTGGAATGAAGCAAATAAAATGGCGTGTCTTCTGCATGTGATGAAATACAGCAGTTGTCTTCCCCCACAGTCCCCCAGGCTCTCCTTCCTCATCTAGAAGACCCACCGAGGGGATAGTCTACATCCTTCAGAATATTTGCTGCCGTGTTAATTTGTATTGCTGAACTTTCTCCTTGGACACAATTTTGCCCCTGATATCTTTCATCACTTTCTTCTGGCACCTGTTTCATTTTTGCCTTTAGTCACAGAGTCTGATTTAAAAAAAAAATTGAAATCTGTTCCTGGGGTGCATCTTCTGGACTTATAGAGGTATCTCTCTATAAATAAAAATCTCAATAACCAGGAAAGTGAGTTCAGAACGCTTCCTCTGCAACGGAGACCAGCTGAAAGAATGAAACAGAAAGGCAGAGCATTCAGCGGTGAAACTTGATATCTGAACAGAGAGGTCTGTTCTGGAATTTCCAAGGCTGTGGGCTCCATCTCGGGCAGGAAGGCAGTGACAAAGGCCCTTCCTGGGGACTTTCTAGTAGGATGCAGGGGCCTGTGTGGTTCTATCCCTCTCTGAGTCATCTAGTCCTAACCCTTCCTCTTCCCTGGCCCCAGTCTCACCCACCAGCTGCTCCTGCCCCAGCTGCCCTGATGGTTTTCTCCTGAAGATGTTAGGACCCTCAGGTACAACTTCTGCCTCTGCAGAAAATGGAAAGAGCCTCCTCTGCAGAGCACACAATGATGGATGAGGTCTCCTGTTCCTAGAACCCAGAAACTTGGCATCTAAACCCCTGTGTTTGCCATTCATCTCTTCTCATGTAGACAGTGGCAAGGGCCACTGTCCTGGCAAAGTCATTTCCTTTATGGAAGGGGCATCTCCCAGGAATGTGAGAGTTTGCACTTGACATACGCTGGAACTAAATTACACAGGCAACTGCTTACAGATAACCCTCTTGGCCTTGTGGTTGCTCCCTTGTTAAACTGCACTACTAACCTGCTCCCAACCTTTTTCTTTTTTGAGACAAAGTCTCCCTGTTGCCCAGGCTGGAGTGCAGTGGCACGATATTGTCTCAGTGCAGCCTCAAACTCTTGGCCTCAAGTGATCCTCCTTCCTGAGTCTCCCAAAGTGGGGGGATTAAAGGTGTGAACCCCCCTTTTCTTTGGGGCAGCATGTTTCATTTTTTGGTAAGACAAAATCATCCGTGCTGCCTTTGAGGTTCCAGTCACATCAGTTAGTCACAGAGACACGGGACACACATAAGCTGCTTGGTATTGCCGTCTAGTGAGCTTCCATCTGCCCTGGGGCTAATGCTCAGCTCACTGGTGGTTTAACTGTGTCAGGGCTTGCCAGTTGCCTATCAATAACTACTGTAACTCTTTTTTAGCAACAGAACTTTGATTTTATTTAGAACCACAGCGGTGCCCAGTCAAGTGGACTACATTTCCAAGACTCCCTTGCAGCTTGACTATGTGACTGAATTCTTGCAAATGGAATACAGTCCTCCTGGGGTATGCAGGCAATTGGTTCCAGGTCCCTGAAGGACACTAAAATCCATGGATGCTTAAGTCCCTTATATAAAATGATGTAGTATTTGCATATAACATTTATATGTCCTTCTGTAAACTTTAAGTCATCTCTAGATTACTTATGATAGTTACTACAATGTAAATGCTATGTAGTTATTATACTGTAATAGTTGTATTTTTAAGTTGTTGTACTGTTAGTTTGTTTCTTTTTCTTGATATTTTTGATCTGCAGTTCGTTGAATTTGTGGATGCAGAACCTGTGAATATAGAGGGCTGACTGTATATGCAGAAGAGTGTAGGACTTCCTGGAAGTCTCTTTAAAGGAAGCTAACTCATCTGGGAGGATAATTCTTCCTCTTGTCAGCTGCCTAGAAAGTGTCCAAGATAGCCGGCACTATAGCAGCCATCTTGGACCATGAGGTTACTTACCTTCAGGATGGAAGCCATTGCAAGGATGCTGGAAAAGAAAGATACAAGGAGTCCAGATCCCTGATTGCCAAGGAGCTTCCGTGCTAGCCCTGGACTGCCTGTCTCTGGGCTCCTTTGAAGTGTGAGAGAGAGATAAGCTCCCACTTCACTTAAACCACTGCTATTTTCAATTTTCTGGCATAGGCAGCTTAACTCAATCCTAACAAATGTATTTAGTATTGTAAGAATGTTACCTTTGAATTTCATGACTAAATAGAGGATCATTCTGTCATCCTCCTAGGATATAACAAGCTAAAAGGAACAGCATGGATGTTGGGGTTAACGTGAATAGGTCTGAATCCCTGCTTGGCTGCTAGCTGTGTGCTGCAGGCAATAATTCAGCCTCTCTGTACCTGTTTTGTCTCCCACAAAATGGTGTGCATTAAATTAATTAATGCATATAATATGCAATGCCCACAGTAAGGAACCAACAATGTTAGTTTCCTTGTCTTCCCCTCTTCCTCATGTTGTGCATTTTATTTTAAATACTTAAAAAATTCTAGGTATAGGTTGAGTATCCCTCATCCAAAATGTTTGGGACCAGAAGAGTTTTGGATTTTGGAGTTTTTTGGACTTTGGGATATCTGCATACACATAATGAGATGTTTTGGAACACAAGTCTGAACAAAAAAAAATTTTTTTTTTGAGACAGTCTCACTCCATCATGCAGACTGGAGTGCGGTGGCCTAATCTCGGCTCACTGCAAACTCCGCCTCCCATGTTCAAGCAATTCTCCTGCCTCAGGCTCCTGAGTAGCTGGAATTACAGGTGTGTGCCACCACATCCAGCTAATTGTATTTTTAGTAGAGATGGGAGTTTCACCATGTTGGCCAGCCTGGTCTTGAACTCCTGATCTCAAGTGATCCACCCACTTTGGCCTCCCAAACTGTTGGGATTACAGGCATGAGCCACTGCGACTGGCCAAAACACAAAATTCATCTACGTTTAATACACATCTTAGGTACGTAGCCTAAAGGGAATTTTATATAACATCTTAATTTTGTGCACTCATCACATGTGGTCAGGTGTGAAATTTTCCACTTGTGGCATCATGGCACTCAAAAAGTTTTGGATTGGCCAGGCAAGGTAGCTCATGCCTGTAATCCCAGCACTTTGAGAGGCTGAGGCAGGTAGATCATGAGGTCAGGAGATCGAGACCATCCTGGCTAACATGGTGAAACCCCATCTCTACTAAATATACAAAAAATTAGCCAGGCGAGGTGGCAGGCGCCTGTAGTCCGAGATACTTGGGAGGCTGAGGCAGGAGAATGGTGTGAATCCGGGAGGCGGAGCTTGCAGTGAGCCAAGGTCACGCCACTGCACTCCAGCCTGGGTGACAGAGCGAGTCTCTGTCCCCGCAAAAAAAAAAAAGTTTTGGATTCTGGAGCATGTTGGATTGGGGTGCTCAACCTGTAAATGCAGATTTGGGTTTATTTCCACACAAGCTGAGCCTGCTATCATAAGCTTAGAAATATGCCAGTGGGGCTGGGCGCGGTGGTCATGTCTCTAATCCCAGCACTTTGGGAGGCCGAGGCAGATGGATCACTTGAGATCAGGAGTTCGAGACCAGCCTGACCAACATGGTGAAACCCTGTTTCTACTAAAAATACAAAATTAGCTGGGTGTGGTGGCACATGCCTGTAATCCCAGCTACATGGGAGACTGAGGCAGAAGAACCGCTTAAACCTGGGAGGTGGAGGTTGCAGTGAGCTGAGATTGTGCCATGGCACTCCAGCCTGGGCAACAGAGTGAAGGTTCAACTAAAAAAAAAATATATATATATATCTATATATATATATATATATATAGATATATATATACCAGTGGAGTTAGGTTAGGTAGAAATACCCATGGTTGGCCGGTGTGGTGGCTCATGTCTGTAAGTTCAGCACTTTGGGAGGCTGAGGCAGGCAGATCCTCTGAGCCCAGGAGTTTGAGACCAGCCTGGGAAACATGGCGAAACCCCATCTCTAAAATTAAAAAAAATTAAAGCAAACAACCACGGTTAATGTACAGGACAGAGTGGGGAAGTCAAGAGAAGAAACAGTGACCAGGGTCTCCAGAATAAATCTCGTCTAACTCCAAGAAAAGCTGGGCTTTCCAGCAGAAACCAAACCAGAGGCATATGGGCTAGCACTCAGTTTCCCATGGAGTTTTGGTCCCCAAAACCCTGAGCAATGTAGGACTGGCAGCTTTTCCAGCCAGTCAATTGCAAGCTGACCACTTGGGGAAACACTGGTGTGTGGGTTAGAAGCAGAAAGGCGATTTAGCTGGTGAGACACAAATATCTCCAAAACTAAGTGTATTTAAAAGGACCCCAGCAGCCAAATAGTGAGAAAAGCAGTCTATGTGGGTGACTGCAGATTAATGCCTTGGGCTGACTGCCCAATTTATAAACACCCTAGTGCCCTGACCTAACATAAGAAAAATATGTCAGGAGAATTCAATATTGTCAGTCCCTTGGCTGGGCCATAGCGACGGTGATGGAGAGATGCATGATAAGTTACTGGAATCGGGGAAGTGGACCACCCTGGTGAGAGAAATAATGGCAGGACTCCCACCCTGGCCATGACCCAGTCCGCAGTCACGTACAGACGTAGTTTTCCAATTGTTTTATTCTTGAACCCTTCTGGCAGGACAAAAGACCCTATGGATTTCAGGTTTGCCAGAAAATAGTTATATAAGCTTAGAGTTGGAAGAAACCAGCTAACTTAGCTCAATCCCCCTCTCCACTTACAGGATGAAGTGTTCAGGGAAAGGGGGTCAATGTCACAGCTAGTTAATGGCAGAACCAGGCCCAGGATGAGTCCCCCAATTCCTGGGTTGTGTGTTTCATCTTCTAGCATTAATGTGGTCAAGGGATTTTTTCAGTTATATTTTAATATGTGGATTAAATTATCAACCAACTAGGGGATAGTCCTTATTTTAAAACCCACATCTTAATGTGATCTGAAATTTCAGACTACCTAGAGGGCCCTGGGATGCTCAAGCTTTGGGGATCTGCACATGTGGAACCAAGGAAGAAATGAGGAAAACAGCTTACAAAAGCTTACAGGAGAGAGAGGAAGCCTACACTGGAAAGAAGGACCATGTTTTTAAAAACTCAGAAACAACAGCTTAGAGGTTTATTGGTCTGATGACAGAAATGATTGGAGAGTAAGATGATGATGTTGCACTGAGTCTCCCTCTGCTTCCAGAACCGCCCTACAAGACAGAGGCCTGGATGGTAAAAGCTACAACACTGCCAGGGAAGTATTTTCCCTAGAAGGCACTGCCCTAGCTTCATTCTCCAGGCACTCAACACCCACAATGTGCTGGAGGTTCTCTATATATTGGATTCTTATGTTCTTTTGGTAGGAGAGGCTGGGGAGGACACAGAAGCCAGGGATGTGATGTGTACAAGGCCACATGGTTATTGATAGAGTCAATATTCACACTCAGTCCCCAAATTAACTCTAGGCCTCTTTCCACAATGTCAGTAAGCCTTGGGGGAGATGTAAACAGGAGCTTTAACTCCCGGGAAATCCCGGTGGAGACCAAAGGTGCTGGAACCCTGTGGGCTACCTGTCCCTGCATTACCCACACCGTCTGAGCTGCTCCCCGTGCAGCCTGCTGCCCTTCAGGAACCAGCCTCTAGGGCAGCTCTTGCACCTACAGTAAAAGACAACGGACATAGGTACTTTCATGCAAAATCTTTATTTGGAACATGTATGTTACTGAGCAGGCCAGCCGCCATCCTGAAATAGCAAGGATATTTACATTGTGCAGAGAAATACAAGAGCTTCTTGAAGACATTCATCTGTGCTTTGCCGGCATTTTATCTGCTACTTTGTCCTGCTTCTCTCTTCCCTGTGCTCATTATTCTTCATGCACCTTCACCTCTCATCACCTTAAGGCATCCTATACCAGCCTGATCTGGGGGTGATGACTGCAGCCGGCAATCAACCATTACCAATTGCGTCTTTCTGGGACTCTTTCTACCTGTCTTAGGTATTAATGGTGCCCAAAGAAAGAATGAACACATGAAAGTGTCTGTGGTTAGCTGGGCATGGTGGTGTGCACCTGTAGTCCCAGCTACTAAGGAGGTTGATGTGAGGATAGTGCTTGAGCCCAGGAGCTTGAGGCTGCAGTGAGCCATGACCGCACCACTGCACTCCAGGCTGGGCAACAGAGTGAGACCCTGTTTCAAGGGGGAAAAAAAAAGTTTCTTTGGGGTTGCAAGGCCTTGTCTTCACCAAATTTTAGAAGTCCCCCCGAGATGTTTCTGCTTAACTTCTCTGACAGGCCTGACTGTGAGGGCTCGAATTTCAGCTGACCTAAGTGGAGAGTACTTCATTGATTTTTATAATCTGGAAATGACTGCTTTTCCCCCTGGCTGGGACATATGGTTTTCATTTCTGTTTGCTGCCATATGCTTCTCAACCGGAAATTCCCTTTGTCTCCTTGCTCTGTGACAATGAACGTCTCACATCTCGGCTCTGCTGCGGGGCAGGGGTGAAGGGAGGTGGAAGAAAGAGATGGTCCTTTGGCTTGGTTGTAAGCCCTAGTAGGGCCCGTCTTTCATACGTAAAGGGTTCCTCCTCACCCCCATCAAGGCATGGGGATGAACAGCCAGACAATCTGGGCTTGCCTTTGGGTTTAAGTTTCAGTCACGAAGCAGAGACCACAGAACAAGGACCTCCCTGTCCTCTGCTGTATTCATACACACAAGTATCGCAGAGGCTTTCCGAGGTCAATGCCAGGAATCTGCAGGAGTCTTGGCTGCCTCCCCATGCTGCTGATGAACCAAGGACTGTTTCAACAGGCAGGTTGCTAGCCCGCATCAAGCTTTTCAAGAGGCTTCAATCTGAATTTATGGTCTTAATGACTCCCTTTTTCTTTCTTTCCAACAAAACCTGCAGGCTGGAGGCCATTCTTCCTTTAATGTTATTTTATCATCTCCCCCTTCTTAGTGTGGTGGGTCCCAGAGTGGACCAACCCATACTCCTGGAGAAGGACCTCCCACCACGCAGATTCTTAAAGGTCACTGGAATGTGTCTCTTAAATCCTGTCCTGAGTAGCAACTCTCCTCCCACAGACAGATGTACAGAATCTGCAGTCAAAAACAAAAGAAAAAGAAAATGCAAAAATCCCCCAGGCCTGCAACAGCTTCGGCTTAAGAAACACACTCCCACCCCACATCCCGTCTTTTAAGCTTCATCTCCCCTGCACAAATGGGTCTGGTAGAACAATGCTCCCCAATGCTAAAGTAATTGCTTCTAAGAACTTAGGACATGGGAAATGTTTCTCTAAGCTCAAATATGGATAGAGAGACAATTCTGCTGCACTGGTCACTTTGCAAGAGATGCTATCCTGACATTTAATTGTGTATTATTTAATCATTTAAAACAAACAATAATAAAAAACTCAGCCAGAACACGCAAACATGATCTTTGGGGGTCACAAGATGAAATGGTAGGTGAATGTTATCTTCCATCAGCCCCTTTTGCCTCCGAGTTGGGAAAGTAGTTGTTTCAACAGATCAGCTTCGTCCTTTTTCTTCAGAAGCCCCAAACCGAGATGCTGTCAGAATAAGTCATTTTGCTGCTGCAAAAAATGATCAGGGTCTGGTTTCAGAGTCATTTGAGTTTTAAAACGTAAACTTCCATTAACAACGGCCCTTCACCAACAGTAACATGGGGCAGCAAAAGTTATTTAGAATTTCCACATGAATGAAACCCACAACCTACAACTCTGCTAAGGAAACCAGGATCTCAAAGAACAGATTCATGTTTCAGGGACTTTAAAAGAAGAAATCCAAGCAGTTATGCACGTGGACATAATCCTGAAAACCCAGTCAGGGCTGGGTGCATTGTCAGTGAGTTTTTCTGTAGTTTGCAGAAACATGAGGTTGAAAGTGATAATATAGATATTTGGTTTTCAGTCATTCAGAAATTTTCTTCAAAGAAAGGCAATTTGAGCTAAATTACCATCATTTTCCCTTCTTTTGCAAATCAAGAAGTACTAATCCATTGCATATGTAATCCCTCATATAATTTTTAGTCCAAATGGTCAAAATTACAACTTTTAATTTTATGAGCTCCAAATTATTAAACACCAACAGTAAATTGTGTGCATGAGAAGAACGAAGACAAATACAAAATATAGAAACTTTTTCTTCCAGCCACAAAAAACAACGAAGTTATGTATGTATGAGAAATAGAAACAATAACTGAATAATTAGTGTTAAATTCAAGACCTCTGGGAAAGCTGCTGTTGGTTATAGACTATTATTTACCTTAGAATATGAAAGTTTAAAGGTCAAATTTTCAAGTTAAACTTTTCAAGTTACCTTCCCCCCAAAAAAGATTTACATGTAGGCTTAAATTTAGAACAGTTAAAGTATAAATGTTGAAAATTTCAACTTCATTCAGAATGGTTTCAGAAAGATATGATACAACAATTTAAGATAACAAAACAGAAGCGCATCACATTTTGGTTTGAGAATCACAGAAGGTACAAGTTTTTTTTTCCTTGGGGATCCTTCTCTTTCTCTTGAGGAACGAGCTAAAATTAAGTTATTTTGATTCAAAGAGGTATTTAGATGGTATCAACAAAATTTCAGAGGAAATCAGAACGGAGTTCATGTACATGTATGGGCATGTATGCATACATGTACGTGTATACATGTGCACGTATATAAATGTATATACACATATACCTTCTTACGTTTGCATTTAAAGGGGGAAGTAAGACCCCACAAAGACCTCCAGGTGCCTCAGACCTTATTTGGTACTACCAGGTGACTTCAATGATTCACCAACTACAACAGTGTCTGAACTCTTCCCCACTCAATTCTTCCTGGGAAGAGGAACTTTTTGTTTCCCCCACTTATTGCTGCTGTGAAAACTGGAGTGCACTCTAACTTTTCATGAGAGCTGAATTCTGGACTGCAGATAAGTGTTTTGAAAAGACTTGGAAAGATTTTTCACGGTGACTTAGATTCTGTTTTGTTACAGTCCAAATACATAAAGTTATTATGAAATAAAATCATACAGTGCAGATGAGAACAGGCCGGGAGAGCCTGGCCAGCCGTTTTAGGGCCAAAGGACAGATCACCCAACGGTTCACATTTTAGGAATTTGAAATGTCTAAAAATAGATAAGGTGGTTTCTCTAAAAGAAAATAAAATGAAAGAGAAGGGGAAAACATAAAAGGGAAAAGGAGGACAGGGTGAAGGAAGGAGGGCAAGAGGTAGCAAGGGAGGGAGGGAGGGAGGAAGGAAGGAAGAAAGGAAGGAAGGAAGGGAGGGAGGGACGGGAAATGATTTAGGGAATGTTAGCTATCAAGAATACCTTACTTAGAAAGAAGGAAAAAAATGCATAAAAAATGCATAAACTTTGTGCAGGGTAATGCAGTATTAAGCACAGTAGAATACATAGGCCTCATAATACTTTTGTAATGGCATATATATAATGTCCCCAAGCACTTTCTAAAAATATGCAGAGACTAATTCAAGATCATTCTAGATAAAAATACATATTTCTTTAAAGGGGTGGGGTGGCGGGGTGGGAAGAATAGCATGGTCTCAGGGCAGATCCCCACACACATACAAAGATAAAACTATGTTTTTTGGTAATTCTAGTTGATATGGCAGCAAAAATTGTCATGACAATGTTGGCTGGTTTTGAGAGGGTTATTTTCAAATATAACCTGATAGCTACAATTGTACAAAAATCTTTGTGAAAAGTTTCTTTTATTAACCCTGTGATATGTCTATACTGACATTTTCTAAGATAAAACAAAAGTAGCAGAGTTGTCAATGGGTAAGGGACAGAGCTTTAAAGCAAAAGTGAACCCTCTTTGGGTTCCTCTCACACAAAGGGATACAGACTCTTAAATAAAATAATACTTCCTTAAAAATCTGCCGCCTAACAATTGTTTACATCATAGAAAAATAGCATTTTCGTAAAAAGAAATATAGTCACTTTGTTAAAATGGTCTATTTTAAACCAGCAATTATTTTTCATATAAAGAATTTCTAAATACCCATACAGAAAATAAAAATAGATAATACTGAGTGCAAAGCAGACAATGGCATGTTTGCAAATGATCAAAATATTTCACTGCCAGATAAATAATACTCTTAGTATATTACAGTACAAGTTTTAATTTTTCAGGAACTTGAAAGATATTGCTTTTATTCTCTGATGGCAAGTTACTTATAAGTAAAGTTACTTCCAGCAGCAGAAGGCCAAATTGATTAGAAATGGATCATACCTATTGATTCACATTTCCCCTAAACTGAAAGTGCTGAAACACCAGGCAACAGCCTGTGTCCCAAACCCCTTCACAAGAGCATGGACTGCAGGCCATGGAGACACAGAGGGGAGCACACCATTCACAGGCCTTTCCAAAGCATTTGCTAGATTTTCCACATTGAAATCTTCGCCCAGAACGAGAGCAACACCAAACTATTTACCAGCTTGGTCAAATCTGTCATGAAGGAGAGTTTCTGTGAAAACTCCTTCTTAATTATAGGCATTAAATCTTCATGCTATAAAAACAGATGGTTTCAACGGACGATCGCTTTATCGCCACAAAGCAGTTCTGAGAGGATGGCAAGTTTCCTAATGGCAGTGGTAAAGAATGTTATCGGGATGCTAAAAACTCAGCAGCTTCCAGCTTCTACATGGGGAAGTGGGGCTGATAGACTAAATCTATCAGCTACTTGAGAATACTCAATTCGCAACAGAATGCAAGCTCCACCGCCATTTCATCACACCCTCTCCACTCTGCTAGGGTCATAGGAATCTGTAAAAAAAGAAAAGAAAAGAAAATTAGTGGTATATTCAACTGCTCTATTTTCTGTTTAATCCTTAGACCACAAATTTGTCTAGGGAACAAAATCTACAAGTGTATAAAGGTTAATTTTTAGACATTTTAACAATCATGTTTTCACTAAGGAGTAAAAAACTATTTGTCAAAAAGGCTGTTTTCAAGGAATGTGCATAGTCATTACCCAAACACAGATGGGAAGATATGAACTGCTGAATACTTCGGTGGCTCCTTCCTGTTCATCATGGAATATACTTCGCTTTAAACTCGATGTTTCCAAAGTGGCAGTGATGCATTCGGCTGATATTAAGGTAGATGTCTTTCTTTCTTCTTCTTCTTCTTTTTTTTTTTTTTTTTTTTTGGTAAATTACAGCTCAAAAGAAAGCTTGCTTTAGAATACGCATCTTTGTGATCAAACGCTGTCCCCTGAAGGCATGAGGATCCTCGAATCCTGACTGCTTGGCTGACAGAGAGAGGCTTTCTGTCTCTCATCACCACTGACCAGTAGGCAGCCCCAGGGCTGGATGCTCACCTGTCAGCGCGAGGCTTCTAGAGCCTTCTAACACAAGTGTGTACGAGTCTGGGCCCTCACGCACTGATCCATTCTACTGCTGTCAATGGAAAAGTCCCAATCTGTGCCCAGATGACCTGGATTTCTAAAACGGGACACCATACAAAAGAGCAATCATCCTAAACTGCCACTACTGCTGCTGCTGGGCGCTGCCAAGTCCCACAACCTCCAATTCACAGATGTCTGTCTGGAATGCAGACAAACCTAAGGCGTGCGCCTCCTGTGGTAAGATTTTCCTGCCATAGCAGCTCAAAGGCTTCTTAATTTTTAAAGAGAAAATGTTTAAGCAATCTGGAAGGAGTACAGCCATTATGGAAACATTATGGAAATTCCTCAAAAAAATTAAAAATAGAACTACCATATGATCCAGCAATCCCATGACTGGGTATGTATCCAAAGGAAAGGACATCAGTATGGAAGAGATATCTGCACTATGGCATTATTTACAATAGCCAAGTTCACTGCAGCATTATTTACAATGGCCAAGATAGGAAACTACCTAATCATCGAGGTTTTCATCACTGGATGTACGGATAAAGAAATTGTATAGCCGGGCTCGGTGCCTCATGCCTGTAATTCCAGCACTTTGGGAGGCCGAGGCAGGTGGATCACCTGAGGTTGGGAGTTCCAGACCAGCCTGACCAACATGCAAAAACCCCATCTCTAGTAAAAATACAAAAAATTAGCCAGGCATGGTGGCACATGCCTGTAATCCCAGCTACTCGGGAGGCTGAGGCAAGAGAATCGCTTGAATCCAGGAGGCGGAGGTTGCTGTGAGCCGAGATGGCGCCATTGCACTCCAGCCTGGGCAACAAGAGTGAAACTGCATCTCAAAAAAAAAAAAAAAAAAGAAAAGAAAAAGAAAAGAAAAAAGAAATTGTATATACACACACAATGGGATATCATTCGGCCCTAAAAGATAGGCAAATCCTGCCATTTTACAACAACACGGATGAAACTTAAGTACATTATGGTACGTCAAAAAAGCCAGACACAGAAAGACAAATAGTGCATGATCTCACCTATATGTGGAATCATTCAAAAAAAAAAAAAAGTTGAAATGACAGTAATAGAGAGTAGAAGGGTGGTTTCCAGGGGCTGGGGTGAAGGAAAAGGGGAAATACTGGCCAAAGGGTACAAGCCCTAAGCTATAAGATGAGTAAGTACTGGAGACCGAGTGCATAGGATGGTGACTTTAGTTACTAATGCCATCATGTACGCTTGGAATTTGCTAACAGAGTACATCTCAAACGTTCTCAGCACACACTCGAAAAACTGGTAACTATGAGAGAAGATGACTATGCTAACTGCCTTGACTGGGGTACGCATTTCACAATCTACAGATAAATCAAAACACTGTGTTCTATACCTTAAATATATGCAATTTTTGTCAATCATGCTTCAATAAAGCTGGGAAAAAAAGAAAAAGGAAAAAAAATATCAAGTCTCAGCATGGTCAAAAAAGGTGATTCACTTAAAAAAAAAAAAAGGAAATCTGGAAGTATTTGGAAAGTTAGAAAAACAATCTTTTGGCTGGGCAAGGTGGCTCATGCCTGTAATCCCAACACTTTGGGAGGCCAAGACACGTGAATCACCTGAAGTCGAGTTGGAGACCAGCCTGGCTGACATGGCAAAACCCCATCTCTACTAAAAATACAAAAATTAGCCAGGTGTGATGGTACATGCCTGTAGTTCTAGCTACTCGGGAGGCTGAGGCACGAGAATCACTTGAACCTGGAAGGTGGAGGTGGCAGTGAGCTGAGATCGCACCACTGCACTCCAGCTCGGGCAACAGAGTGAGACTTGGTCTCAAAAAAAAAAAAAAAAAAAGAAAAGAAAAGAAAATGAAAAACAATCTTTTCTGAAATCCATCTGGACAACTGTGCATTAAAAAGGCCATAGACATTCCAATTTCTCCAACAGCAAAACGTCTTACACATCCTCCTCACTCCTTTTCAACCTGGCTGAGACAGATGTATGATACAACAGGTATCATAACTGTGATGACTGAGACAGCGTTCAGAGTACTTTAAGCCCTACATTACTAACCAGATGGGACAGTCTCTGCATTTAGGAGAAGAAGTTTGTGCCTGCTCAAACATCATCAGCTGCACGCAGGGACAAGCTGGCTAAAAGGAAGGGGAGTTGACATAAGTTCTTTCTGACTGTTGATGCTTAACAACATCCGTGAAACAATATAAGACATTAATAGCGGGGTGCTTCATTTCTGTGCTCAATCAGCCTCAGAGTGTTCACATTCTGAGAGGGTCCTCCTGTGAGCAAAGATGTCTTTTTCTCCATTGAGAATAAGGTGTGCGGTCACGAAATTATGAGAACGTGTGGAAGTCACACTTCCGGCTAGTGGGAGCATCTGTTATTAAGATGCTTAGTTTCTTCCAGGCTAAGCCTCACATTACATAACACTAGGCACTGAACAGGCCATGCCATGTCTGTCTGTACCACCTCACCCAACACACACCCTTCAAGACCCTTATCTGTGCTGTGTTGTACCTACCATCAAGTGTCTTTAGATTACAGATGGTCATTTCAGCTCACATCTTTTTAGTGGTTTTTTGTGCCAGGCATACAAGAGACACCTCCACAGAACACACCTGCTGCCCACAGTCCCCTGTGCTCTTTCTTCAGCTCATGGACTGTCCAGGTCCCGTAAAATTATAATATGGGCTACAAAACATTATTTTTTAGAGACAGGGTCTCACTCTGTCACCCAAACTAGAGTGCAGTGGCACGACCACAGCTCACTGCAGCCTCAAGCTCCTGGACTCAAGCGATCCTCCTCCCTCGGCCTCCCAAGTAGTTGGGACTACAGACATGCACTACCAAGCCTAATTTTGTTTTTCAGTTTTTGTAGAGATGGGGGTCTCGCTATGTTGCCCAGGCTGGTTTTGGGCTCAAATGATCCTCCCACCTCTGCCTCCCAAAGTACTGGGATTACAATCATAAGCCACCATGCCCAACCATCATTATTTTAAATTTTCTAGTAGCTATGTTGAAACAAATAAAAATAAACAGGTGAAATTAATTTTAATACTGTATTTCACCAAATATATTCAAAATATCATTTCAATATGTAACCAATATAAAAATTATTGAGACATTTTAGATTTTTTTTGTACTAAGTCTTTGGAATCTGGTGTGTATCTTATACTTACAGCACATTTCAATTTGCATGAGCCATATTTCAAGTGCCCAGTAGCTGTATGTGACGAACAGCTACAATATTGGACAGCACAGGTCTAGAGGGTAGGGTGGTTACCTGGAGAATTTAGAATCCTGTTTTCTGTGGGCTCCATTTCAGCTGAGGACAACTCACTGAGGACTGCCCTGGTGGGCATTTCACACATTAACGCCCTCAGAGATGTGCTAACATCCAGCCTTCTCATGGCATGATCTGGTATCATGAAGCCTTCCCCGATTTCCCTCATTTCGGGCCTCACAGATATCTCTTCTCATTCTTCCCCTGGACTCGTATTAACAGGGTTTGCAACAGAGGATGATGGAACCAGGAGGTTCTGTGTACGATCAATGCCTGGGATGACACTTCCGAATTGGAGCATCAGTCATCCAGCAAAGATGGGAGCCTGTGACCCGAATTGGTTTTGGGCTGCTGATTTCTTAGCCAGAGTCATGAAAGACCACTAAAGACACGTGAGCTGAAACGACCAATTTTAATCTCTGATATGACAGAGCACAAGGGTGTGTGTGTAGGGTGGGGTGGTGCAGATAGACATGGCATGGCCTTGTGTTACAGTTCCAGAACAGATGCTTGAATTTAAGTGGGCTACAAATTTAGGAGCAATGAAGCAGTTCTAGCATGCTGGGGTCATGGGGGCAGCAGTGCAGTGGGGAAGAGATGAGGATTCTTATGTTTAAAATGATTAAATACATCAAAAGGAAAGCAAAGTCCAAGCACTTCTCAGTGACATAACAACAAGGCTTTACTCTAACTTGTGAAGCAACAGTGAGCGGAAAAGTGGACATATGTCAAAAGTATTACTACCTCCATCATATGACCTCAGTTGCTCTCAAAACGAGTGGTTTTGAATATTGAGGCCTAGTGACCATCACATGAAAGGCCCATAGGGGGCCACCTGAGCAAAACAAATGTGAGAAATCGTCCCTAATGGTGCTCTTCCCTCCAATTATGGTCATGCGCCACCGAACAACATTTTGGTCAATGACGGGCCACATAGATGACAGTGGTCCCGTAAGATAATAATGAAGCTGAAACATTCCTGTCATCTAGTGACGTCATGTCATAGTGTAATCAATTTTTAGACAAATGTGGTGTAGCCTAAGTGTACAGGGTTTATAAAGTCTACAATAGTGTAGAGGAATTTTCTAGGCCTTCACATTCAGTCACCACTCACTCACTGACTTGCCCAGAGCAACTTCCAGTTCTGCAAGCTCCATTCACGGTAAGTGCCCTACGAAAGTGGTCCCTTCTTTTTTTTAATATTTTATGCCATATTTTTACTGTGCCTTTTCTTTTTTTTTTTTTTTTTTTTCGAGATGGAGTTTCATTCTTGTTGCTGAGGCTGGAGTGCAATGGTGCGATCTCAGCTCACTGTAACCTCTGCCTCCTGGGTTTGAGCAATTCTCCTGCCTCAGCCTCCCAAGTAATTGGGATTACAGGTGCCTGCCATTACACTCGGCTAGTTTTTGTATTTTTAGTAGAGACAGGTTTTCACCATGTTGGCCACGCCAGTCTTGAACTCCTGACCTCAAGTGATCCACCTGCCTCGGCCTCCCAAAGTGCTGGGATTACAGGCATGAGCCACCACGCTTGGCCTGTACCTTTTCTTTAGATATGTTTAGATACACAAATGCTTACCATTGCGTTACAATTGCCTGCAGTATTCCATACAGTAACAGGCTGTACAGGTTTGCAGCCTGGGACCAATAGGCTCTACCATGAAGACTAGGTGTGTAGTAGATTCTACCATCTAGGTTTGGGGAAGTGCACTCTCTATGGTGTTCACACAATGACAAAACTACTAATGATGCATTTCTCAGAGTGCAGCCCCATTAAGCGACGCATGACTGTACTTGAAAATGCCCGAGGAAGCTGTCAACATGAGTGGCTCTCTGCCTGAAGATTTTTGACCATTTTATTGTATATTAGCAAATGCATCAGATGGAGAGGAGAAAAAAATAATTAAATTTTCTGCTTGTTAGTAGCAGTGGTTAAAAAAAAAACCCAAAAAGTCATGAGGGAGGTGTTGTTAATAACTGGCTAAAATGAAAATTTGCATTACCTAGGTGTTTTTAGATACCTACTGGACCTTCTCACACTAAATAGTCAAGTTAAAAATTGAGGGAGTGCTTTTCTGTACTGGAAATTTTGTGTTATCAAATACTCCCTGGACTGGGCACCATAACTGAGGCAGAAGGATTTGCTTGAGGCCAAGGATTCAAGACCAGCCTGAGCAATGCAGCAAGACCTCATCTCTACAAATAACTAAAAGAATAGCTGAGTGTGATGGTGCATGCCTGTAGTCCCAGCTACTTGGGAGGCTGAGGCAGGACAATCGCTTGAGCCTAGGAGTTCAAGGCTACAGCGAGTTACGATCATGCCACTGCACTCCAGCCTGGGCAACAGAGTGAGATTCTGTCTCAAACAAAACAAAACAAAAAACCTCCCTGAAATAGGTGTCCATGAACTGAGACACAGAAGTATTTACCAACTGGTATTGTATTATAACAGGATTTATTTGTCTTATTTTAAACTCCTTACAATTTTCAGGAAGATGTAGGACTGAGAAAATCATCCTGATTTTATAGATGAAGAAAACTTGCTTTAGAAGTCTATGACAAGTTTTAACTAGCCTTAAAGTCTAGTGGGCATATTTTTTGAGGAGGAAGGAGGACTGCAGAGGAATTACACTGAAGGCTACAACAAATCCCGACAGCTCAAAAAATGGGCAGGTAACCCTTTTTCCACCATAATGGCAAAAGCCTTCACATTCTCAGTATTCTCTACCACTGCAAAGGCCCAACTTGTCCAACTAGAGGATCCAACAGGGCCCCGACGAAGGATTATTTCAATCATGTGTTTTGCATAAGGAGCAGAGAAGCAACACTGGCTAACACCCCTAAGAATCCCACTGTATTTGGGGGAAACTTGAGAGTGCCCATGTACATTTTTTTGTTCAATAGAAATCTCTGACTACTTCCAACTGAAACAATGGCTCTTTTCTATCTGCTTCAAAATTCTTAGGTTTCAAAACAGAAAATAGAAAGGGGTGGGAGGAGCGGAACCACCTGTTGGAGACCGGGTAGGAAGAGGGAAGGGCCCAGCTCAGGAGAGGGCATTCCTCTAACTTAACTTGTGGGGGCCAAGTTTTTCTTTTCCCCTTACTGTGAAAAGGCTTGCACTGGACCGGGCTCAGTGGTTCACGCCTGTAATCCCGGCACTTTGGGAGGCCAAGGTGGGCGGATCACCTGAGGTCAGGAGTTCAAGACCAGCTTGGCCAATATGGTGAAACCCCATCTCTACTAAAAATACAAAAATAAACTGGGCCTGGTGACATGCGCCTGTAGTCCCAGCTACTCAGGAGTCTGAGGTAGAAGAATCACTTGCACCCAGGAGGCGGAGGTTGCAGTGAGCCGAGATCGTGCCACTGTACTCCAGCCTGGGGAACAGAGTGAGACTCTGTCTCAAAAAGAAAAAAATGGAAAGGGGAGGGGAGGGGACGGGAGGAGAGGGAGAAAAGGCTTAGACTAAATGAGAGAAGGTCCCTTCCAGTCCATGGCTTATGATGTGGATCTTTTGACATTTATCTCAACTCTTCTTCTGATCACCTGAGCTCAGGAGTTCGAGACCAGCCTGAGTAATAGAGTGGGATCTCGTCTCTACAAAAAAGTTAAAAAATTAGCTGGAAATGGTGGCGCATGCCTGTGGCCCCAGCTACTCGGGAGGCTGAGGTGGGAGGATCGCTTGAGCCCAGGAAGCAGCGAAGGTTGCAGTGAGCAGAGATTGCACAACTGCACTCCAGCCAGGTGACAGAGTGAGATGCTATCTCAAAAAAATAAAATATACTACAAGATCTTGAATTTTAAAGATGGCTTCTGGATAATTCTTCGAAAATGAGGAATCTTTTGATAAAACAATTCCCAGGGTCAACTTGATCTTTTCTGAATATACAGATTTACACTATCCACCAACCTGGTATTTTGTACTGACTAAAAACTCCAAATGCATACCGAGCACCTGCTTGTCTGCCTGATTCCTCACCTGGGCACCAGAAGTCTTGATCCATGCTCTTCTCCTTTTGTGCTGCCGGATGCTCCTTCTCTTCCCTGGAGATGCTGTCCTTGGAGACAGAGAGTGAGTGGCCCAATCTCCGGGCCCGGTCCCCACTGCCAGGAGACACAAGGCCTCCTGGGAGCCCGGCCTGGCCCCTTGTGGTGGCCTTCAATTCCTCGGCCTCCTCCTGGGAGTCGGCATTCCTGAAGCTCAGGAATCTCATCCGTGACACTGAGCTCACCTCTTTCATTCTCATCAGGCGGTCAGGGTCTGCTCTCCTAGGCGGGGAGGCCAGTTTCTCTTGTAAACTTTCAATCACTTTGGAAGGGCTTCTGAGTCTCTTTTCAGCGCCTGCCACACTTGGGGTTCTTTCTACAAAATGGAACAAAGTGGACCTGAAGGGTGGTTTTGTCTCCACATCCTTTTGTTCGAAGAACTTGGACTCCAAGGGGCTGGGCTCAGGCTCAGGGACAGGGTCTGTGCTGGTGACAACCCCGTCCACATCTGAGTGCTCAGAAGCCTGAGGAGCCCGCCTGGCACTGTCCCTGTCCCCTACAAAGAGAGGGCTCTTGGTCCAGCCGCACTTCCTCCTGCCATAAAAGGCATCAGTGGACACCCTGGGGACATCTGCCGGTGCTGGGCGAGACGGCAACTCTTCCTGGGGGGACTCTGGGGTGCAGGCACTTGTATCGGGCTCAGCAGGCTGGTTCTGTCCCTCTCTCCGGGTGCCTGGCAGGAGGGACTCCACCGCCACCTCAATGCCCAGGATCCTTGCAGCCCTGGCTTGCAAAGACTCACCTGGGGGGATTTCTATTGTGCTCGCTTCACCCAAAGACCCCTCTAACTCACTGGCACCCTGCTCTTGCCCAGGGGTGAGTCCCACAGACCGTAAGTCTGGAGCTGAGAGCCCTCGGTTCTTGTTAGACAGGGACAGTGGGGGCCCTGCGCCCCTCTCTCCACCACTGTCAAACTTCCGAGGGACCGCTTCGCTTGGTTTCACAGAGCTGAAAGCACTGGTGATTTTCTGACTTTCCCAGGGCTCCCTAGGTTCAACTGGATAGGACGCGGGCGCTGGTTTTGAGTCACTTGATCTTGAAGACATTCTCGTCACAGGAAATGGGCTACCTGCCAGCTCGTCCATTCCATTGCTAACCTCCAGGTGTCTCTTCTCTGCACTCATGCTTCCATCTGCTGAGCAGAAAGGTGCACCACCACCTTCTTCCACGCGAAAGCGGCCCGGGGATGGAGGCCAGGCATGTGGGTGGCCAGGCTGCAGCTCCTCACTCCAGCTCTCGGGCTTACTGTCACCTCTTCCCGACCTACACACAGGCCTCTCCGGCACCCACATCCTCGGCTGTGGCTCAACCCTCATTTCCGGGCTGTTTCCGCGGAAGCCCACATCCTCCTGTCTGCAGTGAGCACGGTTCTCCTGCTGCGGCTCCGCCTCACTTTCCTCACTGCTGCTGCTGCTGCTGCTGCTGCTACTGCTGCTTTCTTCCTCTTCCTGGAGTTCCTTGTTAAAACTTTCTAACTGACTGATCAAATCCCAGGGACGACGGCTGACCGGTTTCAGGAGAAACTGCCCAAAGAGTTGTTTACTGTTGCATGGGCCTGTGGGCTCCCCCTTCACCACCTCTGGCTTAGGCCCAGGGTGGGCTCCAAGCCTGTGGACATCCACGCAGGGCTGACTTTGGCCTGCTTTTGGCGTCGGTGCCTGATCCACGGACAACGAAGTCCTTGAGAATGCACTGTTGCTGGATGGGCTGAGGGACCTGTGACCTTTCAGGTTAGGGGCACTTGGCCTCTGTTTGTGATCACCGGAAGGGAATGCTGTGTGCGTCTGAGCTTCGGAGGCAGCAGGGTCTGAACATTTTGGACTCAATGCTGCACGACTCGGCCCTCCCAGCTTTGCACCAGGGAGCAGCTGCGAACTTTGGGGCTCCTCGGAGAAACTGGTTTGTGTTTGCTGATCTCTGTACCGGTGCCCTGGCCAAGAGCCAGAATGCTTGAGTTCTCTGTGCTTTGTAAGGTTGATGAAACTGAGGTCATTTGTTTGTCTGTCTTCTAGTTCCCCTAGATCTTGTTTTTGGAACTCCGTTCTCCCACCCATGCTTCCTGTGAGGGCCTGCAGCTCCAGGTCGGTGGAAGACATGCTCAGCAGACTCTGTTCTTGCAGAGCCGGACTCTTATCAGACCCATTCTTTTGATCAGCACTGGGCTTTAAGTCATTGTTGTCCATATCTCTATCTGGCAGATGTGATTCTGATTTCACTGGGATAGAAACCAAGCAAAATATAGTCTCATTCATTTTTTTCTTTGAACTTTTCTTGGTCCGAGTCCCAGTATGGAACTTTTTGAGCTTGGTTTGAGTTTCGCAGGTGCTCTCGCCCTGTGAATATGGGGAGGAAACTTGTCTTCCAGTGTGCCTGTGCTGGCTGCCTCTCACATCAGGCCACTGTTCCCTCGCCACACAGCGGTCTCTCTGGTCAGGGAGGCCACTGTTTTCCCCATCCCCGGGGGGCTGGCCCCACAGCCACCGGGGGCTGGGATCGGCCAAGACCGGGCCTCTCTCATCCCCCGACGGGGGTATTAAGCTCTCTGGGTTCCAAATGGCACCATCAGGCTGCATTCCTCCATGAGCCGGCTCTTGGGCAGTGACAGGACTGGAGTTATGTGATTTATTGTCAAGCTTTATGTCTTCACAGAAACCCTGGGGCTGAGCTAGTTTAAAATGTCGTAACCGTGGATCATCAAAGGGAATGTACTGAACGAAGCTGTCGTAGGCAGTGACGGGTCGGGGGTGTGCAGGGAGCCCCTGAGGCAAGCGGGGGCTCACACCATACTCATTCCCAGTTCCAGGGGAGCCCGAAGGAGGCTGACTGCTGGCCCCAGCCTTCGCGGTCGGAGACTGCTGTTGACTGTGACCGCCACACACATTTATGGGCACCGTGTCTTCCAAGTAGGGGTTTGGGATGTTCTGCGGGGGCGATCTGTATGAGGGTGGAGGCACGTACACTGGAGGTTCCAATCCAGGGTCTGACAGGCAGAGCTCATGCCTGGGGACATAGGCGTCCATCTGCTGGCTGTCCTGAGAGTCACTGCTGTCCGCTCCTCCCCTAGACTGCTGGTGCGAGCTGTAAGATGGGGGCTTGAGGGGCCTCCCAAACTTAGGCCGGGGAAATGGGGCTGAGCAGCCACTCTTCTCAGAATTCCTCATGGAGTCCAAATGTGGTGCGCAAGTGGGAGGATACGGTGGCATTTTAGGTAAATGTCTTTCATTTAATGGAATGGGAATTTCCGTACAACTCAGGCTCTCGGGGGAAAGAACTCTAGGCAGTGAGCGAGACTTCCCTTTGTTTTGAGAATTCAACACATGTCCTCCTTGAATGAATGGGTACAGGTCTTGAAACAGTCTCTCCCCATCCCCATCAGACATCTGCCTCCCTAATTTCCTTGGCTGGTTCCAGCTTTCCAGGCTGACATTCTGCCACTTGGCAGGACCTGACATTCTCAATTCTTCTTCCCAAACCGGCTTCTTCATCACATGCTCTGACCTTCCTCCAACTTCCCATGGACCCTCCCTCATGTGGACAGGCAGGCTGTGGGCTTGGGCCATTCCTCTGGCCTCCAGGTTTTCGTGCTCCCTCGGCTTCTGGCTCCTGGCTTCTTGCCGTCCTCTTCTCCGGTAGGCTTGGTCGTTACCAATCGGGGGATGAGAGGACCATGCTGAGGTGGGTTGATTATAAAACCTACAAAACAAAGAGTCACAGACGTTAGGCACAGAAGAAACATGTCTTCATCTGCTTCTGTGACTGGTGTTCGAAGTCAAACTCAGGTCAGCAACTTTGAAAATTTGGTTCCCAGCCACAGTGCTTGCCAGCTTGAAAGAAAACATATCCCATTAATTATGGTTGGAAGACAGCCATGTGTTTTGGCATCAAGGGCCAAGAAGGGGCAGCAGTGGGCAGCTCACAAGAATACAGGGATGTTGGGCGTACTCCAGAGATGTCAAGGTCCTTATAAACATTAAAATGTCTGGTGGAAGGCCAGGCACCGTGGCTCATGCCTGTAATCCCAACACTTTGGGAGGCCAAGGTGGGAGAATCTCTTGAGGCCAGGAGTTTGAGACCAGCCTGTGCAACATAGTAAGACCCTGTCTCTACACAAAATTTAAAAATCAGCCAGGCATGGTAGTGCCCACCTGTCTCAGCAACTCCAGAGGATGAGGTAGAAGAATTGCTTGAGCCCAGGAGTTCGAGGCTGCAGTGAGCTGTGATCGTGCCACTGCACTCCAGCCCGGGCAGCGGTGAGACCCTGCCTCATAAGAAGAAAAAAAAAATGCCCAAGGGAACAAGGGTTAACTGTTCAGTAGTATTTCTCAAGGTGTGGTCGTGGACCACTTGCAGCATATTCCCAGCTCAGTCCAGACCTCCTGTGCAATCTCTGGGAGGGAATCTGGGAACCTGCTTTTAAAAACACTGCTTTTAAACAAGGGTTCTGAAACTTTAGTGAGAATCTGAATCACTGAGTCCTGGAATTGCTAAGACACAGATTGCTGGGTCCCATCCCCAGCTTCTCATCTGGCGGGTCTGGAGAGGGGCTCTATAATCTGCAAGTTCCCAGATGATGCTGATGATTCTGGTCCCAGGGCCTTACTTTGAGAACCATCATTGCTGGTGGTTGTTCACCCTGACTGCACATTAGAATCCAGGAAGACTTCAAAAATCCAGATGCCAGGCAGTATCCTAGACATATTACATTACAATCTTAAGACGTGTGGGTGGTAAATGCAGGGCGAGGCAATCAGGCATCTGAGATTCTCCAAGTGTCCCCAGAGATTCCCAGTGTGCAGCCAAGATTGAGAAAGATGTCTCTAGCAGAGTCCCCTCATCTCTCTGATGGTAAGCATCACTCAGTGGGCTTGTAAAATATACACATTACCAAGTCTCTCCCTCTGAAAGTTCAGACTTGGTAGGTCTAGGTTAGGGCGCAGGCATTTGTATTTATATTTTTATTTATATATTTATTTTTGAGACAGGGTCTCACTCTATCACCCAGGCTAGGTGCAGTGGTGTAATCATGGCTCACTGCAGCCTCAAACTCCTGGGCTCAAGCAATCCTTCCACTTCAGCCTCCCAAGTAGCTGGGACTGACTACAGGCACTCTACCATGCCTTGCTAATTTTAAGATGTTTCTGTAAAGATGGGGTTTTGCTGTGTTTTCCAGTGTGGCCTTGATCTCCTGGCCTCAAGAAATCCTCCTACCTCAGCCTCCTCATGTGTTGGGATTACAGACATGAAGCACCATGCCTGGCCCATCTGTATTTTTTTTTTTTCTTTGAGACTGAGTCTCGCTTTCACCCAGGCTGGAGTGCAGTGGCACAATCTCGGCTCACTGCAACCTCCGCCTTCTGGTTGCAAGCAATTCTTGTGCTTGCCTCCCGAGTAGCTGGGATTACAGGCGCCTGACACCACACCTGGCTAATTTTTGTATTTTTAGTAGAGACGAGGTTTCACCATACTGGCCAGGCTGGTCTCCAACTCCTGACCTCAAGTCTTCCGCCCACCTCGGCCTCGCAAAAGTGCTGGGATTAGAGGAGTGAGCCACCGCGCCCAGCCCCATCTGTATTTTTAACAAGCACTTCAGAGGATTCGTATCCTCAATTTTGGGAAACACTGCTAGGGCTTACATTGAGATTGACTACAGGAAGAGGGGAGCCCTGTTCATGGGGTGAAACTCTCTGCAAGGCAGGAAATGGTAGTATCAAATGCAGGGTGTTGTTCACTACTGGGCCACACATTAGGATTTCCTTGTGAGCCTTTAAAAAATACCAAAGCTCAGGGCCCATCTCCAAATATTTGGATTTAATTGGTCTAATGAGGAGCCAGTATATTTCAAAATCTCCCAAATGACTCTAGCATGCGTGGAGAGTTCAGAATCACAGTTCTAATGCAACCAAAGGAAAGCATCTGAAGAACATAATGTGCAGAAATATTAAGCTACTACCCATGAATGATCAGAAACTAGGGCCATGTACTAGGGAAAAACCATTAACTGGAAGGAAGTTCAGGGGACTCAACAGTTTTGATTAACCATGGGCTGGGCTGACATTGAAAAATGTTTCAAGTCTAGGATAGCTGTTTGCTTTTTAAGTTATTACAGTGATGGATTCATTGTTGAAAATGAATGTTGGAAGAATATAAAAAAGTACAAAAAACAAAAATTGCTTCTACTCTTTCTACTCCGAGATGGTTACTTTGATACATATCTTCTCACCTGTGTGTGTGTGTGTGAGGATGTGAATTTTTGAACAGCCTGAGTATTCTACTAGGTATCTGGTTATGTGAACATTTCCTGACACTTGTAGCACAAACAGCAGCAGCTGCTTACACTGTGGTTGCTGTGTGCTAGGTCCAAGCCATGTGCTTTCTGCAAACTAACTCATTTAAGCTTCACCAACATCCTTCTGAGGTAGAAACTACTGTCACTACCATTCTACAGAGGAGGAAACTGAGGCACAGGTGTTAAGTAACTTGCTTAATACTAACATCTATTGGGCACCCATGCTGTACCATGCATGGTGCTAAGCATGCCAAGTGAATTATTTCATTTCAACGTTATAATTACCACTATTTCCCGCTTTTACAGATAAGAAAACTGAGGCACAGGTAGGTTAAATGATTTCCCCAAGTTACACAGCTTGCAAGGATTTGGGAAAGAGCTCTAAGCCAAGAAATGTGAACCTAAAGCGCTCAATTAACCCTGCATTTTACTTCTTCCAGGGTAATGAAAACCCCCTCAGGTGCTTAATGTTTATGGATGAATTGTATTCCCTCACACACACGGGATTTACTTAACCCTTTACCAATGCTGGACATTGATGTGGATTCTATTCTAAAACACTTTGAAAAACACTATTGTTCACAAACACGTGATGTAGGTCTCAGATCATTTAGAGTAAGTCCTTAGAAAAGATCATGGGGTGTTGTGTGATGCATGTTGTCAAACTGACCTTAGATAAACTATCCAATTTATAGTCCCTCCTGTCGTGCAGAGGAGAGCTGGTCTTGCTGAACCTTTTCATCCCTAGTTATTAAAACTATTTTTCCCCATAACTTCTCACTACTTTAATTTGCATTTCTTTGATTACTAGTGAGGTCGATTTCTTTTTTCCCCATGTGCTTAGGTGTTATTATACATTTTGTGGTTTCAAATGATTCCAGCAACACAGTCTGTTTTTCAGCTGGTGGCACAGCAGAGTGAACACAACATGAAACTGGGAGGTGCGAGGCCACCAGTTCTACGCAGCAACGGTGCGTGAAGCCTGGGCAGAGTCCCTGCTGGGCTCTGGGCTGCAGGAGAGCCCTTCCAATCACAGAGGCAGAAGGCTGTGGGCAGGAGCGCTGGTAAAAACTCCTATTTTTATTGCTACTATTCTTATTTTGGAATTACCTCTTTGCCTTAAAAGGTAAGGATAGCCCCTCAAACTCTGTATCCAAGGCCGGGCACAGTGGCTCATGCCTGTAATCCCAGTGCTTTGGAGGCTGAGGTGCGTGGATCACCTGAGGTCAGAAGTATGAGACCAGCCTGGCCAACAGTGAAACCCTGTCTCTAATAAAAATATAAAAATCGGCTGGGTGTGGTGGCGGGCGTCTGTAATCCTAGCTACCCGGGAGGCTGAGGTGGGAGAATCGCTTGAACCCGGGAGGAGGAGGTTGCAGTGAGCTGAGAACGTGCCACTGCACTCCAGCCTGGGCGACAGAGCAAGACTCCATCTAGATAATAATAACAATAATAATAATAATAATAACAATAATTCTGTATCTACTTCTACCCCCTGATAACTTGTTAGGCAGTCATTTACAGCAAAGCTTAGTTATGGGCTGGAAAACCAGAAAATATCCAAAATCAATCTGAGGTAAGGCATTTGCCACTGAGCAGCCTTGGTGCTTCTGTGTTAACGACTTGTATGTGGTATAAGCTGTCTTAACACCGGGCACAGTAGGAGGTCACAATTTCTGTGCTGCTTTTGTTGTCATTGAAATTATGTTTCCAGCATGTGGGTTTTGAACGCTGAGAAGAGGGCTTCCTGGTCATGTTCTATACAGATTAGTCATTTTGAAAGCCATCGCCACTGGCCCCCCTGCATAGCCCCTTTCCTCTCTCCCTCCTCACTTTAGCTGAGCCAGGCTTGCAGCTCCAGAAGCCACAGAGTCCTCCCCTGGGGACTCCTGTGTGACTGCCAATCAGTAGCCTGAGAAACGCTGTAGAACATGAACCACTGAAAAGTCTTCAGCACCTACTGTCTATAGGCTCGCAGACTCTATAGAAAATCCAAGGGCAAGACTTAAAAACTACCATGTAATAAGGCATTACAATTGTTACACCCCACTGTGAAAGGCTAAAAGAAATCATTAGGAAGTATGTGGTTGGTGCTTTGCATCAGAAACAATCTACCCTCTTACCTCTACTCTTAGGCTGATGGTGAGTAGGCTTTTATGAAGCACCATTCGCATTCCTGACAGTCCTGTGAACGCTTTCCTGGATTGCATGACTTTAGCGAGGAAACCGTACCGTGTGGCTTTGACGCGTTTTCTCAATTGATATTCGAGTTTCACAGTGTGCTTAGAGAAGGGGCTAAAATCCTAAGGTGCTACTTGTGCAAGTACACGCCATGAGCAGAATCAGAAGACAGATAAAAAATGACAGAAATAGGACAAGAATACAAACAGCCTGTCACTTCCTACAGAGGGAGCGTGGTTGGTTTTCTTCTCCACCCAAAAATGTTACACTATCACTTTAACTTTGTCAAAACTGCCATATATAACAAACCAAAATAACTAAGAATTTTGGGTTAAACTTCCTTCTGTTTGCACAAGATGCCAAAATTCCAATTTAATAAAAATACAGGTCATCCGGGAAATTTTAAATTATCTACTTTGCAATGCAGTCCACATGACATAGAAAACTATAAACCATTTAATTAGTAAACATCTATTTTGTACCTAGCAAGGGCTGGGCTCTGACAGGTGCAAGCGGACTCCCCATGGGGGTCACTATGGTAGATTTCTCCTTCAGACAAATTAGCAAGAATGGCTCTTCTAGTAGCTTTGCTATAGGATGCCCATTATCAGCTAAAATGTGTACTGCTGCATATGGTTTCAAAGCCAAAAATATATTTTCTGATATGTTTAAGGAAATGAGATCAAATTTTTCTTTTTAGAAAAATGAAACTAATTATCTTACATTTTAAAAGACATTAACAATGGCACTTTTAAAAAAACATGCTGAACACATTAACACAGGGTGGGAAAAAGATAAAGAAAGCAAAGTGGAATGTGATCGCCCAGACAAATTGTGTCCACGAGTTTAATGGGACAAGCAGGGTCTTTACACAGAATTCCCGGGTAAACGGGATGGAGATGAAACAGAAGTTACACTTGCCAATAGCCCCATCTCTCATCTCAGGAGAGATGAGGCCAGCGAAACAACTACTAGCAACTGCTTGGGAAACATCTGAAATATGAGCATGTGAAAAACAACATGTTTAACAGAAAATGAGCAAGTCTATTCACTGCATATGCAGCAGCTAATTATGAGAAAAATTAGGAGACAGTTCTGTTCGTTCACATGACTCCTTCTCAACCACAATGGAAAATGATACCCTTCTTTTAAAAAGTGATTCTCCTTAGAATAGCAACATTTGGGCTGGGCACAGTGGCTCATGCCTATAATCCCAGCACTTTGGGAGGCTGAGGCAGACGGATCACCTGAGGTCAGTAGTTCGAGACCAGCCTGACCAACATGGTGAATGAAACCCCGTCTCTACTAAAAATACAAAAAATTAGCCAGGCACGGTAGTGGGTGCCTGTAATCCCAGCTACTTGGGAAACTGAGGCAGGAGAATGGCTTGAACCCAGGAGGTGGAGGTTGCAGTGAGCTGAGATTGTGCCACTGCACTCCAGCCTGGGCAGTACAGAGCAGGACTCCGTCTCAAAAAAAAAAAAGGAAAAAAAATAGCAACATTTGGAGTGCCTGTAACCACTGGCTCACATTCCCCATCTTCTCAGTGGCCTCCAAGGTCCTCATGAGCCACACTGACTTGTTATCACCCGGGCAGCTGCAGCCTGGCACTGGGCCTGATACCCAGGAGCACGGGATAGATGTGTGGATTAACTTAAGAAATCAGCTACAGGCTTGCTGCCTGCCTAATGAACTGGGGGTTCTGTGGGAAGTGAGACAGACAGTTACCCTTCCCTCCTCCATGAACAAAATCCTGAGCCTGGTCCTCCTGTGGGGGCCCTCAAAGTCCAGTCAGCCATGCTTTGCTGTGATCATTGGGGTGGGGCTGGGGAGGCCCCATTAAAGCCATGCCTTTATCCAGCGATCCCTTCCTGGTTCCCAAATCTGCAGTCTAGCAGATGCCTGCTGCTTTCCATTGCTTTCCAACCCTAATGTCATGTTCTGGACCAGTGGATGGTCATGACACATTGGCCTAGCCTATTCCTTCAAAAGCCACTCCCCTTCCGGAGGCGTCTGTATCTAGGCATTGGTATCTAGATACAGAAACTGAGCACCAAGGCTCTAGGTCTCACTGAAAGAGCCAGGAGCAGCGTTCTCCTCTGGTTGGCAGAAGGGGCTTTGGGCATCTCTTTAGAGTGACTCACATTCACCAACCCCGCTGTCAGGTGCCTAACATGCTTCTGTGATGGCCTCAGCCATGTTCCACTCCAGAATTTGCTTTGAAAGCTCTCGGCCTGGAAGCCTGCAATTTCTTTTTTCAGCATGATTTGGTCTATTCAGTATACCACCCTGTGCAAATATTCCTCTGACACAGGGTAACGAATGGGCTAATTTTGGGAAGGGGAAATCTGGGGTCCGGAGAAGATGAAGACTGAAGTATAGAGGTTAGCATAAAATTAAAGGTCAGTCAGAAAAGAGAAAACTGCTCCGAAAACGTAATGGATGAATATCACTCTTCAGCAAAGTTCAATTTGAACAAGAATTGTAGGTTGCGCTGGCAGAATTGTAACTAGAAAATCCACAAATGCCCAGTCAGACTGCTAATGTGTTGTCAGGCTAATGCTTTTTATGATGTCACAATGAATGACTCTAGATGACAGACAGTGCAGATTCAGTTAAAACATAAAGTACCTGGTGGACTATTTCCGGAGGTTACAGTTTTGTTATTAAAAAAATAATAATACACAAATAATGGGTCTGGAAGAGGAAGCATAATAAATTTGAGGACTTAGAAGTGATGCTAAATTTGGACATTTGAAGAAGGGGCACAGGAAAGCAATTCAAAGGCACTTGAGTTATCAACGTGCACAGAGGAAATTAAGTAGGAGGCATTTTGGAAAGGCACCCACTGATATCGACCTGGATGGAAGCCCTTGAAGTCATACTTCCTCCATAGCATGGGCTTTGAACTCCTGCGCTTGGGTCTGGCTTCCACAAAGATGAGCTCAGAATGGAAAAATTAAAAAAAAAAAAAAGTTGGAAGCCATTGCCACTACAGTGCCAACCTGGCCAGCCACAAGACCATAATATTTTTTAAACTCTGACGGCTAGAAAGGGACACAAATTGCTCTTTTGTGGTTGCCAGCAGGTTTCTGAATCATCTTTGGGTTAAGGCTTCAATAGACTTTTGATTTTGCAAGGTCTAGTAAAGAACTTTTATACACACAAGGTAAGTCGGAGGCCACGGTCCACAGGCCCCGCCCTGGGACTGGGTTTTGGGGTTGTTGCTTCCTTTTCATAAATTAGTAAATTCACAACTGGTGCTGATGTGAAGGATGGCGCCAGCTTGGAAACCGTCATGGTAATTCTAATAGTGTTTAATGCACGTAACAAAATCAGGGGCTGGGAGACCACTCATGCAAGGGGGCGCCTCATTGATGTGGACCACTGACCAACCTACAGGTAGAGAAGACAAAGAGAGACCCGGCACGGAGGTTCACGCCTGTAATCCCAGCACTTTGAGAGGCTGAGGTAGGAGGATCGCTTGAGCCCAGGAGTTAGAGACCAGCCTGGGAAACATAAGGAGACCTAGTCTCTACAAAAAATTTAAAAAGAAAAATTAGCTAGATGTGGTGGTGAGTGCCTGTGGTCCTAGCTACTTGAGATGAGGCAGGAGGAATGCTTGAGCCTGGGAGGTCAAGGCTGCAGTGAGCTGAGATGGTGCCACTGCACTCCAGCTTGGGTGACAGAGAGACCCTGTCTCAAAAAAAGAAAAAGAAAGAAAGAAAAAAAAGAAAGAAAGAAAGAGAAAAGGAAAGAAAAGAAAAGAGAAAGAGAAAGGGAGAAGAGAAGAGAGAAGAGAGAAGCAGGATGGAGCAAAGGGATACAAATGAAGGAAGAAGGGCATAGGTCCACCTGGAAGGAGAAGGAAAACAATAACCTGGAGAAAAGGTAGGTGGAGCTGGTGAGGGCTCCTGGGGCAGCTGCCAGCTGCGTGTACTAATGTGTCCCCGATGAAGGTGCTAGAACCTCTCATTGGGAGTCAGGGCATCTCTGAACAACCTCCTTCCTGCAACTGCACTTCTGAGGGAAGAAAGCTGGGTCACAAACCCCTAACCTCTGACTCATGCCAGCTATTTAAATGAGCCCACTCCTTTTACTGATTAACATGGCAAGGACCCACTGATGCCTTCTAATGAATGTAAAGGCAAGAAGCCACACTGGGTGGCCCTTACTCGGAGGCAAACTCCCTACAGGGCCATATGCTGATGCTCCTCCCATGCTAGGATCCCACTGATAGAGGACCCTGTCCCTCCACATCAATGATCATCCCGGGAGCATCCCAGGGCTTACAGGAAGCCACCCCTGAGGGTGTCGTCACAGGCAGGGACAGGAAGCACTAGAGAAATGGTTCCCCACCCGAGTGACTAGGAGAAGTCCTGGGGACTGCACGCAGGGCAGACACTGTTCCCTCCCACAATGCGAGGCCCTTCCCACCTGACGGCTGGGCAGCCGGACCAGCCTCGGCTTCTGATGCTTCATCTGTACTGCAGGGACAGAAGCCTTCCTTTTGAGTTTTCTGGGAGGGATGAAATGAGATAATACCTTCAAAGTGTTATTCATCACTTTCTTGTGGATTCCCTAACTTGAGGAAGAAAAGGTACAGATGGAGAAAAATAGGCGGAGAAGACAATGTCTGTGGCCGGTCCTTGGGGAGCCGGATGAACCTGCAGTTCACACCCAAAGATGGCTGCCCGGGGTCAACGGAACAGTCCAGGCTCAGGGCACCTGCAGAGGGGTGGTTTCTGGCTTCTCACCACACCAACAGGGAGCAGTGTTGGAACGTTGCCAGTAGAGTGGTGAGCAGCCGCCCTGGCCACTGGAGGGGCGGCGTGGGTTTAAAGGCCAACACCACGGCTGTACAGTGGAATGCTGTCGGCAGCGTCCTTAACTGCCCCTGCCTCTGATGCCTCATCTGTACTGCAGGGACGGACTAAGCCTTCCTTTTTTGTATCCTGGGGGGAATTAAATGAGATGATACATTCAGAGTGTTTAGCACAGTGCCTGACACATAAGAAGCCCTTGTTTCATTTGGTATTAACTCAATTAAAATACATTCTCAATGGAGTAGGTTATCTTGAAGCTCTGTTTGCTTGATCGCCTGGGGAAGGGGGTGTGGGTGGCACACAGGAAAGGGTGAAGAACCGAGTGTCTGTCTGAAGGTGATGATTATTTCAGATCGGCATTGTCCTTGTCTAAGTTGTAATCAACAGGCCTTCACAATGCCAGGAAAGAGTGATGTAGCTGACTGTCATCACAAGACGCTGCTCCTCCTGGGCATGGCTGGTCTCTGACGAAGAAGCTACACCCATTTCCACAATATGGATGTAGAACAAACCAGTATTTCATTTATTAAAACAAGGCAGGAAGAGAAGCTGTAATCCATTCTCTCTCATGCGTATCTAACAGGTAAGGCAGATTATTTCAGTATTTTCATATTTTATCTTAAATAAGGGCATGTCAGATTTTTACTATGTTAAACTGCCTTCACCAGTGTGAACCACAGAGTGCCATGATAGACACGGAGAAAGACCAGCCTCGTTTCTCATTTGCCTTTTTCTAGCACCACTCTCGCTTTCATTTACTTATTCATTTATTGAACGAATATTTATGGAGTATTCGTGGTGCCTCTGACCCACGGTTCTTCAGAAGCCAAGATGAGCGCTGTGAGGAGCAGAAAAGGCGGTCACTAGTCATGGGTTTCTGAGAGCCTGAAGGACCCTGCAGCTGGGTCTCTGGTGACGACACCCTAGGGAGGCTGCCTAAAGGCCCCAGGCCCCATAGCTGCACAGCGGCCCACCAGTGACACCCCCAGTCCACACCCTGTCCTTTGTCAAGAACGCAGAGGCACAGCCATCTTTGAGGCAAAGTGGCTGGACCGGAAGACTCACTCAGGTCTCTTTTGGACCCCCGTCTCACATTCCTAACCTTGGTGTCTCTCTGTGGGGCATTACCTAGCTCTCAGACTCACCCAGTTCTCTAGCTGAAGGCAGAATTCCACATGAACAACTCTCCTCTTGGGGATGGCATAACCATCAAGATGCATGAGGCCCTCAGCGGTGCTGCCGCTGGATCTTCCTTGTCACTCCAGAAGCCTGCACCTCCACACACCACTGCACCTCCAGAAGCCTCACGTTCAAAGGACACAACCTGCTTTTTAGTGGGGAAACTGGTGCTGGTAAAAGCTACATGGGGCACATGCAGGAGAGAGGACCAGCTTCCAGGCCCTTCTGGAAGTTTCCACACTTACAAACGAGACCAAGGAGAAGGGCATACAGAAGACAGTGGGGGAAGAGGTGGCCTGCGTCTTCCTAGTGTTCATGAGCATGCCAGCCCTCAAGAAAGACAGGCTTTGCCTTGTAACAAGGTCAAAATACCAACAGCTAATGCTTAGGATGAAAAGCAGTGAAAAGGCAAATCGTGTTTGTGGATTTATAAGTTTGTAAAAGAAAGAGGAACATAGAAACAGATGTTAAACTTGAAGCATTCTCTGTTTTTGGAAAACCCTTATAAGCAGGATATGATTTAAGAGAAGCTTTAAAAGACCCTGAAAATGAACTGTTTACCATATCCAGTAGCACTATCTAGAATGGATGTTTACTGATCAAATGGAAACCTCCCAAGATGAGGGCCCCAGACCACCACATCAGAGACTCTCCCTAGGTTGCTAAGTCTCTCATTAGTTACAACTGCCACTGATGACAGGAGATAATTACAAGTTATTCTCATGGGTAACTAACAAAAAAATCTTACCAGAATTCCTGGGGCTATGCAGAGAGGAGCCAATTATGGTATAACTTTCAGCTTCAAACCTCTGCTATGTTAAGTGTATTTTACAGCTTCCTCTGATTATAATATTTCAAAGGAAACACATTAAGGAAACCCTGAGTGCCTGATAACAGCCTTTTACATATTTTAATGGTCGTTAAGTATTATTTAGTTTTGGCTACTTGTATTTTAAGCATGCAGTTTCCTCCATGTGCAGATAACACAGTTTTTCCTCTTTGCCCACTTCCTCTTAATCTGTGTGTGTGTTTGTGTGTGTGTGTGTGTGTGTGTGTGTGTGTGTTTCAGCAGGCAAGCTTTGGACATGGCCTGTGAGTCTTTTCCTGGACCACGTAAGTGACTTTCATGCAAAGCCTACAGCCAGTTTCATCACTACAATCCGTTAACTGAGACCATTTAGGAGCTGGCTAGCATCTAGATGAGCTCTCTGTGGAGTCAATGACTTAAAAAGGGGAAAATGCCAAGTCTTGAGTGTTATTTGTCAAATGGTCTGTGAAGAGAACATGTTTTGGGGTACACAGGCAGTCCCTGTGGCCTGGAAACTGTCCTCACCCGCAGCCCCTGCAGCGGTGAAAGCTTAGGCACCCATGCCTAGTCATTCCTTCCTCCCCATCCAACCTCCCTCTCCCTTGTCCAGCCCCTCCCGTCTGATTGGAGTGGGGAGACACCCTAACCCAGACTCAAGCATCCACCGGCTGTCTGAAACTCAATTTTTTCAAAAGTTTCAACTAAGAGATGCGGGCAGTTGTCAGCAGTGGGTTCTGAAGCTAAGCCATCAAGGGGAGCAAGGGCGGAGTCTAAGTCTCTGCCAGCCAGAGGTACGGGGAAGCAGAAGCTGTCAGGGAAGGGAAGAGGAGCAAAACAAGTACCCAGAGACGCAGAGATGGGTGGCAATGGGGGACACAGAGGAATGAGTCCCCAGGGGAATAACCCACAATCCAGGGGGACACCTTCTCATTCCATGTCTAATGAGGCCAGCCAGTCTTTCTCCATTTCCTATGAATGGTCCGTGAATCTCTCCATGAATCCTTACAATGACCCCTCCCTTTCCTTTCAGGTAGGTTCCACTTCCTGCCTCCCAAAGGATCTACGAAGGAGGGAAACTTTACTGCTAGGAAGTCTTCAGCCGGGGGGCAAGGAGGACCCCTGAGCCAAGGGTCCCACAGTCAGGTTTCACAGTCCATCTGCTGTGCTTTAAACGCTGGTAAAGTTACCAGTCATATAAACGATGGCCCAACACATTAACATGTAGCTTCCAAAAACAATTACTGTCTACTCATCAATTTAGGTAAACTATGTATGAAGGAGAACCAACTCTTGGTCCTTCTCCACTACTTGCACCTAAGAGATTTTTAGCAAGTTCACATGCTCCTTTGCCTTTCTTCACAACAGAATTGTCATTCTTCTCCTGTCCTAGATGCTCAATACTACTTGATCTGCTAATAGTGAAAGCTCAAAGCAACAGCCCCCTCAGCATATTAGGAAACAAGTATCCTGCATGCTCGAAAATCTCATCAAAGCTTCATATTTGTGTTTGTTTTTTTAAGTTTTACTAGAAGTCCCTCAAGTAAGAAAGGGAAAAAGAAAAAAAAAGTAAAAAAGTTTTACTAGATAGAGCTGGTCTTTAAATCAGAAACTCTGTTCTAAACTGATACTAATCATTACAGGGTAAGGAACAGTCCTGACCATTCTCACCAGACAATGCTGATATTCCAGCTAAGCCCCAGATGATGGATAATCCTGCCTTCCATGTATGCTCCCTTTACAACGCCCACAGAAGAGCAGTGTTATGTGCATTATCTCGTGTAGACAGGTCAGGATGCAGTCTTTATAGGCCTCTCCAGACAGGAAAGGGACACAGCTGGGCTCTGAGAGCTGTCACACGTCCATGTATGCCAGGGGAAGGGTGGAAGACAAGGGACTGAGAAAAGACCATTCAGTGATGGTAACCCCAGGAGCTCACAGAATCAAGTGCTCCTTTCAAACGAAAACAGGCCTCACCTGGGGAGAGCTCAGCCAGGCCCAGTGCTGCTGCAGGGTGGCAGCCCGAAGACATCTGGCAGCCCGGGGATGGGGGAGTTGTGGCCCAAGCTGGGCTCCCTCCATTGCTGCACTGAGCAGCCATTGATGGCCAGTGACATCCTCTGGGCTTTGTGTTGGCTATGGTTTAAATATTTATTCCGTCTAAAACTCCTGTTGAAATTGAATTGCCATTGTAACAGTATTAAGAGGTGGTACCTTTAAGAAGTGATGAGGTCATGAGGGTTCCACCCTCCTGGGTGGGATTGGTGCCCTTATAAAAGGATGAGTTCAGCTCTCTCTTGTTTGATCTCACTCTCTCACCTTCCACCATGAGATGACACAGCAAGAAGGTCCTCATGAGATACCAGCACCTTGACCCTGGATTTCTCAGCCTCTAGAAGTGTGAACTGATAAATTTCCATTCATCGTAAATTACCCAGCCTGTTAGAGCAGCACACATTGGATGAATGCAATGTTCTTCAGTTACAAGATAATAATACTACCAACATGCCTAGGTCTCTACTATCCTGTCAGAATAAAAACAAACAAATTTCCATTCAGCCCCTGTGGCCTTCCAAATGACCTTGATCTCCATCTTTCCCAAGACATCAGTGGGGTGTTGAGGACTGGCTCAAAGTGTGGGGACACACTTTAAGGCAGCCCTCAACCAAGAAACTGCAGAAGAGGAACCCTCGTGACCCTTTCCAATCATGCTGATGGCTTCAAGTTGGACAGGGCTATCCTGGGCCCCAGGTACCCCCTAGACCGGGAGGCCAGCCCAGCAGAGGTCACTGTGTGGGATGGAGGAGGCAGCAAGACCACACCTGTGCTTTTGAGTAACCAAAGACTGGGATCTGACAGCATCATTTATTCATCAGATTCAGAATTCACATAAGCCATAGTAGTATTGGCTTATTTTTTTTTTTTAATTTAAGCTGTTAACTATTGACACCTATTAACTTTTTCCCAAAGCACTTTGTTTCTGATGGGGAAAAACAATTCTCCTTCATGCCTACCTTTCTGTTTCCCTCCAATTTTCAGTTCTCTATTGGGCACCTAAAAAAATAAAGTCTTTCATTTCAACCCAGGGAACCTTGCAGCCAGTCTCTGAAGCTTGGGGCACTGGCAGGGATGTCTGCAAACATGTATGCATTTGCTGTTTCTACCCTAGGAGCCAACCTTCAATCCAAAAGCCACTCTACACCATCTAAGTGAATCGGCCAATCTCAACAACATGGACAAGAGGCCAGATCTGTCGAGAACTCTGTCATCTGTATGAAAACATCCCAGGGCTACACAAAGCCACTTATCTGAGCCTTTCACTCAGGACGGAAAGAAAGGCAGCTTGCAGATCTGATTATGCCATAGTTCTCAGGAACCTGTTACCACACAAGGGGCTAGAAAGTCCCGAGCGAGTTGTAGATGAGGTTGGCGGCCACACTGCCCACACAGAATTCCAAAGGGGATTCTCCTGCCTCCCACCATGGGACTCAACTCTGATCCAGCCCCTCAAATTTGAGGGAAACCCCACATAACCTACACGGTCCATCTGCAGGGATTCCATAGCCCTGTCTTTACTTCATTAGAAACTGACCGTTCTGCTTTTTAACAGTTGCTACAGTTGGAGAAAGAATAAATTGAACATATGAGCATGTATTAAATAACCATATATGCCCTGTACTGTAAGACTCTGTACAAGAAACAAAAGAAACAGGAGACAAGGTACAATCTCAGTACCTTGAACATATGAGCATGTATTAAATAACCATATATGCCCTGTACTGTAAGACTCTGTACAAGAAACAAAAGAAACAGGAGACAAGGTACAATCTCAGTACCTTGATATCCAAGTTGGAAGGTACAGATATACTCAGCAGAAAACTAAATGAAAAAAAAAAAAAACAAGCACCCATTTGTGTGGTAGTCATTAAGGTTATCTGAACCCTCAGCCAACTCACCCATAAGACCCCTTTTCCAGCTCCACGCTGGAAAATGGCGGCCAAGAAAGTGAAGGCCTTGACAGTAGTCGACAGAAGTGTGAGTTCTGAAACACAAGGTGAAAGAGAAACAGCTTCCAGCCCCTTCTTCATTGTGATTTTCCCCCCTTAGCCTGGCTCCATCAGTGCTAACTCCTCTTGCTCCTGTCTGGAGAAGCATCTGACTTGGCGACTTAAACCTGCTTTTACTACACTGGGCAAAAACGAGGGCTCTCACCTTTGCTTTTCTACAATACTGTGTTAAGTGCTCTGGCTCTAAAAACAAAATCCTTCCCATTTTTGCCTGAAAACTGTCAACCAACAAGGAAGGTCCTTTCTCTGCAAGGGTGACCTCTAACCATGGGAGGCGAGTTCATTCCCATCAGACTTGCCTGTTTTGTGTGTTTGTTTGTTTTTCTTAAAGAAAGGTCCCTGATTCCGTCTGTGTCCTTTGTCCATATCTAACTGCTGACATGCAGTTACATAACATGCTCTGTAGACTCAGAGCTCTTCCTCCCCAATCTGTGCCTGGTCCCAGTGCAGCACTAAAGGCAAACACAGTGTTAGGAAGGATGACAAAGGTTTCCTCCAGGTGGAAACCGCCTGGGAGAGGGTTTCAGGGCTCCTCTCCCAGCCTGGCTCTGTGGCAAGCTGCCGAAATTCTCTCCTTTTTTACCATCCTGTTCCCCTAGCTAACCCGCCCTCTCTTTTTGTTGTAAGGAAACACCCACAGATGCAGCTGTATTCAGATGGGATGCCCACATTAGGGCCAGTGTGTGTGCAAGGAAAAGATAGGTCAGAAGCCAATGGAATGATATGAATATACCAGAAGAAATGTTTTGTTTTACAAACGGAGGGGAATACAGAGCCCTTTTCACTCTCTGTAACCTGCAAAATATTGAATTGTGTTAATAAGAAAGCCAAATATACTGTGAATGGGTGCGTGGTTGTGAAATAGCTTTTACAAAGTTCTAAAATGACTCCTATCTGAGGCAAGATGAAGAGATTACAAGGGAACCAAGAAGCAGAGTCCTAACACATGGCATTTAGCATGATAGAATGTGTTTACTCACTGCTATTTACTGAAGGCCCATTATGGCCAAGCCCTGTGCTAAGTGCTGCTGGAACACCCTGAATATCTCAGTGGAAACAAGTGATCTTGGGCTGGGCGTGGTGGCTCATGTCTCTAACCCCAGTGCTCTGGGAGGCTGAGGTGGGAGGACTGTATGAGGCCAGGAGTTAGAGATCAGCCTGGGCAACACAGTGAGACTCTGTCTCTACAAAAAATAAAAATTAGCCAGGTGTGGTTGTGTGCACCTGGCCCAGCTATTCGAGAGGCTGAGGTGGGAGAATCATTTGAGCCCAGGAGGTCAAGGCTGCAGTGAGTTATGACTGCACCACTGCACTCCAGCCTGGGCAACAGAGCGAGACCTTGTCTCTAAAAATACAAAAAAAGTGGTCGGGTGCTGTGGCTCACTAATCCCAGCACTTTGGGAGGCTGAGGTGGGCAGATCACAAGGTCAGGAGTTCGAGACCAGATTGACTAACATGGTGAAACCCCGTCTCTACTAAAAATACAAAAATTAGCCAGGTGTGGTGGCACACGCCTGTAATCCCAGCTACTCAGAAGGCTGAGGCAGGAGAATCGCTTGAACCCTGGAGGCAGTTGCAGTGAGCCGAGATTGCACAATTGCACTCCAGCCTAGACGACAGAGCGAGACTCCGTCTCAAAAATAAAACAAAACAAGAAACAAAAAAAGTGTTCTTGTGTCTAATACCATTTCTCCCTCCTTGGCCCTGGCCAAATATAGAGTTGAAAGAGTTTACCTACACATCACCCACTGCCAAACTCCTGAGTCAAAAGAAAATGGTGGGTTTACAGTGAAACTTACCCCCCCTCTGAGGTTCTGGAAGCAGAAGTGCTCTGGGGCTCCCCGTGGCCTCTCGGTGTGCTGCGGCGGCTTTCGGAGTCACTCACGTGTCCTTTCCCTGCGGACGTCTTACAATGTGCAAGGGCCGCAGGGCCATCCTCATGCCCATTCTGCAGGCCCTGGCCTGCTCGTGTCCCAGTCCTCGCTGCCTGGCGCCCCTTGGGGTTATCCTCGCGTGATGCCGGGAGGTCTCTTGACAGTTTGTATCCATGAGAGATCAGGAGGTCTTCTACACTGTACATGATGCCCGGGCTTCAGCAAAGCTCAACCACTGGAACCATGGTGGTGGCAGGACCCAGCACTGCAGGACAACAGAGAGCTCTATTTGTGACTAGGTCTCCCTGGAGGTCAGCCTGACACCTCCTCCTCCCGTGGTCCCCCCACCAAACCAGACCACGGCGATGGACACAGCACAGAACCTGCACAGAAAGAGGGGACACAGGGATGGCTCTCCCTGAAATTACTCTCCATTCTATTCACCTAGAAAGTGGGTGTGGCTCTGGCTCTAGAGGATGTGGTGGAACCCTGAGGACCTCACCCTTCGATGGCTGCCTCTGGTAGAAGAGCATGTGGCACGGCGCTTAAGCAGTGACATGATTAACACTGTCCACCTTCCCCTTGTCCCACTCACCCACAAACAGCAGGCGGAAGGACTGCGGACAAAAAAAATACAGACCTGGGAGCTGCAATGACTGCTTCATGTTTCTAAAAAGAGAAACCACCAATATCCAGCTTAATCTTAGGACACGCCCCTGCTTTCATCTTGTAGACATACCTTTTGCTCTAGGAGAGAGTGAGATCTTTAATCGACACAGTCATGATACAATTCAGCGGAAGCGATCAAAACAGCAACTGCCAGGGCAGCCACCCTGGGGCAGTTAACTAGCAACCAAAAATAGATTTTAACTCTTTGGGTTCATGACGCGAAAACAACACACTGATCAATCATACACACCCAACTCACTACACAAGCCCAGAGTTCTCTTTTCCTTATGAAAGTCTTTTTTTTTTTTTTTTTTTTTTTTGAGATACAGTTTCGCTCTTGTTGCCCAGGCTGGAGTGCAGTGGCATGATTTTGACTCTCTGCAACCTCTACCTCCTGGGTTCAAGCGATTCTCCTGCCTCAGCCTCTCGAGTTGCTGGGAATACAGGCATGTGCCACCACGCCTGGCTAATTTTTTGTATTTTTTGTAGAGACAGGGTTTCACCATGTTGGCCAGGATGGTCTCGAACTCCTAAACTCAGGTAATCCACCCGCCTCTGCCTTCCAAAGTGCTGGGATTACAGCCATGAGCCACCACACCTGGCCTCCTTATGAAACTTTTATGAATCAAATTTCTTCCCAGTAGATCTTGGGGAAAAGTTTTTGCATCTCTCAGCCAAGGATGTCCACACCAAAATCCTGCTATAGTACCTGAATCAACAGCAGCAACTTCCTCCAGTGTAAGCTGCACAAAACAAGAGTACCCACAAAGAAGAATGAAAATGGGCAGAAACCTACCCATGAGCAAAAGAGGTAGAGCCGCCCTGTTTATTCCTACATGAGAACATCTTTCTTCCTAAGTCTTCCCTTTGATGATAAGGTGTAAGACAGATTGGTCAGACGGATACACCCACCACTGCTTCCAGGGGGGCTGATGGTAATGCTGGCCTGGGTGACAGACACACAAAAGCCACAAAAGCCAGCCCCATCAAAAAGCTCAACCAGCTCCAGCCCCACTTCGCTGGTGGACGGAAATAGAGCCACTGCAGCCATGGCGAACAATGGCCAGGAAACGCCTGCTGGCCCGTGTGCAGGTGAAAGGAAGATGCCTGCGGCATGTGTTTCCTGTCACTGGGAGCTCTTACTTGGGTCTGTCGCACAATTCTGCTTGCCTGTCCTCACTCTTCATCACCTGCCAGATTACAGTAGGGAAAGTCTCGCCTGTCAGCATGGAGAGTATCAAACTTTGGAAGTTGATAATTTTCCATTATGTCCCTACATTTTATGGAGGCTGACAAGCTCTGGCAGCTACTGTACTAATAGAAAAATCTCCATAGCAACTCTGCCACTCCTGACACTCCTACTGCATGTCTTTCAAGGAGTTGTACAACTTGGGTCATTTGCTTCAACAGACAAGGAAGGACCAGAGAAGTAAGGGTTTGTTCTTTAATTCAACAGAGTAAGTTCCACCACGTGAGGGATTACAGAGGAATGAGATCCCATCACAAGCAAAGGGCTTTAGGAACACAGAGTCAGGCTTTAGGGCAGGGTCTTTGGTTTGTTTGATGCTTTATCCCCAGCAACTTGCACACAGTATGCACTCAATAAATACTTGTTGAGAAAATGCACAAATGAGAGACAGAAGTGTTTGAGCTAGGTTTTGAAGAATGGTTAGGAGTTCATTAGGCAAAGAGCATGTGTTTGTGTATGAGAAGGGAAACTGGCATTTAAAGTAGATTATGAGTAGAATTATCCCAAGGGTAAAGAAATGGGGCCAGGCACGGTGGCTCACGCCTATAATCCCAGTACTTTAGGAGGCTAGGTGGGTGAATCACTTGAGGCCAGGAGTTTGAGACAAGCTTGGCCAACATGGTGAGAGCCTGTCTCCACTAAAAATACAAAAATTAGCCAGGCATGATGGCAAACACCGGTAATCCCAGTTACTCAAGAGCCTGAAGGAGGACAATTGCTTGAACCCGGGAGGCGGAGGTGGCCATGAGCCGAAATCATGCCACTGCACTCCAGCCTGAGTGACACAGCACGACCCTGTCTCCAAAAAAAAAAAAAGAAAAGAAAAGAAAAGAAAAGAAAAGAAATTAATGGCTTAGTAACAGAATCCTGGCAGCCTAGAACAAAGTCCCCAGGCTCACTGGTTCAACATCACACACAGGGTCAGCATCACAGTTAAAGTTAGCATTAGGTCTCACAACACTCAGTTTCTCTCTCTTACTATGCCGGGCTCTTTAAAATAAAAGCAAATTGCACTGTACTCCAAGTGGCCACCGAATACACTGAGGAACAGGCATGTGCAGCACACAGCTGGTTGTGCTACAGTCCATTTGTCAGAATGGCAGAGAAGACACAACCCTCACAAAACACAGATGTGGGCCATTTTCTTCCTGGGGCTGGATAGGTTGGTCCAATATGGCTATGTGTTTGCATGGTAATTATATTTAGCAAGAATACCTTTCAATCATAGTTAACTGATTCTTCCCTCCGCCCGCCCCCCAGCCCAATAAACTCTTCCTCTACAAACTCCAAGGAAAAACCTGAATTATAAACCCAGGATTGCAGCACACATGAAATCTAATAACATCAACTATTCATGACCATCTGTAATGTGCTAGATTCTGTACTGGCACACTTTCATTCATTCTATGCTTCCAGCAAACTTCTCGATGTAGACAGGAATGTCTCCATTTTCACAAGAAAACTGAGGCTGACAGTCCAAGGTTACACAGCTTGTGTTAGATCCATGGTTTGAACTAGGTCTGTCTAGCTTCGAAGTTCAGGCTACTAATTTAGGTTCACTCATCTATATTTTCTTCCTTAACATAAAAAAAGTTTCCTAGTTTACCAAATAATCCATACACATAAATAAGAAAAGAGAGAAGGCATGGTGGCATTAAAATTAAAAACCATGTATTTAAAAGGAAAAAAATTCTCCTTTATTCTCTAGGAGCAGGATGGCTCTTCTAGATTACTCTTCTCACACACCACACACACACGCACATACACGCACACACACACACGCACACACGCGCACACACACACACACAAGAGTTGATGCCTCACTTGACTATAATGTCTTGATGGTAACGCTAGTGTTAATGTTTAAATGCTCAGTAATATGATTCGCTCTCAAATACACCATGCAATTGCCTTGTGACCTTAACAGACCTCTTTGATCATTTGGAGTTTTGAGCTTTTCATAAATAACATGGGGTTATAATAACGCCTGCTGTATGAAAATGAAATGCATACAAACGACATCTATAATAAGTGGGAGATGAGTAACTTTAAAAAAATAAATTCTTAAAGAAAAAAAAGTCCTATATAGAAATAGCCATTCTTATCTGCAACATTAATAGAATTTGGACTTAATTTGAATAGAAAACAGCAAACCACAAATGGGTTTGGGCAAGGGAAATCTGGCAGAAAAGCAGGGGACTAAAGTGGATAGAGCGAGAACAGATGGGGGACCTGTAGTTACAAGTCCTTTCTATTGTAACATGCACGGGAGGCTGGCAGAGGGGATAAGAAAAAAAAGGAATAATAAGAGTAATTTTCAGGAGAAGAAGTACAATGGATTTTAGCCTCAGTGATGAGGATAATGATCATTCCATTAATAGAAATATAGAAACTGGAAATAATTGTTGGTTTGAGAAGATGACAGCTCATTTTATTTTGATTTAACCAACCTAGTCTCATAAAATTCTCTTTTCCCCAAATCATCATCAAATGGATTTTCATCAAAGATTAATTATTTGTCCTTCCAAAGAACCTGAATAAGACCACTTGCAGTGATCTTACTGCATGGCACCTTTTCAAAGTTCTTTAAATATTAGCTCTATGTTGTCTATTCAAATGGAAGGGATTATAGAATTAGAAAGTTGCTGTTAACGATCCACTGACATTGGGCATGGGGCTGGGTTACCTCCCGCTTCGCTCTTGGGATGAGTGTCTGTTTCTCCATGGTGCACGGTATTTATCTGTGAGCTGAATCAAGCCTGAGTCACCGCACAGGAGGAAAGCAGAGAACCCTTTGGGTCTCAGTCTTCTCCTGAAAGAGTAAAATGAGAAGGCTGAACTAGAGGTTCTTTAGGGTCCTTCTAGCTCTAGGAAGCAGCACCCTTTCTCTAGCCTATTCTCACCTGTGATGAGCAGCAGGCATCGAAGTCAGCTGCGCCAGGAAAAAAGTACAGCTTGTGGCCATGACACAGAACAGGGCTAAATAGGTCATCTGAAGACAGAACCTCTGACCTTGGCCTCATTAGCACCCATGCAGAGGCCACTCAAGAGAGTAGAGATAAATGGCCACCCACTGAGGAAAGGAGTGGGCTGGGGAAGGCAGGCCAGGAGCGAAACATCCAGCGATTCTCCAGCCCAGAGTGCGGGTGCTGCACGCTTACGCCAGCGTAAATTCACCAGGGCACTTGTTTTACATTGGAAGTGCCAGGCACTGGGCTGAAGAATATAAAGACAAATAAGACCCCGTCAGCACCCTCCCTTGCGATGCTATGGTCTAGGTGGTATTATTTCAATTATGGATCTTCTCATCACTAAAGGTTAGGACTGGCAAATGAATGCCATTTAACAGATACCATCTTCTCCTCCCTTTCCATTTATAAAAATAAGCATTTTAATTCTCATATTTACAGTTATAATGCTGAAGACAGTGAAAGGAAACAAAACATTAAGGAACTCATGAAATCAACCAGAACTCTTTTCCTTTTTAAAATTGGCCTAGAACACAAACTAAAAATTAACTTTAAAAAGAGAAACAAATATGCTATTAAAAAGATGATAAGCATGGTCACCCTCACCTGTAATCAAAGAAATGCAAATTAAACCAAAATGCCATTATTCACTTATGAGATGATTAAAGCTTTTAAAAAGCAATGCTTGTTGTTGGTAAGGCCATGAGGAGCTATAAGGGTTCTCCTGTTTGTGTGTGTATAAATGGTGGGGGGTGGGGGGTGCAGGCTATAAGTAAATGAAAATGAGTATTTCCTTTCTTAAAAGTGATTAGCCAGGTTCGCTGGCTCACACCTTTGATCCCAACATTTTGGGAGGCGGAGGCAGGCATATCACTTGAGGTCAGGAGTTAGAGACCAGCGTGGCCAACATGGTGAAACCCCACCTCTACTAAAAATACAAAAATTAGCCAGGCGTGGTGGCAAACACCTGTAGTCCTAGCTACCTAGTAGGCTGAGGTGGGAGGATCCTTTGAACCTGAGGTGGAAACTGCAGTGAGTGGAGATTGTGCCACTACACTCTAGCCTGGGTGACAGAGCGGATACTCTGTCTCAAAAAAAAAAAAAAAAAGAAAGAAAGAAAAGAATTATTAATATGTAACAAAATCTTTAAACATCTGAAACCCTATAGAATAATCTCACTTCTTAGGATCTGTCCTAATGAAATAATCAGAGATACACACTGTTTTATATAAGGATATTTATCCGAGTTTTAATTATGATAATAACAAAATTAGACTAAATGTCTAATTTAGTAAAAAAAAAAAAAAAAAAATTCTGGGCCAGCTGCAGTGGCTCACACTTGTAATCCCAGCACTTTGCGAGGCTGAGGTGGGCAGACCACCCAAGGTCGGGAGTTTGAGACCAGCCTGACCAACGCAGTTAAACCCCGTTTCTACTAAAAATCCAAGAAAAATTAGGTGCAGTGGCATGCGCCTGTAGTCCCAGCTACTCAGGAGGTTGAGGTGGGAGAATTGCTTGAACTTGGGAGGCAAAGGTTGCAGTGAGCCGAGATCATGCCATTGCACCTCACCCTGAGCGAGAATAAGGCTCCGTCTCAAAAAAAAAAAAAAATTCTGGTGTATCCATATAGTGGACTATAATATGTATACACATACATAAAATTATGTTTTCAGGTATACAACAGCACAGGGAAATGCTCGTGATACCATGCTAAATAATAAAGACAGGATACAGAACCCTAGATTCAATGTCATACCAAATTTGTTTATATACATATGTACTTGAAAGGGGAAAAAACACTGAAAAGAAACATACCAAAATGTCAGCAGAGGTGATGGACTCTGAGTTTTTGAAAAATTTCCTTATTTATACTTTACTGAATCTTATGATATTCTGTCATGAAATGTATTAGGTCCAATCATATGAAATTGTCATTTTGAAGGTCAAAAATAGTCAAATATTGGCAATTTCATATACTTACTATACTTAACTTCATATACTTAATATTAACTTAAGTATATATAACAACATATAAAATATACATATTATTATTATATAATTTAATATAACAATATTGTTTCACCAATCATCATTATTCATAACTTAATATATTAACATATAACTTAATTAAGTTATATATAACTTTCATCATCAGAAAAAAACTTTCATAAATGAAATGCTGCTTAGGTTAGATTACGAAAATGCATCTTTAAAAATAGGTTAGGTATTTGGAAGCCTCAATGACAATAAAAGAAACATTGAAGAAAAGAATAAATGAATAGTAAATCACATAAGGCTCTAGTATATGGTACATGTGCCTTATCTGCCAGAGAGACTCTTAACCTGTTTTCAGGAAGCCAAAATCACACGTGCTGCTGAAGATATCTAATACAAGGTTACAACCAGCATTCTAAAAAGGTCTTAATTAGACATTGTCACTCCTCTAAAAGACCTAAAACTTTTCAGTTGTATTCACTGACATTCCATGCTTAAGATGTAATTGGTCCCTCAGATTGTTGGCAGTTCAGTGTAAATATCTCTTCAACTGACAACATTTAGGTCTAATGCTATGATTAATATATAACAAAGTACTTTCTTTAAACAAGAGGTAAATCGCCAAGACATAAAACAAACCAGAATGGAGTATGTTGCTAACCAACACGTAGGTTTTTAATGCTTTCCACAGATTTTTTCCTAAGGGTAGAATTGTGTATTTTACTATGAACAATAGAATTGCTATTTCCCTTTCCAGTCTTAATTATTAAATAACGCAACAGTTCCAGTTGAAGTCCTGGGACACCAAGTTCTCACAGACTGCTATTACCATACCACACGTGTGATGACCAACTCCGCCAAGGCACTAAGTTGTTAAAATCTCACAAGATGTAAAAAGTCATACTTAATCTGTGAAGTAATCATTTCAGGAGGACATCCTTAGGTTTCTTTAAGGTGACAAAAAACAAATGAGTTGGAAAACTTGGGTCTAAGATCAAAAGGATCTTGGAACGTTAATCTTGCTGGGGTGGATTGGTATTAAGGTATTTGTTCAAAAAAAGAGAAAGAAAAAGAAAAAAGTCCCCAACATTATGTACTGAATTTTTTTCCTAAGTATTATCTCCTCTGACTCCTTTTTTTTCTTTCCACAACTAATGTGAACACACATACATGCACTTACAAACACACTCTTTCTCCTGTCTTCTCTTTCATCTCTAAATTCTGTGTCACACAATTATTGCTTTGGCTAGCAATATTTTTATGAGACCTTAAGTACCTCATTAACATTTCTGAAAGATTAGAAGTCATTAAGAAAGGACTCAAACTGGATAAGATTTTTAAATCTTTTGGAATTTTTGGCTATTTGCAAAAATAGCTGTAAAACATCATCATAGGTTAGAATTTTATTCCCTTATCATCATATATGTCAAGCTCCACATGTAAAGATACCTTAAATATTCCATTAAACTTACCCTTCTTTTGGTTTTGTTTTTAAATATCTTCAGAATTTAAAAAAGCCAAGGTTTTATCAAAGTGTTCGACTTAAATTATTTCATATAATCTTTACATTTTTATTTATTTCCTAAGTACAAAAGTCATGTAAAGCGATTTCAAAAGTAAACACTGCAAAACTCAGTGCTTAAGTAAAAAGGAAAAGTTCCTAGTAACCCCACAGTGCCAAAAGATAACCAGTAGCAACAATCTGGTTTCTGTTTCTCTAACTATTCTTCCTACACAGACAAGTTGCTTGCTTTTTTTTTTTTCTTTCCTTCTTTGCAATGTATCTTGGTGCTTCTTCCTAATAGTATCTAAATTCTTTCATTTACATACAGAAAAAACGAGCTTTACAGGTAAACTATAAAGACAACCAATAAGCCCAAAACTATAAGGATACTTCACGGTCTGATAACAAATCTGCCAGCCTATTGATTTAACCAGGCTATTCCCAAGCATACCTATAGAAAGGTGTTGGGAAAGATATTTCGTTCTAGATAATCCAAATTTTAAACAAGACATCTTCAATTCCAATCAAGAGAATTGAGGTTTTAGTATCTGGGGGAGGGGTTCCTGTATTTTTCTAAACACCATTTAGTGATTAAAGCATATATCAAAGCCCCACACCTCCCCTCCCTGGGCTGCTGGCGTTTGCAAGTCAGTGGACCTCAACATTCCTTCCATCAGCAGGCCCTTGAAACAAAGCACAAGAGCAAGGTTTTAATGAGAGATAACCCTTCTCATCCAAAGGCGGAAAAACAACATCTGTTAAAAACCCAAGTAAACTGCAGTAATGGGTTCAGCAATAGGCCCAGAGGACTTCAGAGAGATAGTCTTTGCTTATCAAAATAAAAACCACAATAGAACAATTGTTTCACTCCAACGCTCTGTGTTCTAAACTCTCTCCAGATTAATTAGCATGGAGTTTCGCCAAGCTCATTAAAAGAAAAACTACGGACTCCTAAGGATGACTGGTGTTTACTGTCCTCCCAAACTGGCCAGTGAGAACTTGGGGGAGCCACAGACTTCTGGGCTTTCTGTACTGATAACATTTCTAGGATTTATTTTTAAATTGCATGTTAAAAATTAGACTACAAGAATCTTTTTATATTTACTTTAAGTGAAAAAATTGGTCCTTATTTATTTTCCTTGTGTACCTCCAACCCCGTTACATTTTATAGCTGCCGAACAATAGACCACAGGCTTCTGGAATCTGTGACCACTCAATGAGCTATTTGATAACCCTGATGACTTTGTCAAGTCGTCCAGAGCATGTGGCCACTCAGGCCAAACTTCTTTTTTCCTGAAACAGGCTTTCTCCACCCACCCAAATCCCCTAATTCTCCTGGGCCTGCCAAGGGCCTGACCTTCCAGTCTCTGCAGCAAAGGGTGAAGTTTTACAGGAGGAAGGCCCAGCAGATTAAAGGCCTCTGTTCAACAAATATTTTCTCGCCCACTCCAGGCGGAGTAACAGTTTGTTACATGCTGCATGCCCAGAGTGACACTTAGAGACTTCAGGAAGCTTGTTAAGCTGGTGACTAAGAATTAGACACCTAATGTCAAGGTAAATAATTAAGTCCCAATCCACAGACGTTATGGAAAACCAAACCACTTTAACAAACTTCCAATTTCACACAAAAACCAGCACAAGTCCCATGAAACAGAATCTGCATATGATTTCCAAAAAAGCCTGTATGCATTCTTGCTTTGCTGGTGGTCTTAAAATTCTAAAATGAACTGACGTTCCCAAAGTTTTACGTGTACAGCCCATGACCCTCAGTTTACACCATGCAGACTGCCTTTTTTTGCCAGAGCATTTCTGGCTGCCTGAATCCTACCTATCAGGCCCCTTCCCCCAAATCCCTGTATTTTGCAACCCTAGCCCTCAATCTCTGGGATATCTATTCCTTGTAAATCTGAAAAGACAAAAGACCGGAGAAGGAAAACAAGTTGTGGGAGAAACATCACATTAAACTGTCAGGACAGGAAACCCTGGGAGTTGTGTGGTCTGCACCGCCCCACCCGTCTCCCCAAGACTAAGACCAAGCTACTAGATTTGGGGAGGGAATGAGGACACGGGAGGCGGGTGGAGTGCGTGCGGGAGTGGGAGAGTGGGTGTGGGTGTGGGGAGGTGATGTGCCCAAGCTAATTCCCCCAAGGCCTCTCTACTCCTGAAGCGTGTGGATGACCAAACACCAGGGCATGCCCAGGTAGCGCTGGCCTAAAGTTCTCGTTTTTATTTTTTTCTTCAGTAGTGAAATCACAGCTTCTTTACAAACGCCCAGAAGAATCCCAGGCGCTCTGCCTCTTGACGGGAAGCGAGAGGGGCGCTTTTAGCTGCTACTGCTGGGCCCCACTGTGGCCAGGGCATCCAGGCAAACCCTGGCTTTTGGGGGTGAACGGACCCCGACTGGAGATGGGGAAGCAGAGGGCGCCCGCGGAGATCTGAGCGCAGAGACCCTGGGTGGGCGGGTTCCAGATCCCATAAATGAGCTGATTAACGGGATTTACAGCACTCCTAGGCGGGGCTCCTGCCCTTCTCCCACCCCACGCGCAGCCGGGAGCCGGGCGGCCCAGGGCACTGGCTGGGAGGCAGCCGCGATTAGCGCCCTAATCCCCAGCGCAGACCGCGCAGAGACTGGAGCGGGAGCGGGAGCGGGGCCGCGGCGGGAGCCCCCACCGTCCCGGGCAGTCCAGACGGCCGGGGCAGCGTGGGAACTGGGACCTCGGGGACCCAGCGCGGCGGCTGTCAGCTCCGGGGTGAGGTCCGCGAGGTCTGGGCGCGAGGGCGCGGGAGGGGTTGGTGGACACAGGCTGGGGAGGGCGACTTCGAGAGGGGAGTGAGTGACCCCGGCCCCCGAGGCCCTCCGCGCGCCGAGGGGCGACGCGAGCGCTAACGCCAGCCGCGGCCCGCGGTGCCCGCCCCGGGACCCCCGCGCCCCGAGCTGGGCACCTGAGGGGAGGTGACGCCCCTCCCGGGCTGGCAGGCGCCCTCCACCCAGAGGCTGCGGGGCCAGGCACGGCGCGGGGGGCCCAGGCGGGGCTGCGACTGGGGGTGCGGACATCCCCAACCGCCGGGGTGGCTGGGACCGGAGCGACGTCCCAGCTGGAGAAGTTGGGGGGAGTGCGGGAGGCTGCGGGTGAGGCCCGCGAAGCGCCGTGGGAGCGGCCTTAATGGACGTTGGGAGCCAGGAAGGTTAGACGCCGGGACTTACCGAGCGGCTCCCTCATGCCGCCTCGCGCCGCCACCGCCGCCGCTCCGGCCGGCCGGGGACCAGCGCGACCCGCCCCGCCTGCAGCCGCCGAGGCCGAGCATGCCCGGAGAACCGCCGTCCGCCCCGCCCACCGCCCGGGCCCGCCCCGCCCACCGCCCGGGGCTGCCTCCTCTGCGCTGAGGGCGGTATCCAGGCCACGAGCTTCCTAAGCTTTTGGGGTCCGCCTGCGTGGGTCGCGCGGAAGGCACAAGTGGGCAGACCACCATTCCCTCTTTTCTTGTCACTTGGGTTTGGGCCACGTCAACCCTGTGGAAATGTCCAAAGACACACACACTCTCACAGATACACACAAAGCAAACCTATTCATATCACACAAACACACAAAGATGTATGCAAACACATTTATATACACCCACACATAGATGCACACAAACACACTCACATACAGGAAACAGGCGCACACAAACACATATACAGGACACACAGGTGCACACACACAGTCACAGACAAGTGCACACACACTCAAATACAGTGACACGCAGATGCACACAAACACACCCATATACAGTCATGCACAGATGCAGCCAAACACACTGACACATATACATACATACACGGGAACACAGTACGGCTATAGCACACACAAACGCACCCACATAACACATCGATATTATGAAGAGCAGAAAACAGTGATGGTGACAACAGCTTGGGATTTACTTCTTTAAAAAAAAAGTCTTAGAGTCTGGAAGCCACCTTCAGATCAGCTGGCCCATCCTCTCCTGTGGCAGAGGAGGAAACTGATGCCAGGAGTAGGATTTGCCTACAGGGCAGGGGTAGGAGGGGAGATAGGAGGAGGTCAGTGGGAGAGTTCAGACCAGAATGAACATTTCCTGACCCCAAACCCACTCCATATTTCTCTTACAGCGGGAAGGGGCAGAAAGATTAGACTGCTGCCTGGGTTTGCTCAGGGTGAACGTTTTCATAATTTTGGAAGGCAGACAGAAGACAAACAATGTGAAATATTGCTGATGTATTGGGGAGAGACAGGGAATGTTAGTTAAGTCCACCCAGACAAAACATGGATGGCACAGCAGACTGGTGACCTTGCCAAATGAGTTTTCAGAAAACTACTTAGCCACATCATGATTTTAGGACTGTATTTGCTGTCAGAACACCAATAACTAACTTTTTTTGCTCTATCACCACATCTGAGCCCTTCCTAACTATTATTTCTTTTAATCCTCATCACAGTTTGATGATGTGGGCCCCACTTTACAGATGAGGAATGGGCTCAGGGAAGGGCACAGATGGCAAGCTACAGAATCTAGCCCAAGACCCTTGCTCTGGACCACCAGAGCAAGGTCGTTTCTTTGTTCTCTTGAATCGTATGTTCCTCATGGTTAGTAGCAACGTATAATCTAACACAGCATAAAAGCTAAACACACTATTGCTGGAAAAGAACAAACAATGTAATTGAGTATTGTATTGTGCATTATCAGGAGTGCGTGGGAGGAAACCAGATGGCGGCGATGGGAGCAGGCAGCGTGATCAGGGGCTCGAGAACCAGATAGCTCAGGTCCCAGGCCTGGCTTCTCTGCCACTTTCTAGATGTGGTACTTTACTTCTGTTAGCCTCACTTTCCTCTCTAACAAAGTGGGGATAATGAGGGTTTGCATCTCATAGGAGAGTCATGAGAATTCAATGAGATGATGCCTTCTTATCACTTAGTTCAGGTACATGTAACAGTGAAGAAAATGGTGCTGGGCGTGGTGGCTCACGCCTGTAATCCCAGCACTTTGGGAGGACAAGGCAGGCAGATCACCTGAGGTCAGGAGTTCGAGACCAGCCTGGGTAAGATGGTGAAACCCCATCTCTACTAAAAATACAGAATTAGCCGGGCGTGGTAGCAGGTGCCTGTAATCCCAGCTACTCAGGATGCTGAGGCAGGAGAATCACAGGAACCCAGGAGGTGGAGGTTGCAATGAGCCAGGATCATGCCACTGCACTCCAGCCTGGGCAATAGAGTGAGACTCTGTCTCAAGAAAAAAAAAAGAAAGAAAGAAAAGAAAATAGTAGCTACTACCATTAAGACTTGCACAGCTACTGCTGTTTGACTTGGAGCCACCAGTGAATACTTTGAAGGACAAGTGGATTGTGGCTAGGGAGAGACACAAAGGCTGGGGAAATAGGATTCGACAAAATTTAAAAGATAGAAAAGGAAATGCAGAAGTTTTTTTTTTTTTCTGGGGAGTCGCAGTTATTAACAGCAGTGATATTACTTCTTGTCAAAAAAGCATCATTCAATGATGGATTGCTTCAATGACTTATAGAATTTCTGTTTCTCCTCAATTTGCCAACTCAATGAAATAACTTTGTCCTGGGGTGGAGCACCTCTATGTGCCCAGCGTGGTGCAGACACCTAGGGAGCCAAGTATTCCTGCTAGAACATTTATCAGCCGGTGAATTGAGATTAGGATGTGTTTCCCCACAGAACAATGTCATATTGTTGGGTTTCTAGGTCAACCCCATGGAAGTTTTATAATATACCTAAGTGCTGTAGAGTTGCAAAAAAACAGAGTAGAGTTGCAGTAGACCAGAAAACAACACTGATTCAATGCTAGGAGCTAAGCTAAACCAAACCAAATCAAGTTTAATAAGAAATTGTATTTTAGCAGAAAGCCTGGCAAAGGCAGACTCAATTAGGGGAATGTAATGGGATTGAAATACTGGAGATTCTAGAGAAGATGACTTCACAATTTCAAGATGCTTGTGGTTTCTTGACCCTGGGTCTTTATCCTAACATCCTCATTTCAAAATGTTTGGCTTCCGTCTTTCCTCAGTACTGATGTATCCCTAGCCCTGCTCTAATGTTTTCCTGGCATGACTAAGGCCATTTCAAACAAAGAAGCAGAATGAAAAGATGGGGAGAGATGATGGTGGTGAGGCTGTGGATGTGGGGAGAGGGGCAAGCAGAAAGGTGGAAAGCTTTTCTAAAGATCTGGGAATAGAATTAACAAAGAGGAAAGAGGGTGTATTATTCTGTTCCCGTGCTGCTAATAAAGACATACCCAAGACTGGGTAATTTATTAAGGAAAGAGGTTTAATGGACTCACAGTTCCACATGGCTGGGGAGGCATCACAATCACGGTGGAAGGCAAAGGAGAAGCAAAGGCACATCTTACGTGGCAACAGGCAAGAGGGCATGTGCAGGAGAACTACCTTTTATAAAACCACCAGATCTCATGAGACTTATTCACTATCACAAGAACAGCATGGGAAAAACCTGCGTCCATGATTCAATTACCTCCCACTGAGTCCCTCCCACAACACGTAAGGACTATTACAACCCAAGGTGAGATTTGGGTGGGGACACAGAGCCAAACCATATCAGATAGTAAGGTTGAAAAGATGCATGAGTATGAGCAGGTGATTAATTATAAATGTAGGAAGATAATAAAGATAAAAAGTAGTGAGGAAAATCCACTGGGCCAGTTTCCACACCGGTCACCAGTACATGGACAAGGGATGGTGGGCAAGACGTGAGAGAAACCAGCCTAACCTCCTAATCCCCTTATCCCTACCCACTCCCACTTTCCTGCAATTTGGGTCTCTTGCTTCCACCTACTTGATCTTGGGAGATATAAACACAGGAAAAAAAAAAAAACTATCGCTTATGTGATGTAAAATATAAACTATGATTGAAAACAGCATTTAACATGAAGCTGTTGGAAGTCTGGCACAGCCCTGGGAGCATGTGCCAGGATCCAGCCCCGGATGCCCAATGTCCCCACCTTTCTTGAGTCCTGGAGAAGGGATTTCACAGACTCAGGAAGGAACTTGGATTATTGAGTCATTGGGCAGATGTGCAGTAACCAGAGAAATAATGCTTAACCGCCTGCTTAAAGAAAGAAAAAAAATGAAAGCCAAGATCTTGTTTCTCTAACTTACTGCCTGTTCAAGGACCTAGAGCAACCCTCCTCCCTCCCTGCTTTAGGGCCCTTCTCTGTAGACTATAAGGTTTCCTTTAGCTGATTTAGATATTGATTTTGTTTTTCTTAGTCTGTAAAGACACTACCAGTTCTCATTTTTTAAAAGATTAATGCTCTTTTAAAAAAAAAAAACTTTGTTGTCTTCATTGACACATAATAATTGTACATATTTGTAGGGTACAGTGTGATGTTTTGATGCTTGTATACATTCTGTAATAGTTAAATCAGGGTGTTTTGCATATCCATCTGCTATAGTTTGAATATTTGTTTCCTCCAAAACTCATGTTGAAACTTAATCCCCAATGTGGCAGTGTTGAGAGATGGGATCTTTTTTTTTTTTCAAGATGGAGTCTTGCTCTGTCGCCCAGCCTGGAGTGCAGTGTCGCGATCTCGGCTCACTGCAACCTCCGCATCAGGGTTCATGCAATTCTCCTGCCTCAGCCTCCTGAATAGCTGGGATTATAGGCAAGCACCATCGCGCCCGGAAAATTTTTGCATTTTTAGTAGAGATGGGATTTCACCATGTTGGCCAGGCTGGTCTCGAACTCTTGATCTTGTGATCTGACTGCCTCAGCCTCCCAAAGTGGTGGGATTACAGGTGAGAGCCATTGCGCCGGGCCCAAGAGATGGGATCTTTAGGAGATCATTGGATCATGAAGGTTCTGCCCTCATGAATGGATTAATATATTCATGGATTAATAGATTAATGGATTAATGGATTAATGGGTTATCATGACGGGGAACTGGTGGCTTTATAAGAAGAAGAAGAGAGACATGAGCTAGCACGTGGGCATGCTCAGCCCCTCACCATGTGATGCCCTATACCACCTTACGTTGACTCTGCAGAGTCCCCACCTGCAAGAAAGCTCTTACTTGATGCAGCCCCTTGACCTTGGACTTCTCAGCTGTAAGAAATAAATTTCTATAACTGTAAGAAGTAAATTTATTTTCTCTTATAAATGACCCACCTGCAGGTATTCTGTTATAAGCAATGGAAGGACTAATACACTATCACCTTATACATTTACCATTTCTTTATGTTGAGAACATTCAAAATCCTCTCTTCTAGCAATTTTGAAATATACAATACACTTGTTAGCTGCAGTTACCCTTCTGTGAGATAGAACACCAGAACTTATTCCTCCTGAATGAAACTTTGTACACATTGACCAAAAAAACCCCACATTCTCTTTTTTTTTTTTTTTTTGAGACAGAGTCTTGCTCTATCGCCCAGGCTGGAGTGCAGTGGCGTAATTTCGGCTAACTGCAATCTCCGCCTCCCGGGTTCAAGCAGTTCTCCTGCCTCAGCGTCCTGAGTAGCTGGGATTACAGGCGCTCGCCACCACGCCCGGTTAATTTTTGTATTTTTAGTACAGACGGGGTTTCACCATGTTGGTCAGACTGGTCTTGAACTCCTGACCTGGTGATCCACCCGCCTTGGCCTCCCAAAGTGCTGGGATTACAGGCGTGAGCCACCGTGCCTGGCCAAAACCCCACATTCTCTATAAAACCTTGAGGTCTCTCTTGTTGGCTTCTTTTAGAAAGTCAGGCAATGGTGGTTACACGGAAACTGGCAAGGATCTCGTGAGGATAGAGAGTAGATTGGTGGGTACCAGAGGCCGGGAAGGGTGGGTTTGGATAAAGAGAAGCTGATTAATGCATACAAATATACACTTAGAAGAACTAAGACCTGGCATTTGATACATCAGTAGGGTGTCTATAGTTAACATTAACCAATTGTTCATTTCAAAATAGCTGGAAGAGAATACTTTGAATGTCCCTAGCATAAAGAAAAGATAAATATTTAAGGTGATGGATGTCCCTATTACCCTGGTTTGATTATATGAATTTATCAAATTATTATATGGATCCCGAAAATATCTACATCTAATATGTATTAAATAAATAAATAAAAAGATGCCAAACTGAAAAAAATCTAGAAAGGATTTTATGTCAACAAGTGCTAATAAAACTTGTTTTTAGTTATTGCTATGCTTTATATTAATTCACAGACTATACTGCATAATTTTTTTTTTTTTTGACATGAGCTCTCACTCTGTCATTGAGGCTGGAGGGCAGTGGTGTGATCACAGCTCACTGCAGCCTTGACCTCCTGGGCTCAAGCCATCTTCCTCCCTCAGCCTCCTAAGTAACTGGACTATAGACACACACAACCATGCCCCGCTAATTTTTGTATCTTCTGTAGAGACGGGCTCTCCCTGTGTTGCCCAGTCTGATCTTGAACTCCTGGGCTCAAGCAAAGTTCCCACCTTGGCCTCTCAAAGTGGTAGGATTAGAGGCATAAGCCACCATGCCCAGCCCTGCATAATTATTATTATTATTTTTTTTTATTATACTTTAGGGTTTTAGGGTACATGTGCACAATGTGCAGGTTTGTTACATATGTATCCATGTGCCATGTTGATTTCCTGCACCCATTAACTCGTCATTTAGCATTAGGTGTATCTCCTAATGCTGTCCCTCCCCCCTCCCCCCACCCCACAACAGTCCCCGGAGTGTGATGCTCCCCTTCCTGTGTCCAGGAGTTCTCATTGTTCAATTCCCACCTATGAGTGAGAACACCTGCATAATTATTTTTAACCAAGAACTAGAAATCTGTTTCTCAAAGTCTGCTCCATGGACCACCTACACCAGGATCAACTAGGGGAGGGAGAGTTGACTAAAGGCCAAATTCCTGGGCCTCATCAAACCGATGCAATCAGAATTTCTAATTTCTACCATTGAGATCCTGGAATGTGTACTTTAAGGAAATGCCCAGGTGATTCTCATATACAGTAAAGTGTGAGAAGCAGGGATGGAGCACAATAAATAGAAATGATGTGTGTCAAGAGAGGAATGGATTGATTGACACATATTTTACAGTGCAACGACAGTAGCTGTCGACATCATTGTATGATGATGGAGAGTCACATAGCAACGTCCTTCACTAATCAAGTGCGTTAGATGTTTACTGTTGGCTTAGAAGATTTGACGCTAACTGAAACAAAACCTACAATGCTGGGGACCAAGAAGAGAGTGACAAACAGTTTTTCAATCCTATACCTCCACTTCGAGGAGATTGAATCTGCATGGTTACTGCATGAGAAAAATCATTTCTAATTGTTTGCTCTCCTCGTGTCAGCTTGTTCTCACATAAAGCCACATATTAATGGAAAACAACTCTGTTAACGCTCACCGTAGCAAAGAGCTGCTGTTTACTAGTGGTAGACGGACATTCCAAGCTTCCCCCTGCCTGCAGTTTATAAAATTCTTTGCCAAATTCATAAAGAGACCTCTTGAGCGGCGGTGCCCTCCAGGGAATGGCAGTGGCTGTCAGGGATCCCGCTGGTACCAGGGGGATGCCAATGTGGCTTCAAGCAGATGGGTGTGGCCAGCACCAGAGTGGTCCAGACGTGGGCACCCCTTGGGCTGCCTCTCCCACCATTCCACACCAGCTAATCAAGAATGAATCAAAATTAGCTCAAGCATTTTTTAATCCCATATGACTTTTTGTTTTTAAAATGGGAAATAGGCTGGGCTCCATGGCTCACACCTGTAATCCCAGCACTCTGAGAGACTGAGGCAGGCAGATCACTTGAGGTCAGGAGTTCGAGACCAGCCTGGCCAACATGGTGAAATCCCTTCTCTACTAAAAAATATGTGCTTGTAGTCCCAGCTACTCGGGAGGTTGAGGTACAAGAATCACTTGAACCAAGGGGGCAGAGGTTGCAGTGAGACAAGATGGCATCACTGCACTCCAGCCTGGGCAACAGAGTGAGACCCTGTTTCCAAAAAACTGAAAAATAAAAATAAATGGCCAGGTATAGTGGTACATGCCTATGGTTCCAGTTACTCAGGAGGCTGAGGTGGGAGGATTGCTTAAGCCTAAGAGTTCAAGGCTACAGTGAGCCATGATCATGCCACTGCACTCCAACCTGGGCAACACAGCAAGACCCTGTCTCAAAACAAAAAGAACCATGCGAATAACTATGAACTACATTAATTGTAAAAAGAATGCCTCCATTTGGGAAGAGAATGGTGTATCAGGCTTTTATTAAGTCAGTGATGCCTAGCAATACATAAATGACATCAAGGTGGGAGGGAGAGATGAGAACTACCTTTTTTTTTTTTTTTGAGACAGGGACTTGCTCTGTTGCCCAGGCTGGAGTGCAGTGGCACGATCTCGGCTCACTGCAACCTCCACCTCCCAGGATCAAGCGATCCTCCTGCCTCAGCCTCCCTAGTAGCCGGGACTACAGGTGTGTGCCACCACGCCCAGCTAATTTTTTGTATTTTTAGTAGAGACAGGGTTTCACCATTTTGGCCAGGCTGGTCTCAAACTCCTGACCTCAGGTGATCCGCCCACTTTGGCCTCCTAAAGTGCCGGGATTACAGGCGTGAGTCACCGCAACTGGCCAAGAACTATCTTTGTTTTAATGTTTCTTACATGCCAGGCACTGGGCTAGGCCTTGACTTATGTCCTTTGATGTACAAAAGGGTAGCACTTACTAGCAGGGTTGTATGGTTTTGAAGTACAGTCATGCATCACTTAATGATGAGAATACGTTCTGAGAATTGTGTTGTTAGGTGATTTCATTGTTGTGCAAACATCCTAGAGTGCATTTACACAAACCAAGGGGGTGTAGCCTACTACATACCTAGGCTACGTGCTATAGCCTATTACTCCTAGGCTGCAAAGCATGCAGCAAGTGACTCTACTCAGTACTGCGGGCAATTGTAGCACAGTGTTATTTGTGTACCTAAACATAGAAAAGGTACAGTAAAAATACAGGATTATAATCTTATGAGACCACCATCATAGATGTGGTCCATGGTTGGCTGAAGTATTATGCAGTGCATGACAGTGGTCTTCTAGTTAAGTGTAAAAGGATGTACGGCCGGGTGCGGTGGCTCAGGCCTGTGATCCTAGCACTTCGGGAGGCCGAGGCAGGTGGATCACCTGAGGTCAGGAGTTTGAGACCAGCCTGGCCAGCATGGCAAAACCCCATCTCTACTAAAAATACAAAAAATTAGCCTGGCATGGTGGCAGGTGCCTATAATCCTAGCTACTTAGGAGGCTGAGGCAGGAGAATTTCTTGAACCTAGGAAGCGGAGGTTGCAGTGAGCCAAGATTGTGCCACTTCACTCCAGCCTGGGTGAAAGAGCAAAACTCCGTCTCAAAAAAAAAAAAAAAAAAGAGGATGTAAATCTCCTATGAAAGAAAACTTTCCATTTCATTAGTCGCCTGCCTTCCTCAAACTCCCATCACACATGGAAGCTGCTAGTGCAGTACTGCATTTATCAGGGTATATCTTGGATTTGCTTACATGATACTTGGTTCAGCTACTGGATTCCGAATACCTGATAGAAGACACCATTCATCCCTGCTCTGTGTTTTCTTAGTTTGGGCTTAGTTTATTTATTTGGCCTTCATTAATCACAGTGCCAAACTAACAGCCAAGGTTACTCACACCTCCCCTGTGATCCAGAGCCTGCTCTCTCAACCACCTCCTTATCTGACTCTTTCACAGCAAGCCAATATTTTCCCAGCCCTGAATCAACCCAGGGCTAGGTCCCAGACAACTAGGGATAACTGTGTCCCAAAGCCACTGGAATTATTCCAACTGGCCAATCCTAGGCTCTTTCCCTTGTCTCTCCTTGCCTTTCCTGTGAAAATCCCAGTAATGGCTGTGGCCAAGGCCTTCTCACTCCTTCCTGCCTCCTGATCAGCACTGGTGCTTACCCCAGGCTTTGCATGGCCTGAGGTGCCTCTTGTTTATAGGCCAACTGTGAGTAACTTTAATCTTTGCTTTCAATAGCATTGGCCTCTCAGATGTCACTTAGTCACCTTTATAAACTATGACCCAGGCATAAATCAGTTTCTCCGTGGACCACAGCCTAGCACCATAACTTTGGACAGGTAGATGAAACATGTCTGTTGAATAGAATTTTTGAATACCTCTGAAGTGGAAATGTTTGCTTCAGCTCACATTGTGGGAATCCTGAGTGGGGAATCTTCACCACAGGACTGGGGGCCAAAGCATTAGCTGAGGACTGGGGCTGACCAAAGGAGTGAGGCAAAACGACCAGAATGGCCAGGCACAGTGGCTCATACCTGTAATCCCAACACTTTGGGAGGATGAGGCAGGAGGATTGCTTGAGCCCAGGAGTTCGAGACCAGTCTGGGCAACATAGCAAGACCCCCATCTCTACAGAAAATTTACAAAAAAAAAAAAAAATTAGCCACTGCTAATTTTGAGGCAGGAGAATGGCTTCAACCTGGGGGGCGGTTGCAGTGAGCTGAGATCACGCCACTGCACTCCAGCCTGGGTGACAGAGCGAGACTCCATCTCAAATAAACAACAACAAAAAAATCCCCCAAAAAACCACTGTATTAATTCTTTAATATATAAAATCCACCCAAACCCCATATTTAGATGTGCCTGCAAGTGTGGTTGCACACACCTGTAGTCCCAGCTACTCAAGAGGCCAAGGCAGGAGGATCACTTGAGCCTGGGAAGTCAAGGTTGCAGTGAACTGTGATTGCACCAATGCACTCCAGCCTGGGCAACAGAGCGAGACCCTGTCTGAAGAAAAAGAAAATGGCCAGAAAATGTTAGAAAATATCTAGGCTTTCTTGAATTCTTTGTCAATTTGTTTTAAACCTGTTGGGAGTTTTATTTTTGCTTTTTCTGTGTTCCAACTCAAACCCAGCTAACCATCCCAGAACTCACTGGTTAGCCTCTTATGGACCTGAATGACATGTATATCAAGCAGATGGCATGCTATTTGTGTGTTTTGTTTAATCCCACAAAAATCAAAACTTCTAAAGCAAATCAATCAAATCGTGCAAATAAGAGTGACTGCAGAGGATAATTAGTGGTTTGCAGGAAGGCCACCCATAAACATGAAATATAAGTCCGAGAAAAGAAAATAAATCAAATGAAAGTCAGCTTATCAGCCACAGTTGAAAAATAACCGTGAAAGTCCAAAGCCAGTGTCTTATCTAGCTGGAACAATTGGTCAGTGTCTCTGAGGCCCTGGTAACTGCTGCAATGTTTCCTTTCTCCAACCTCCTCCCTCCCTGCCTTGATAATTTAGTGCATTTTTCCCAGTCAGTGCTGATAAGATCCAGCAGGTTGTCCTGTGTCATCTGCACATGCCATCCCTCGAGGCTCTATCCTTGCGTAGGTACCCACAGCAACTTCCTTGTAAAAGAATGAATTGAGCACTACTTTCAAGTCAGCAGGGAACTACGTGCACTTTTTAGTTTTCACAAATTAGTGGATGTATGAATTATTTGTCCGCATCTTTTTACAGTCTTCCATATAGTTCTGGATGCCTGGAATGTGTATTAGAACTTTTGTTGAAACCACCAAATACCTGGAGGTTACTATAACTAACTGGTCACAGATGTAGCATTAAATCCACCCCAACTTTTTTCCCTCCAGCTACAGCATATGCCGGAGCCATAGTTTTATACATCTTGGAACAAACGCTATTCAGAAACAAAACCAATACCTTTTTAAAAGCAGTACTACCTTATTTGGGGTCACGGGCTACCTATTTATTTTCCAGGGGCCTGTTTATCAGTAGGCACATCTAAATATGGGGTTATGGTGGATTTTATATATTAAAGTATTAATACAGTGTTGTTGTTGTTGTTTGTTTTTTTGAGACAGAGTCTCGCTTTATCGCCCAGGTTGAAGTGCAGTGGTGTGATCTAGGATCACTGCAACCTCCCCCTCCTGAGTTCAAGCAATTATCCTGCTCAGCCTCCCGAGTAGCCGGGATTACAGGCATGCGCCACCACGTCTGCCTAATTTTTGTGTTTTTAGTAGAGATGCGGTTTCACCATATTGGCCAGGCTAGTCTTGAACTCCTGGCCTCAAATGATCCGTCCGCCTCGGCCTCCCAAAGTGCTGGGATTACAGGCATGAGCCACCACGCCCCAGCCTAAAGTATTAATAAAAATGTAGAAAAACATTTCCTAGTTCTTCTAATTCTTTGCTGTGACCTCACATGACAAATTGTCCTAATATCATCATTATTGTTGCTTTTACTTTTCCCAGCTCTCCTTCTCAGTGAAGTGTAGTATCAAAGAGGCACTAGCATGTGGGAAACCTCTGGAAATGGTGACAGACTGAGGACTGTGAGGACAAAAATCTTCTAATGTTGAAGCCATTGCAGGATGGTAAATCTGATTTCAAGCCACGTGATGTACAATTTTAAGGGCTTAATAACTATGTTTAAGAAAATATATTTAAAAGTTAAGGCCGGGTGCAGTGGCTCACGGCTGTAATCCCAGCACTTTGGGAGGCTGAGACGGGCAGATCAGCTAAGGTCAGGAATTCGCAACAAGCCTGGACAACATGGTGAAATCCTGTCTCTACTAAAAATACAAAAATTAGCCCAGCTACTCTGGAGGCTGAGGCAGGAGAATTGCTTGAACCTGGGGGGCAGGGGTTGCAGTGAGCCAAGATCGCGCCACTGAACTCCAGCCTGGGAGACAGAGTGAGGTTCTGTCTCAAAAATAAATAAATAAAAGTTAAAAGACAAGTTTTTTACATGTAGAGTTGAAACACTAACTACATTGATATGAACAAAATACAAAGGAATTCTGACACTAATACATTATTGCTTTGGGAAAACAAAATATGCTCCTCTTCCTCATAAAGGCAAGTGAACAGAGGTTAATATTATAAGCTCCATTCACTCGACACTCTGTTCACCTGAGATTATAATATTAACCTCAGGAAATCTTGATGGAACACTTTATGGTATTTCCATAGTTTTAAGTCTAAATGCTTTTTTTAAAAACCTGAAAAGGCACATGCTATTTGCAATACTATTCTGGAAGGAAGGAAAGAAGGAAGGGCAGGGCAGGGCAGGGAAGGGAAGGGAAGAAGGGAGGAGGCAGGGAGGGAGAGACGGAGGGGAGAGGGATGTAAATTAGAGGCATGTAAATTAGAAGCCATCTGAAGCTAAGAAATGAAAGAAAAAAATTAGAGGCCATGAAACTCCTTTAGTTCATAATTAACTCTCTCCGCTCCTCAGTAATGTGTATTTATGTAACATCCCCATTTTCCAGATTACATGATTTATCTTATGTTCTATGCTATATTAGGCACTACATCTACTCTATCTCAATATAAGTCTATGCCTTCCTGCAGCATTTGTATATCCATAACGATCTCATTCATCACACAGATTGCAAGTGTTTAATAGCAAGACATCTGATGACAACGGTTACTCACAAAATAAACTATTAAGACTGGAAATGTCATAGTCTGAATCTATGAAATTATAAATCAGTAAATTTATGGATCATTTGAAAAGAAAAAAAAGTAGTGGTTGACTATTATTGGTTAGGAAGCTAGAGGTAGGGCCCAGAAATCTCAAACAATTTCTTTTTTTTTTTTTTTTTGAGACAGAGTCTCACTCTGCTGACCAGGCTGGAGTGCAGTGGCACAATCTAAGCTCACTGCAACCTTCGCCTCCCGGGTTCAAGAGATTCTGCTGCCTCAGCCTCCGAGTAGATGTGATTACAGGTGCCTGCCACCATGCCTGGCTAGTTTTTGTATTTTTAGTAGAGACAGGGTTTCACTATGTTGGCCAGGCTGATTTCAAACTTCTGTGCCACCTTGGTCTCCTGAAGTGCTAGGATTACAGGCGTGAACCACCGCACCCAGCCACAATTTCTTTGATTCTAATGTGCACCAAAGTTTGAGAGCCATGGGGCATGACCAGTCCTAACATTCACTTTACAGGGACAGGCTCTCTTAGGAACACCTGGTCACTCGCCCTATAGATATCATGAACTACAAAGTGATTGATGGCCCCATTTGGGGAGCTGAACGTATTCACAGTAAAGTGCTTCCCAATTTCCCTGTTTATCAGGAGGTAACATAACCCAGAAGAGGAAGAAGTACGTAGGCTTTGGGGTCAGACAGATTTGGGTTGGATCTCAATGCTGCCATTCATTGTGTGTCTTCAGGCAAATGACCTCATGTCTCTGAGCCTCAGTTCCTTCTTATGATAATGATCCACAGTCTGGTTATGAGAATTAGATATTTGGTGAAACCATTTAGTACAGACCCAACATTCTATGAGCATTAGCTGTTCTTACGCTGCACACTCCATGAAGTTTGTGTGAGAATGAATGAGAGAAATGCAAAGCACCGGAACATCATGGCACTCTACAAACGGGAGGTGGCTTCCATTTCTGGGGACTAAATAGAACTAACGAGCTCATTTGCTGAGAACATGGAAGGATACTATTTCTATATTCATTTACTTTTTGTGGGACAAATATTACAGAGATGGAAGGTGATTAAGAGATTTTAGAAGGACCATTCCATTTAGCATTTACAATGGACAGGATAGCAAGATTGTCCTTCCTTCCTTCCTTCCTTCCTTCCTTCCTTCCTTCCTTCCTTCCTTCCTTCCTTCCTTCTTTGCTTCCATCCCTCCCTCCCTTCCTCGCTTCCTTCCTTCCCTCCCTCCCTCCCTCTCTCCCTCCCTTCCTTCCTGAATAGTACTGCAAATAGTATGTGCATTTTCAGGTTGAAACAAAGCATTTAGACTTCTTAAAACTATTGAAACACACAAAGTGTTTAGTCCAGATTTCCTAAAAGGCAGGATATTTAGAGCTACTTCCATTCTGCCAGGGAACCCAGATAGCACAAGACTGCGAGATAACACTTTAATGAGAAGATTCTTATGTAATGGGAAATGTGAGCTTAATCTGAGCATATGGCTGTGAGAGTGTGTGCATGCATATGTGCATGTGTGTGTGACACCTGTGTGTGAAGAGGGCAGTAAAAGCTGGCTTTTACAGTGTAGAAGAGTAGTCTCGGTGTTGGAAATCTTGGCAAAAATGCTATGGACAAAATACCTCTCTGACAGTAAATTCGGAGTATTCTTTGAGGCATACAGGATACATTTACATCTCCTCCATTGGATATTGACACACATTGTACCTGTGGCTAAGACATTACTTCACTTCTTTTCACCACTTCTTCCAAGTTTAATTGGAGGATGCCAAGCAGGCAGCTGGCCAAGCAGAGAGGAATTGGACCATATTATAAACTCCCTGAAAGGTTCAGTAATTTCAAGTACTCTCTGTGTACCTTGAGCCAAATCCTCAGCCAACGTGGCTATCTGGGCCTGGCTTCCATATGTTCCCAAGCTGATAATATCCCCCTCACAGATCGGGGGTCATGAAGGTTGGTGCTGATGTGCTCTGCACCCACCTAAACACACAATGACGACTTCCAGGCGGAGACGACAGGACCTGCAGCTGTGCTCACCTCCAGCTGCCAGCGATCGCCTCATGGGAGAATAATTCAGAGGAGATTGAGTGCTTTCAGTGTGGTAGGGCTATAGATGAAAGGAGAATTCAAAAAGGGTCTGGAAGACGTGGTTACACTCCTCAGAGGTGGAGAGTGGTAAAGGAGACCATGAGGCCTGTGTTTCCTTTGGCATGGCCACCATGCCACACACGACTGCTTTCTGATATAGGAAGGAATACCTCCTTTCCATCCCCCATATTATACTACTGGTTTTTTTAATAAGAGACAAGATCTCCCTCTGTCATCCAGGTTGGACTGCCATGGCACCATCTTAGCTCACTGCAGCCTCAACCTCCTGGGCTCAAGCGATCCTCTTGCCTCAGCCTCCAGATTTGCTAGGACTATGGGCACACGCTGCCATGTATGGCTAATTTTTAAATTTTTGTATAGGTAGGGTCTCATTATGTTGCCCAGGCTGATCTTCAACCATGGTCTCAAGTGATCCTCCTGTCTCAGCCTCCCAAAGTGTTGGGATTACAGGCGTGAGCCACCATACCAGGCCAGACTTGTTTGTGAAGGGTTTAATTATTTTGTTTAAATTCTGTTTGCACAATCTAGAAGTATACATAGAATTCTAGGAAATGTCTTATTCTTCTATGATGAAAAAGGCCTTGGAATCTGAACGAAACAGGTTGGAGTTGTCCTACTCTCTGAAGGGAATAAATGAGCTTTAGGAATGGAGGATCCAATACAATCCTAGTTCCCCTCTGATATTATGAGGAAGCTCATCCCATATAAGCTTACACATTGCTTCCAACATGTGTTTAGTTGGGTTCTTTAGGAACAACATGCTCTTCTCATTAAACCTGTGGGTCTGGTGACATTTCATGTAGCTTTAGTCCAACTCTGTGGAATGGCCCAATTGATTTAATATTCACACTGGTACCAATGATACAGGATAACTGCTATTTAATAAATGGACTAACAGTCAGCTAAAGAGCTAGTGTACCCAAGGTTCCCTCCCACTGTTAGATTTCAATCCAAAGCCCTACCCTTTCTTAACCCACCCTGGGAAGCTACGCTGAATACAAATTCTTGCATAAAATGAAGCCAGTGTCACATCAAAAATGCCAAACATCAAACACCAGCAGATGCCAACCTGTCAGAATCCATGCTGTCAGATTCTGGAGCAGCACACTAGAAAAATGTGCTGTGAGCAGGAAGGGGAAAAATGCATTTGAAATGAGGGTGAGTTGTTCTTGTTTTGCTAATATCCATGAAAGGGAGGAAGAAGTCCCTCGGAAGAATTAGGGCAAAAAGCAAAGGAGCTCCCATGCATTTGGGTCTACTCCGTTTGCTTGACACGGCTGTATCCTCATTGTATTATAGCACTATTTCCAAGTATTGTCATTTGTTCTGAATCATCTACACCAAAATGACAAATGGTGTTAGCCTGATGCTTCCTGAGGCATATGTGGTTTTACTTCCAACTTGTAAATATGGTTCAAACAGGGACTTTTTTTTTTTGAGACAGAGTCTCATTCTGTCACCCTGGCTGGAGTGCAATGGCATGATCTGGGCTCACTGCAACCTCCACCTCCTAGGTTCAAGCAATTCTCCTGCCTCAGCCTCCTGAGTAGCTGGGATTACAGGCACCTGCTACCACACCCGGCTAAATTTTTTTGTATTTTTAGTAGAGGCATGGTTTCATCATGTTGGCCAGGCTGGTCTCAAACTCCTGACCTCAGGTGATCCATCTGCCTCAGCCTCCCAAAGTGCTGGGATTACAGGTGTGAGCCACCATGCCCAGCCAACAGGGACTTTTTGAGCATTTAGTACCTATACAGAAATCTGACAGTTATTTCAGAACATCCAAGTTTTTATCTGATCAAAATAGTTACAATGTACAGATGTTTGCTGATTGTAGAAACCACAGGTGAAACTGATTTTCGTTGTCTTTTTTTCTCTTATTTTATGTTTCTTTGAACTAGGATTATCCCTCAAGATTTTCAGTATCTTAATTCCCCAAGACTGTGGGTCACACTCAGCCAGATATAGAAACAGGGCTTCCCTTTTCAGAAAGAGGTGGTGTCCCAGGACTGTTTGGCTATCCCTTTTTTAATTGTGAGTGAAATTAGGAAGGATTATCTATGTGCAGCTAGAACAATATATAAGGACACATGTGGGTATATAGCTTTGCTATCCATTAGAGTTTAAAATAAAACTCGACTGTGATGGGACCAGCAGACATCCTGTTACCTTCAACTTCACAGGAATGAAAGTCAGCATGAAAGCAAAGCCATCAGGCTTGTCAAGGGTAGAAAGAAACAAAAGACATACTCTAAGCTGGTGTGAACCAGCTAGGAGGGCTGAATTGCTCAGGCCCACGTTTTGCTCATTTTAAAAGGAATTCTCGGGGAGTGGAGAAGGCACATTCCCCAGCAGAACTGACTTGCCCAGAAGGGAAGGCAGAAAAATGGACACAAATTTGATTGAACTTGGAAAAACGTATGAAGACATTTGGAATTGCAGAGTATATTAATGCCTCTGCAAGGCAGCCTGGGCGGGCCACTGAAACCTGCCTCCCAGAGTCACAGCATCAGTGCAACCAGCTTCACAGAGTCTGAGTGTCTAGCCTTCTTGGGCGCAAGGTAATATATTTACAAACCCCTGGCCAGAAGATGGTATTGGGAACAGAGATGCCTAAGCTCTTGGCAAGGAATTGAGCAAATAGAATCAAATAGAATTGACCTTTCTATCCTTTTTTGTTGTTTGTTTTTTGAGATGGAGTCTCGTGCTGTTGCCCAGGCAGGAGTGCAGTGGTGCAATCTCAGCTCACTGCAGCCTCTGCCTCCTGGGTTCAAGTGATTCTCCTGCCTCAGCCTCCCAAGTAGCTGAGACTACAGGCACATACCACCATGCCTGACCTTTCTGTACTTTTGTTTAACCATTTAAAGTTTACATTTCAGTGGCATTAAGTACATTGATGGTGTTGTACAACCATCACGACTATTCATTTCCAGAAACTTTGTATCATCCCAAACAGAAACTGTATTTGTTAAGCAATAACTCCCCATTCCCTTCAGCCCCTGATAACCTCTACTTTATTTTCCATTTACAAATATACCTCTTCTGGATACCTCAGACAAGTGGTATCATATAATATTTCTCATTTTATATCTGGCTTATTTCACCTAGCATGTTTTCAAGGTTCATTCATGTTGCAACACAGAATTTCACCCCTTCGTAAGGCTGAATAATCTTCAACGGTACATATATGACATTTATCCATTTATCTATTGATGGACAAGAGTTTTCTCCACCTTTGGCCATTGTGAATAATGCTGCTATGAACACTGGTGCACAAATATCTGTTTGAGTCACTATTTTCAGTTCTTTGGGCTATATACCTAGAAGTAGAATGGCTGGATCATATGCCAATTCTACGTTTAATTTTGGAGGAACTGGCAAACTGTTTTCCATAAGGACTGTACCATTTCACATTCCCACCAGCAATAAAAGGAAGGTTCCAATTTCTCCATATCCCTGCCAATATTTGTTGTTGTTTTGTTTTTTACATAGCCATCCTAATGGGTATGAAGTGGTATCTCATTGTAGTTTTTATTTGCGTTCCATACTTTTTCTAATTTAGTCACTAAAGATAGGTATGGCTTTTCCTCTGAAATTCCAGTAGCTTCTCTTGTTCAACCAAACAATGTGTGTATGAAGCCTATTTCTTCACAAATTTCAGAGCTGCTCAGCAGGGATTTCACCTTGTCACTATCATACCACACAGCACAGACTGATTGGAATCGAAGGAAGGCAAACAGCTGAATCAAGAAAGGCACTCTGCACTGTCTCTGGGGCAGGATGAAGGGTTTCTTTCTTCCTTTCTTTTTTTTAATACAACAGCATCAGAGAACTGCCATTTAGTGCAAAGCAGGTAATTCACCCATCAAGCCTGTGAAGGTAGTTGAAGTAGCTGCTCTAATGGCTGAATGGCTGGACAAAAGCGGCCATTGTAGGGCTCACTGCTTTTGAGGATAACGATGATTGCTCTGATCTGATAGCAAGACCATGAAATTATACCTGTGACAGAAAGAGCTGCATCTTGAACGAGTCGCTCCTCTAATGATCAGCTAATGGCAACAGGTCCCCTTTGCACTACTACACAAAAAGTCACAGGACAATCGTATGTTCCTTTTTAGAAGTAGATGTATCTGAGCTGCAGCAGGCATCTCTCTGATGACAGTTAGGAGGATGGTGACCCTGGTTTTGGGATTCATGCTGGCAACATTCAGGAGAGAAAGGTTGTGGCTGGCGTTCCCAAGTACACGCCAGTAAAAGAAGGTTATGTGCCACACTGGTCTTCTTTGTGTGCCCTTGAAGCTGGGAGCTTCATTTGTGGGCATGGAGGGAATAACAGTAGTGAAGCTAGGTAGGTAAGTGTCCCACAAATCTGGCTCTAGGTTCGAGTGCTCAAACTTTAGTGAGACTATTCCAGTCAACAGCAGGGAACCCCCGCCCCCCTTTGCTGGTAATGCCAGCCTAGAAATCTGGCTGAACTTATTAGTAAATCAAGAATAGTAATCATCTTGGGAGGCCAAGGCGGGCGGATCACGAGGTCAGGAGATGAGACCACGGCGAAACCCCGTCTCTACTAAAAATACAAAAATTAGCCGGGCGTGGTGGCGGGCGCCTGTAGTCCCAGCTACTCAGGAGGCTGAGGCAAGAGAACGGCGTGAACCCGGGAAGCGGAGCTTGCAGTGAGCCAAGAATGCGCTACTGCACTCCAGCCTGGGCAATAGAGCGAGACTCCATCTCAAAAAAAAAAAAGAATAGTAATCATCATAGGGGCTTCTGGTGAACTGGCAACAGAGATCAAAAAGGTAGAAGTGAACTTTGAAGTGATGGAGATGTTACTTTTTCAGATGGACTCTTTTGAGTTTTAAGGAGAAAAACTTCCAAGAGAAATAATTTGATTGGTCTACTCAATCACCATTGCCCCTGTCTAGGCAGAGAGTCTTTGTAAACCTCTTCCTGGTTCCCGGTCATGGATTAGCTGCCCTTGGGTCAGCTGATTCACCAGGCTCCAATCAGCTGAGGGGGCTTGGTCACATGACACAACATGGCCACTCCTACTGAAAGACTAGAGGGCAGTGGGAAAGAGAATTTCTTGGGGTCAGAGACTGTGTATCACAACTATAATTGATGGGTCTGATACATTCATACCTAACTCTGCACTTACAAAAACCAGACAGTTGGACTTCACATTTTTCTCCCTTGCCTAAAACTTAGAATGGTTTCTGCAGATCATGAGAATATGTTATAAAAATAATTTAGGTCAGGCCTCACTTGGTTTTACAATTGTTCCTAATCATCATTATTCATCATTTACTTAATTTTTCAAACAACCCCTCTTCCCACAGAGAGAGCAAGAATGATAAAGAATATCTATACAAGTCTCGTGGCAGAAAAAAAACTCCTATAAGATACTTTCCTTACTGAGCTACCTGAGTTGAGTAGTTTAGATATTTCCTAGAAGAAGGCCAGGGAGACTCAATTCTCTTCCTGCCCAGTGGTTTTGTTGAATAGTCAGTGAGTGAGGAAAAAAAAAATTAAAACTTCCTTTTCCCTTTTGGAATTCTCATCTTAGAAGAACTACCAAGTTTCAAAGCACCACCTGAATCTTTTTTCTTAAATATTTAGTGTTGGGTTCTCTGATTCCCTGTTCCCTCCTTCCCATCTTCAAACAGCAACACAGAGAACTCTCCTCTCAGTTCCTGAGGCTCATGACTTTGAGTCAACTTCTATCCCACCCTTCTCTCTCTTTCCCCAGTAGTGAATCATCGCTGAGTCCTGTATTTGTATCCTCTTGACCCATCCCTTCCAATATATTCCTGCAATTTTGGCAATAGTCTTATGTCTGGGACTCTTCCGTTGGCCTTACTCTACAGACTTAGATTTCCTACACAGCCTAGAGAGCAATCTGACATAAATCCCATTTCGATCATGACATTTCTTCATTGACAAACCTATGTTCAAGCCACTGTCAAATTCAAATGCCTCTATCACATGCTTCCTACATTTAAGTTCCCAATCTCATGATTCATTAACTCACCCCCAGTCATTAGGACAGCGCCCAATCTCACCACTCTGCAGGCCACTGAGCCAGGCCCCCTGCCCCCATCAGCCTTTCTACCGGCCATTTCCCCCTCTGGAATGATCCCCTTATTACTCACTCCCATGCCACTGTTCAACTCAAGTCCGGGAGCTATCCCCCAGCATTAAACCACGGGCCCGCACATACTGCATGCTTTCCAAGAACTGCCCTCTTGTGGTCAAACAGCATCTTCCTGTCCATGATGTCTGCTACCCAGATGGCCCCCGAAGCCTCTTCCATGACTTGTTCTCAGTTTAGGGAAAGAGAAAAACAGATTCTCTCTTCTCACCAAAGCAGCTCTGTTTTAGACTCGCACCAGGTGTACTTATACCAAAATCACTAAAGAACAATGGAACATATCTTTTCTCTGCCCCAAATCTTACTACCGACCACCTGGGGTTTCCCAGATGCCTCCTGAGGTTAAGCTTAAAAGGCATCTGTGTTACCTGGAAGGGATAAGACATTATTGACACCTAATGAATTTGTACCATGGATTAGTTTAACAGATTGGCTGGAGCATGAAAGGTAAAGGAGTAGAACAAAGCTATATTTTGATATGTTATATATCAGTCTGGAATTTCTTTGGTTACAAAGGGCAGAAACCCAGTTTGAACTATCTTAGTCAATTTATCTTGGAAGACTTAAGTGAATGACAGAATTGGAGGAAGGGTTGAACAAACAAGTTGGGTAAGTGAAGGCATAGAGCTGAATCTGAGCCCAATGTTTATTTTTTATTTTATTTTTGAGACAGTCTTGCTCTGTCATCCAGGCTGGAGTGCAGTGGCACGATCTATGCTCACTGCAATCTCCACCTCCCTGGTTCAAGCTATTCTCATGCGTCAGGCTCCTGAGTAGCTGGGTCTACAGGCACACGCCACTATGCCTGGCTAATTTTTGTATTTTTAGTAGAGACGGTGTTTCGCCATGTTCGCCAGGCTGGTCTCGAACTTTTGGCCTTAAGTGATCTACTCACCTCAGCTTCCCAAAGTGCTGGGATTACAGGTTTGAGCCACCGCACCTGGCTTCCTGAGCCCAAGATTTGAATGCCAGCAGCTTCCAGCAGCAGTACCGACATGCCGCTGCCTAGAAAAGAAACCTGTGTCCCTGAGAGCTGCCTCTAAAGGGATCACTCACGTCTGCTGCATAGCAGCTCCTGAAATTAGTAGACACTTGTTTGGAAGCTTTGCATAGTATTATAACCTCCAGTATGGCCTACAATTCTGTTGCACTAAGAACCTCTTTTAGTGTTTAGAGATATCAAATGTGTTTATAGCTACAGGGTCAGTGGGTACATTAAATTTCCTCATTTGCTGATATTTAAACTGAGCTACATTTGTTTAAATATATCTTTTACGTCTAAGTGTAATTGTGCTTTTACCTTTTTCTTTGAAATGAATTATTATGAATATATATTTATATCTCACATATAATGGTGATGATTAAAACCTTAAAAAGTGCCTTGGAACAGTTGGTAGTTTTAGAACAAAACAGATCCATTAGCTGTCAAATCCAGCTTCCCGTAGGATGAAAAATAGAGTTAGTTCTCAGGTAGTACTAAGAAAAGCTCTCACTTAATCTAATACCTTAGGTTATGGATTATTTTGTAAAAAATTTGGCATGGGAAAACTATGACAACTCACAAAATGCAAAAAATAAAATAAAAATTCATATTATTATCTAAGCAAACAACAAGAAACCTAATTGAAAGTATATTTTAAAAGATGATACGGGCCGGGCGCGGTTGCTCACGCCTGTAATCCCAGCACTTTGAGAGGCTGAGGTGGGCGGATCACTAGGTCAAGAGATCAAGACCATCCTGGCCAACATGGTGAAACCCCGTCTCTACTAAAAATACAAAAATTAGGCCAGGCATGGTGGGTCATGCCTGTAATCCCAGCACTTTGGGAGGCTGAGGCGGGTGTATCACCTGAGGTCAGAAGTTTGAGACCAGCCTGACCAACAGGGAGAAACCCCGTCTCTACTAAAAACACAAAATTGGCCGGGTGTGGTGGTGCATGCCTGTAATCCCAGTTACTTCGGAGGCTGAGGCAGGAGAATTGCTTGAACCCAGGACGTGGAGGTTGCGGTGAGCCAAGATCATGCCATTGTACTTTAGCCTGGGCAACAAGAGTGAAACTCCATCTCAAAAAAAAAAAAAAAAAATTATCTGTGCGTGGTGGCATGTGCCTGTAGTCCCAGCTACTCGGGAGGATGAGGCAGGAGAATCACTTGAACCCGGGAGGCAGAGGTTGCAGTGAGCCAAGATTGCACCACTGCATTCCAGCCTGGCACCAGAGCAAGATTCCATCTCAAAAAGCAAACAAACAGAAAAACAAAAACAAAACAAAAAATGATACAATTGATTTGGAATTAAATGGTGCAAATTTCCAGAGTTTTCCAAATACACATAGTTTTCCTATCCCTATTTGTGTAATCGCTTATTTTTTTTAACTATGAGAAGGAAAAAATAATCTCTAATTTTATAGAAGTAGAGATTTCTAGGACCAGAGAAATCACTAGAGATGATGCAATGATTTGTCCAAGGTCAGACAACTATTTAGAGTCAGAGCAGAAGCTGGAGTCAAGTCTCCTCTCCTTTATCCTTTCTACCACCTCCATCAAATGCTCGGCAGTCCTTTTCTAAAGGAATGGTTCTATAAATAGTCACTCATGTCAGATTTTCTGTATGTGTATGTTCATGTGGATCTACTAAGTAAAATGTTTTGATGAAAGATCTTTAAACAACATGTTGCATGGCCACAAATGGTTCTCAGGGCAAACAAATATATTTGCAGATGTTCTGTTCTACTCAATAGAGACAGCAGAGTTATTTGTATACCACAGAATACAGGGTCTACAGACCGCTACAGTTAAGCTAAAATGCCTATAAGCAAATCTGTGTTTAAATAACGCAATTCATAGTTTTACATGGAAATGCAATGAAACTTCTGTCCATCGGCACTAGCACAAGTCAGGCATGAGTCAGAAACACAGGTGTTTAAGCCATAAGAAAGAAAAGGTGGCTGGGCACGATATTCCTGCTTGTAATCCCAAAAGTTTGAGAGGCCAAGGCAAAAGGATCACTTGAGCCCATGAGTTGCAGATCAGCCTGGACAACATAGTGAGACCCCATCTCTACAAAAACATACAAATAGCTGGACATAGTGGTACACACCTGTAGTCCCAACTGAGGAGGTTGAGGTGGGAGGATAGCTTGAGCCCAGGAATTCAAGGCTGCAGTGAGGTATGATCTTGGCGCTGCACTCCAGCCTGGGTGACAGAGTGAATGAAAAAAAGAAAGAAAGAGAGAAAGAAAGAAAGGGAGAAAGAGAAAGAGAAAGAAAGAAAGGGAGAAAGAGAAAGAAAAAGAAAGAAAGAGAGAGAGAAAGAAACAAAAGGAAGAGAAAAGAAAAAAGAAAAGGAAGGAAGGGGGAGGGAGGAGGGAAGAGGGAGGGAGGGAAAGAAGGAAAGAAAGAAAGGGAAGGAAGAAAGAAAGGAAGAAAGGAAAACATGCAAATAGGCAAAGCAATTTTATAGAATCTGAAAACTTCACTATTATTCAAGAAGTGAGAAAGATAAATTTGACTTGATATAAAATATAGTATGACGATTAACTTTATGTGTCAGCTTACTAAATCAAGGAGTGGCCCAGGTATTTGGTCAAACATTCTTCTGTGTGTTTCTGTGAGGCTGTTTTTTGGATGAGCTGAACATTTACATTGGTAGACTTGAGTACAGCAAATCACCCTCCCTAAGGTGGGTAGGGGCTTCAGTCGATCACTTGAAGGGCTCAATAGAACAAAAAGACTGACCTTGTCCTAAGTAAGGGAGAATTCCTCCTGCCTGACCGCCTTTGAACTGGGAAATTGGCTTTTTTCCACCTTCAGACTCAAAGTGAAACACTGGCTCTTCCAGGTCTCAACCCTGCTGGCCATCAGATTGGAATGTATACCATCAGCTCTCCTGGGTCTTAGGATTCTCAACTCATGCTGAAGATCTTGCAACTTGTCAGCCTCCATAATGGCATGAGCCAATTTCTTATAATAAATCAAATCTGTATCTATCTATCTATCTATCTATCTATCTATCTATCTATCTATCATCTATCTATCTATCTATCTATCTATCTATCTATCTATCTATCTATCTATCCATCTATCCATCCATCCAGCCAGCCAGCCATCTATCCATCCACCCACACACATCCTGTTGGTTCTGCTTCTCTGTAACACACTGATGAATACAGATAGCAATTATTTGCACTCTGGAAATAATCGTAGTCACTCGATCTAAGTTCATCTTGTTTATATAGTCACAGTTTTCAAACTGATTTGCCATCACATTAATAAAATAAAGAAACAATCCTGACATGAGAGCAGTAGGTATCCTGATATTCATCAGTTTCTTTTCTTCCAGTTACATAACCTTTCTTGTTTTAATCTTTTGGTTTCTTTATGAACTCAGGTTTGGTGTTACATTTTTCCCTATTTCAGAGGAGTAACCTGATTGTCTTTTGGTGTGATTTATACAACTGGTATCAGCAAGCTTCAAATTGGAACATCGGGGGAAATGCAGGCTTACGTAAAATTATTCTGTGACCTTGAATTGGTCTTTACATTTCTCTAGTATTTCTACATTTATCTTTTATTCATCTTATGGTAAGTTCCTTCTTACCATAAGATTCCTTGTAGCTCAAAAATTCTGTAATAAATAAAAGACATGGTTTCTGCTTCCAATAAATTTGCCATTGAGCTAGAGAAAAGATATGCTGGATTGTAAAACAGGCAAAGGTTTTGCAGAGGCTTTGAGAAGACAGAGATTAAGGAAGCTGTGGATCATGAAAAGCTCCTTGACAAGGATGAGATGCCCTTACATGATGGGATGAAGGAAGAGCTTCCCAGAGAGGGGCAATGTGAGTTAAGAGCCAAAAAAGTGAGAATTGGTTTCAAGACCAATGATATATGTTGGCAATCATGTGTAGGGGTGGGCAGTGGAGATAGGGAGTGATAGGTTAAGCCTAAAAAAGTGGCCCTCCAGCCACTTTGCAACTGAGCAGAGAGTCCTGATTTCTAGCATCCGTCATGACTCAGTTACCTATTCTATTTAATAGTGCCCATGGGTTTAAGGTGATGTCCAATCCATGAACTACACGATGTCCTACACATCTGCGTAGCAGAAATGTATGACATTCCCAAGCGTTTGTTTAGCCAATTTCAAACACCAATCCAATCCTTCCCCTAGAAAGTCTATTTGTTTAGTAAACTCTTGTGAAATGTTAAAATTCAAAATTACATGACAAATTGGGTGAGTTGTAGGCAAAATGTATAAAACTCTGTATATGTCTGTTAACTCATTGGAAAATGGGAAATTTAGACTTTTGTCAGCATTAAACTATCACCAAAAAATAAAATTAATTTTAATTTTTAAAGTTAAATTTAAAACAATTACATTAAAAATTATTTTTTAGAGGATTTTCCTCAAAAAAGGAACGTGTACAAAGTACACTATTGATGAACTATCTTAAAAAAAAAATCTAGAAGCAAAGTCTACTTATTGTCTGTCTCTTTTGTGCATTGAACTTTTCCCCTCGACACCCTTAGTGGACAAATTCGTGTAACCAGCATGTCAGCGATGTAGGGCATTATCCCAAAGGGAGCATTCACTGACAGAGCAGGAGATAGAAGCTACTACTGAGTTTGAAATAAGCTGCATTAGACAATCCAGTTGAGAGCTTACTTCTTTTGGTTTGCAGCTGCCTACAGGATGATGTCAGTTGACAGAAGGTGGAAAGTTCTGTGTTTGAATGCACCAGTTTCTTCAGCTTTGGATTTTCAGCAGTGAATTCAGCAGGCTGAAAGCCATGTCACAAATCCTGATCATTAATTACCACCCACCCTGGGTGGAAATCCAATCCTACTAATGAAAAAGTTGTTCAATGCTTTGTTCCAACAAACAAAAGTTATCCTTGCTTTTTTAACTGCAATACTTCCCAGAGCACATAGGCTGGATGAAGCAATGGTGGGGCTGTCCACCAAGCCTTTTCAAACTGTAGATTCAAACTCTTTCCAATCTGATGCATGTGATTTGAAAATGCTCCTATACCTTTTATAAATAAAGAAGTTAGATCAGCCTGAGAAGTCAGAAATAGTTTTCTAAAAGGGTTACAGATATTTTTCTCTTTTTTAAAAGTGAAGAGCAGATTTCTTAGTGTTGGTAGATTTTTATTTATTGCTAAAGAGCTCCTGCTGTCACCTGTTACAGTGGGATAAATATAGTAAACCGAACCCTAGACTCAGGGTCCAGAGACTTGGGGTGAGGGGAGTCTTGGCTCTTCCCAATTAAACACACAGTGTGGTAGGGGAACCCTTATTCCTGCTAGTGAGATAGAGTCTTGCTCCAGACTCCTCTCCACTTTTTTATAAACTCTACCCCAGTCGAAGAGGCTAAGTGGCATCTGATTGTCAAGTCTGGGAGGAGGCCAGGCACAGTGGCTCACGCCTGTAATCCCAGGACTTTGGGAGGCCGAGGAGGGCGGATCACCTGAGGTCAGTTCAAGACTAGCCTGGCCAACATGGTGAAACCCTGTCTCTACAAAAATACAAAAATTAGCTGGGCATGGTGGTGGGTGCCTGTAATCCCAGCTACTCAGGAGGCTGAGAAGGGAGAAGCGCTTGAACCTGGGAGGTGGAGGTTACAGTGAGCCGAGATCACGCCATTGCACTCCAGCCTGGGTGACAGAGAGAGACTCCATCTCAAAAATAAAAATAAAAAATAAAAAAGTATGGGAGAAGGAGCTGAACACAGTCTAGCACTTTACTCCTCCATCTCTTAGAATGTACCAGTTAGTACACACTCTTAGCCAGTTCTCAAGGAGGGTGGCCTGTGGTTGTTTAGCAGTAACACTCTCCCTGGCAGGGGAAGTATATTTCATTTAGGGGCATGGTATTAACAAGCCCACTTGGCCAGTAGACTGAAGCATCATTCTCCAGAAAAATTCTCCATTTTTTCTGTAATACAATTGCCCAACTCAACTGATTCTGAATGTGGGAAGAGAAAAAGCAGGGCGGGGAAGTGGGTATTACTTTTTCATTCCTATTGGAAAAGGTCTAGCATGGTATCTGAAACCTTATTGGACTTCTGCAATTTTGTTTGTTTGTTTGTTTGTTTGTTTTTGCCAGAGTCTCACTCTGTCGCCAGGCTGGAGTGCAGTGGCATGATCTCAGCTCACTGCAACCTCTGCCTCCCAGGTTGAAGCCATTCTCCTGCCTCAGTCTCCAGACTAGCTGGGACTACAGGTGCATGCCACCACACCCAGCTAATTTTTGTATTTTTAGTAGAGACGGAGTTTCACTGTGTTGGCTAGAATGGTCTTGATCTCTTGACCTTGTGATCCACCTGCCTTGGCCTCCCAAAGTGCTGGGATTACAGGCGTGAGCCACCATGCCCAGCCAACTTCTGTAAATTTTTACCTAAAATTAGTGAAGGTGGAGAGTGGGTCTGGTGAAAAAGCAAAGTAGGCTGAGTGTGAAAATTAGAAACAGGAAGTCAGTCTGACGGTTGATCCAGCTTCAAACTCCCAAAGATAGGTCATTAGCATTAGAATGGAAAACAGGGCAATCATTTTCCCCATGGGAAGTTGGAGCTAAAACAGTCACCCTAGGAGTTCCAGAACACACCCCTGTTCCCAGAGCCTGATGGTCTCAGCCAAAGCTGTAGGAGTTCTCACTGCAGGCCTCCTGATTCTTTTGTTTACTTAGAGCAAGCAGAGAGATCGGTCAGCTTAGTGTTCAGGTTTTAAATCAAATAGTTTGGGAGATAGCAAGATAAAGGCCCTGATTCAATTTCAGTTTCTTTCTCTTTTAAAAATAATAAGATTCCGAAATACAATAACCCAAAGGCAGGAACTGGATAAAGTCCATGGGAAGAAAAGAAAACAACGGACAGATAATTTATCTCTATCCCAAAGAGAGAGGCAGAGTCCAAAAATAATGCTCATTGGCCGGGCGTGTGGCTCACACCTGTAATTCCAGCACTTTGGGCGACTGAAGGGGGTGGATCACCTGAGATCAGGAGTTCGAGACCAGCCTGGCCAACATTGTGAAACCTTATCTCTTCTAAAAAAATATAAAAATTAGCCAGGGGTGGTGGTGGCGCATGCCTGTAATCCCAGCTACTTGGGAGGCTGAGGCAGGAGAATCCCTTAAACCCAGGAGGTGGAGGTTGCAGTGAGCCAAGATAGCACCACTGCAGTCCACCCTGGGCGACAGAGCGAGATGCCATCTCAAAAAATAAATAAATAATGCTCATTAACCAAAATGGAGCTTTATTTTCCCTCTTTAGTGCTAATTTTAGAAACCACTGATGACCGAAGGGCTTACAGATCCTAAATCCCTCTTAGGTTCTATGGTGGCAATGAATCACCGGAAGTATGATGGATTGAGCACTGTGCTGGGGGTGGAGGCTGTACCACGTCCTTGGCAAAGTCATTTTCCCACTATGCATCAAGATTTCGACCTCTGCAAAATGAAGAAGCTGAGAGCTTTCTTCCCTAGGTGGTGAGGGTGGGGCTTCTGGCTCCAGTTCCTTCTACCTGGCAAGTGCAACTGCACCACAGTGGTGTCAGTGAATGGCTACTGGAGAGAAGGCAGAGGCTCAGAGAAGAGCATCTGTCTTCCAGCAATTGAATAACACCTCTTCTCGCCCTGCTCAGTCTGGCTGCCCCATTTGGCAGTCACTTGCAAACTACTGCTGTGTTTCCATCTGTCAAATCCCAGCAGAACATCAGGGATAGAGAGTGTGAAGTGTGGATGCTACTTCCGTGTGTGTGTGTGTGTGTGTGTGTGTGTGTTTGCTACTAATGGCTGTCAGGGATGGAAATGTTGGAAGACCTTTTCAAAAGTCCCTTCTGAAATACATAAAAATATCTAGAGTTCATTAGATAATTGCTTCATAGAATACAGGGTTACCACCACCATTCTTGTAGCCAGTGACACTGTCTGATTTATTCAAAGGGATAAGAAGTCATTGCAGATGAGTTAATCACGTGGAATAGAGCAGCAGATGCCAGATGTCTAATGAACAGCAAGGCTTTTCTGTATTTTAAGGTTTTTAAAGTACACACACACACATACACATCAGCTCTGCTGTATAAAAGTGATTCACAATACATGAAATCATGATTGTTTCAAAATAAATTCAAAATGACTGATTTGTTTTGCTCCCAATTACGTTGGTGAAAATGGTCAAAAAGAATGTATGTGTCCATTAACTTCACCAACAGCTAGACAATATGTGGTCATGTTCCTTCTCAATCTGATGGGTGCTTATTTAGCCAAGTGCCATCATCTTTAGTTTAGAGGTTATTACCCAAACAGCTGCTGGGCTCAGCAATATGATAAATAGTGTTCTTTATATTCCTGTGTTTCTGAAGCTAATGACACGAAAAATACCCTAAGAGGACATCAAGCTCCCAAACCATCATGAGCACTATTTGGTTACTTGAAGATTGCTTCCAGAACTTTTGAGAAGAAAATATTTGCACAGGCCAGTTGCGGAGGCTCACGCCTGTAATCCCAACACTTTGGGAGGCTAAGGCGGGTGGATCACTTGAGGTCAGGAGTTTGAGACCAGCCTGGCCAACATGGTGAAATCCTGTCTCTATTAAAAATGCAAAAATTAGCCAGGCATGTTGGCAGGTGCCTGTGATCCCAGCTACTTGGAAGGCTGAGGCAGGAGAATCACTTCAATCCAGAGCCAGAGGTTGCAATGAGCCGAGATTTTGCCACTGCACTCCAGCCTTAGTGACAGAGTGAGACTCTGTCTCAGGAAAGGAAATGAAAGGAAAGGAAAGGAAAGGAAAGGAAAGGAAAGGAAAGGAAAGGAAAGGAGAGAAGAGGGGAGAAGAGGGGAGGGGAGGGGAGGGGAGGGGAGGGGAGGGGAAAGGGAAAAATGTGAACATTCTACTTCTTATTCTTGTCTACTTCTAAATCCCTGTCCATATTCAGTCAAAAGTCCTATCAGACCATGATGCGCAGGACCCTAAAAACTGAAAATCAAGTCACTTTAGGGAACGTGGTGCCTCCAGGCCTCTGGGACACAGCTGTCCTCCCAAGGTGGAAGGATTGGTCGCTTCCAGCTCATTGTCTGTCTGTTAGCTTCTGCTCTAATTCACATGCTATTGATAAATAAGATGGGGGGCAAGGGAGGGAACTGGAGCCAAACCCCACGGCAGGATTAGAAATGCCAGCCGGATGCAGGCAAAGCCTCAGAAAACAACAGGGTTCGTGGCTGGGCCTCCCATAGCCAGCCTGGGCCAAGCTCATTAATCTTCCAGGCCCACTGACTTATTCAGACCACAGGTGCACACGCTGGTCATCATCTTCATCGCCAAATAAAATCATCAAAACTCTGGAGGAGTAACAACATGGTAACTTAAAGACAACTGACTGGTACGTTTATGAGAGGCTTTGCGATATGATTTCTGACAGTTGTTTGGCATCATTAAGAGATCACTAAACAGAGCTAAGAAAAAATTTTTTGAAAATAGATGTGATTCTGGATGAGATTCTAATAACATAATGGAATCTCTTCCTAAATTTGTCTTTAAAGGAAGCTCTTGTCTTTAAAGGAAGCTCTTGTCAAAAACAAGGCTGAGAGGATAAAGATAGGTTATAACAACACATGCAAACTGGCTTCAGATTTTTCTCGGAGGGGCGTAGGAGGTAGGAAGGTGGGAAGATGTGAAAACATAACTTTATCAACGACTTGAATTTCCTCATAATAGCAATAACTATTCTTTGTTTTTTATTTTTAGTTTTTAACAAAGTCTTACTATGTTGGCCAGACTGGTCTTGAACTCCTGGGCTTAAGCAATCCTCCCACCTTACCCTCAATAACTATATTTTAAATAATTTTATGATTATTTAAGTCCTTGGCTATTTAGGGATACATACGTAATTATCTATGGACATAATAATTTGATGCTAGAGAATTGTTTTAAATAAGACAGGCAAAATACTAAAAACAGTTGAAATTCTTCATTTACGTGGTTTTTAATATTTTTTCTACTTTGGACTAAGTTTTTAAAATTTTTTTTTTAGGCCAGGTGCGGTGGCTCACTCCTGTAATCCTAGCACTTTGGGAGGCCAAGGCGGGTGGATCACCTGAGGTCAGGAGTTCAAGAACAGCCTGGCCAAAATGGCAAAACCTAAAAATACAAAAATTAGCTGGGCCTAGTGGCACACGCCTGTAATCCCAGCTACTTGGGAGGCTGAGGCAGGAGAATCTCTTAAATCTAGGAGGCAGAGGTTGCAGTGAGCCAAGATCATGCCATTGCACTCCAGCCTGGGCGACAGAGCAAGACTCCATCCCCCACCGCAAAAAATAAATAAATAAATAAAATATATACATATATATAAAGTTACTTTAAAATATATATATATGTATATAACTTTTTAACTCTTTGCAAGAATTTCTTTAAAGTTTAACTACTTTAGGTCTAAAAACAAAGAGTAGATTTTCTACGACACTAGGGATCCTCTGGAAGGGGAAAGGAGAATCGCTGAGGAAGAAGAGAAAGGGGAGGGGTTTGTCCAGTGAGTCGCTGTGCACAGGGACCCAAGGAAGGTGATAAGTGGCAGGAAGGACTGAGGACAAATATTCTCATGTTGGTGTGGAACTCCAGCAACTCCTGGCTTATGCTGGTAGACAAAGCAAAGTAGCTGGGAAATTCTATAGTTGTCAAAGCCATCACAACCACTCCCACTCTCCCATCTAGTTCCCAAGCCCTCCGAACAGAAGCTAGCAGGCCAATGCGTTGTTTTTAGTTTACCAAACCTGGGAAACAGCAGGCAAGACAGAATCTCACCACGGAGCACAAGCCCAGCGTTTTATGTCAGGCAGCCCACACGGTGAGTGGCTTAGAGTCTTCCACAAAGAAGCTTTCTCCTTCCTGTGGGCAGGATGAATAACAGCACCCAGCCAGCACGTCGGATGCTTGGCATTGGGAGCTTTAACGTTCCCAGCTTTGACTATCTTTGAACAACCCCCCAAACCTGTGACATGTAATAATTTGTACTTCCACCAGAGCATGGACTAGGATGGTACAAGAGCAATGTTTGAGGGTGAGAGTGAATCATTTAGCTAGTGAAGGAACCTCGCTTACTGCTTAGCATCTCCCCTTCAACTCAGGATTCATTATTTTTCTGCTTGGTACCTCTGGAGGGGTATTATGGAAAAATAGAATATTCTGTGGCAGTGTAAGATCCCTAAATAAGTTATGCTTATTCTGAAAGTGAAAAGACGGCAGAATGCTCTAAGTAGGCCATGGGTTTTAGCCAGAGAATAGAGCTTTGGGATAAATTTTAAAATAATGGATTTACCACAATAAACAATTGGAAAAAAAGAATAGAATAGACTATGGAAGGAATTCAAAATTTGCAGATACACTAAGGTTCTAGATATTGAGTCTACCACTGTGTTTTCCAGCTTTGAGATGGGAAAGAGCTGTGTTCTTGAGGTAGATACTGAGACCGTGCCAGGGAAGGAATCTACCTTTAGCCATAAGCAAGGGAATTGATTCACACTGGGCTTGGTTTAAATGCTGATAAAACCCGCAATCTCCTAGTTTTTCCATGTAGATCCCAATGGCATACTCATTCTATGGTAACTTTTGGTGTCCACATATTAGTGTTGCTTATAAGATAGTGTTCACATCTGGGCACCCACATCAGTTGGATAATTTGAAATTGGCATTTCAGTGCACATAAGCTGCCTGTGGAGAGGTACGAGACAGACACAAGACTCACAGCTGGCCCCCTGCAGGACTGCAGAACAAACAGAGAAAGAAGCTTGCTGGCTCGCTGCATTAATTATGAGTCTCTTATAGGATTGCTTGGTGCCTTCCGTTCCTGAGCTCCTGCCAAATATGTCCTGAGCTCTAGCCCCCCGCATGTGGCTCTTTTTTATTATCAGAGCCGCACTCTGATCCTCAGGACTTAACTCTGGTTGGCACCACTAAAGCCACGGGAATCCCGGGGATAGAGTCTAGCTCAGAGATTCAGCAGGTATTTGCAGATCCAAGTCCTTTTGCAAGAGTCTCCAAATTAAACGCTAAACTTCTTGCTTGTATAGAATATTGGGTGACTGACTATTGCCCACACTAGTTGGGTCCTCTCCTGAGAGCTTGCATATCTTGTTCTAAAGAGGTTGGGGCCTTCATGGGGTTCTGTCTTTGTTACATAACACTTTGCTCGGCTCATGAGGACTTACTATGAGATGGTTGATGCCGCAGGAAGGAAAAGAGTGTGATTCTCTTTTGGGGTTGATAAAGGAAAATCATTAGGAACTTGCCTCCCTGCATTGTCATTGCTTTGTTAAGTCAAGATGAAAGTTCATCAACTGCAGACTGGGCACAGTGGTTCATGCCTGTAATCCCAGCACTTTGGGAGGCCAAGACAGGCAGATCACTTGAGGTCAGGAGTTTGAGACCAACCTGGCCAACATGGAGAAATCCTGTCCCTACTTAAAAAAAACAAAAAAAAAAAAAACAAAAATTAGCCAGGCATAGTGGTGGGTGCTTGTAGTTCCAGCTACTCGGAGGCTGAGGCAGGAAAAAATCCCGTGATCCCGGGAGACGGAGGTTGTGGTGAGCCAAGATCATGCCATTGCACTCCAGCCTGGGTGACAGAGACAGACTCCATCTCAAAACAAAAATAAAAACCACAACAAAAACAAAACAACAAAAAACTGCTTACAGACGGCTATTATGAAATATGGGAGATACAAAGGAACAAAGCCTCCCAGGTGCCATGGGGCTGCTGCCACAGTGCGTACAATATTCACCTTTTGCTGAAAGCAGACGAGTGCTACTTCTACCTGCGTTTTCCCTTATGCAGTCTGGAGGGGACTGCATGGCAGCCTTATGGAAAGAAATCAGTTCTCTTCCTGCTCCCAACTAAGACACCATCTATGCCTTTGGAAAAACCAGCCGCCCACTCCTAACTTAGCTTCTTCCCCACACGCCTCACCAATTTAGCCCACCTGTTCCCTGTCATTTTCATTCCCCCACCTCCTCCCAAATTTCTGCCTCCCTGATCTCGCTGAGATGTGCAGTCGTTTCCCTTCTTTTCCTCCTCCTACACTCTCTCTGAAACAAGCACACCAAGTCCCCCATTTGGGAGTGCAAAGGAGGACATCTAGTTCTCACCAGAAATTAGTTTTATTAATTGTCTGAGTAGGTCCTTGGACCCAGTGATTCAGATTTCAGCCCGGGGTGGATCTTGGCCGGTGCACCTCCAGCTAGCGTGTAGTTCTGAGTCCCTGTGGTCACCTCATCCTTTTCCTTAGCATCCCTCTGGCCCTTGGACGAAGTTTATGTTTATTCTCTGTGCCCTAGAACTCTGGGTCCTTCCCTGGTTCATGCTTCTATTTTTCTTTCCTGCATAGAACTTGCAGTTCCCAATTTTGCCCATGATAGACAAGTTCATGGCTCTAGTCTCTTGACGTTATTTTCTCATCCCTGACCCATTTCTTCACTTCTCTTTCAGTTTTGTTGATAGATATTTACTGATCATTAAAATTGATTCTACCCCTGGGGGAATGAGTCACGGCTTTTTAACCTATTGTTCTAAATTAATTCCTGGGCCAGCCTTGCAATGGCCCTGTGGCCTCAACAATGGGCACCAGTGTCCCAGGTGCCTTGGAGGTATTTTCTCAGCTCCACCCAACAACCTATAGCCCACTTTTCATCTCATCCCATTGCTGAGTTTGCCTCCCCATTCGATCTGCTCTGACTTTGAATTTGGGGCTGGAATTGTGCATTTTGTTCTTTTCTCATTTGCACTTCATGTATCTGAGTATTGGAGCATTTATCCTGCTGTGTTTTAATTATTCGCTCACCTGTGGATCTCCCAGGCCTGATCACAGGCTCCTCATGGTCAAGGGCTGTGTCTCGCTCATCTTAGAATCATGAGTGCCTGGCTCATGAGAGATGCTCAAGAGATATTGATGAGGTTAGCAACTGAGTTCCCCAGAGGAGAAGCCTTACAGCCTTCTATAAGCCCAGCCTTGCCATAGACAGTACTTCACTCCTGGAGCAGTGGTAATAAAAAAAAAATGACCACATTAGTAAGTGACAGGCTGTTCCTATTCATCCCAGAGACTTTTTGCAGGCGTTCTTTGTGTGTTTCTATTTGCTCATTTGTTTTTCAGTAAGGCAGAACTTCTCTTTGAAACTTGTGGCATGTTAAGTCCACTGACCACAAGTTAGGGAAAAAAGGCAGTATTTCGCTTTTTTTGTTTTATTGTCAGTAAAAGTCAAGGTTCAGTCCACAGGATCCACACAGCCATCAGAGGGGCCAGTGTGTGGAGATGCTGCCAGGAAAGATGCCATCAGCCTGGGCCATTGAGGTCTTCTCTGTAACCCTGCCTCTCTGTGTCTTCTTGACTCACCTGCCCCCACCACCCCAGGTGCTGGGGACAGAGGCATGTGTATTCCAGACCAACACTGATGATGGACGGCCCCATCAAATCAGCCTGAAGCTCAACTCCTGCTGCACCACCAACCCCACCTCCCTGAGCCTCAGTTTCCTCATCTGTAAGATGTGGAAAATGCCACCTACCTTGCAGAGTCGCTACAGCGGTAATGCAAAAATGCTATTACTATTGTTATTATTATGGAAATCTCCAGGCAGGAATCACATTCTCAAGCTGGCACATAATGAAAATCAAGGAATCACTAATGCATTATTCATCACACCTTGACATGACTTTTATATAACATTCAGCTGAAGTATCTTCGATCTGTGTCTTCTTATTTGCTATTCTGAGTTCAGAACATAGGATAACTAGCTCATCAGTTCAATGAGCTGGGATTTTTTTTTTTTTTAATGAGCATCTGTTTGTGCCAACATCTCAGGTCCCTGAATGTACCTCTTCTCCTGAGTTGAGGTATAAATTGATGAAGGCTCAGGTGGTGTCATGGAATGTCTCAAATAGATTAAGGCTGCACGACACGTGTGTGACTTGTATTCTATTTGGAGACAGTGTGGGAAGGTGAATCCAGCAAGAGCTCAGATTTTCCAGTGAGCAAATGTAGAATTTTAATTAGCTTCGAGTCCATTTCTCTGCTGGAAATAGATCTCTGAGCATTTCTTCAATAGCATTACAGTAATTATAACAATTCTGAAAGGAATAAGTTACAGGATGTATTTTTGTAAGCTTAGTAGAATAAGAAAGGCCACATCCAGTTCTGTATTTGGAGCATGCCTGGAGTTGCTGTCAAATGATGCTCAACAGCATCAATGACAATAATGTAGACCATCCTATCCACAGTACTCTAAGACTGTACTGCCTATGGCACTTCCCACAGTAATAGAAATGCTCAAACCAAATCTGCACTGTCTAATATGGTGGGCACTGGCCACATGCGGCTAGCATAACTAAGGGCTGAATTTTAACTTTATTTAATTTTAAATAATTAAAATTAAATAGCCACATGTGGCTAGTGGCCACCGTACTGAGCAGCACAGATACCACCTGGTGCTTACTCTAAGCCCCCTGCAGCCTGGGGTATTAGTGGGACAAAGGAGGAAACGTCAAAGGCCCCCAAGGCACCATAAAGTCCACACTCTAAAGCTCAAAGGAAGCCAATTCATTGAGTTCTCTATTTTTCATCCTACAACATATCAGATGCATCCAATTAGAAAAGAGATGCAGGGCCTGGTGCGGTGGATCATGCCTATAATCCCAGCACTTTGAGAGGTTGAGGTAGGCAGATCACCTGAGTCAGGAGTTCAAGACTAGCCTGACCAACATGGTGAAACCCTGCCTCTACTAAAAATACAAAATTAGCCGGGCATAGTAGTGCACTGTAGTAGGCCTGTAGTCCCAGCTACTCGAGAGACTAAGAGAGGAGAATTACTTGAACCCAGGAGGCAGAAGTCGCAGGGTTGCAGTGAGCCGAGATTGCCCCACTGCACTCCAGCCTGGGCGACAGATGGAACTCCGTCTCAAAAAATAAATAAGTAAAGGAAAGAAAAGAGATGCAGGTACAATGGCAGCACCCCCTAGAAATGAGAAAGTTGGAAAAGGGAATGAGACTCAAAGGAGAAAAACAGCCTGGGATTCCTGAGCCCAAGGACAAGCAGCCTTTATACCTCCAAGTCATCAAGGAAATGTCAAGAGTTCAACGACAGATGCTCCAGGAAGGGATAGAGGGAAAATGAGCAACCCTAATCCAGACTTCTGGCCATCAAAGGTGGTAAAATACGGACAGTATTGCTGCACAAATGAGTGAGTTTTGGTTATCTGGAGAGTCCAGCTGCTGGTCACTTCTCAGTCCCTCCGTCATAGCACCTTGTGATGTCCTTTTGTTCTTGGGAGAAATAACTCCTGCGACCCTCAGGTCTGCCTAAAGTAGCTTTGCCCACAGCTCCTGCCTCAGTTTATATGACTTCTCCTGACTCTTTGTTCTCTAGCTAGGCTGATCTTCCTTCTGCTTCCTGAAGGTGCCATGATCCTTCCTCCACAGGACTTCTATCTAGAAAGTTTCTTCCATGCTACCCCTGTTTCTCCCCCAGCTGGCTCCTAGGCACCCTCAGATCTCAGCTCAAGTGTGCTCCTTGGAAGGACCCCTGAATCCCCAACCCATCACTACCACATCTAGACCTGATTTCTTTGTTAGTCACTCTTCCCCCTGCATTTCTTCCCCGCAAACACCTACTTGAATATACTCGCGCATCAGTGAGATGAACTGATTTATTCATCCGTAAACCAAGAAAGCTGGCATTGTGTTTGGCCTGATTCATTTGCTTTTGTGTCCTCAGTTCCTGGATTGTGCTCAATAAATGCAAAATGAAAGAATGAATGAACTCCAGTTTATTTCTAAGATTTTCGACATGACAAGTGTCCTCCAATCCCTAACACTTTCACATCTTCCTAAAAAATCTCTTTAAGCTCTGGGATGACTCATATTCTCTTTGAGTGCCATTCCAAAGTTCTTACTGTCCAATAACTTATTGTCATGAAATCTTCAACCTTAAAATTCCACCCACTTCTCCTTTGTTTGCTCCACTTACTACATCATCCCCCAAAAACTCCCTGATTTTTTTTAAACCTTTGGAGCTCATGTTGCAAGCTGAATCACATCTGTGGTTCTTTTCTTAGCAATGTACTCGCATTGGTTTTTTCAGTTTCCTTCACTTTGTTTATCTGATAGCCTCTGAGCTCCTTATTTACTTGCTACCAATTACTTAGGTATCTATTACTTGATAGCTGCATTATCTTTTGAGATTTGTAGTTTATCCTTCACCCAGGATTTTTCTATAATTTTTTCCATAGACTTTCGGTAAACTGTGAATCTTTCTATTTCTTATTCTTTCTCTTTTAAAGAAAATTATTTAAAAACGGGGAAAATGAAACATAAACCTAATCCCAACTCATCTTACACCTCATCTTTGAAACATAAAACATCATTGCGAAAGAAAGATCTCAGTTAATTATTTCCAAAGCCTTCAGGGGATTTATTCCTAACTTCTCATTTTCTGTCTCATTCCTAAAGAATCAGGGGTAAAACTCTCATTAGTCCTAATTACCCTCCCTAAATCCAATCAAGTCATTATGCCTCAGGCTTTGTTTTCTTTAGAATGCGTTTCTTACCTAGTTAAATAAATAATTTTCTCTTTCTAATAGACTTTATTTAGTACCAGTTTCTTGATATAAATAACACTTCTCTTTAGTAAGTGTTTATGAAGCACTTATTATGTTCCAGGCACTGTGCTAGGGAAATAGCATGAATAATAAGATGATAAAAAAAAAATCCCTGTCCTCATGGAGATTATATTTAATGGGAAGGGGTATAATAAACATATGAATATATATAATATAATTTTAAATAATGATAGGATCTACAAATAATCTTTATGCCAAATGCCATATACAATGAAAAAATCTGAATTTATACTAAAATAGATGTTAGATATGAGTTCTAAATTTCTTTTCAAAGAATCAATATGTCAGTATGTTCAATTCTTTGCCTTCTACTTTTAAACTTAACTTCCTCATAAAGTAACCCATTTTCGATTACCTGCTCCATCCTGACTCATTTCAATCACTTGCTCCACGCTGACTCATTGCGATTACCCGCTACACCCTAACTCATTCTGATTACCAGCTACCTGCTGTGCCCTGACTCATTCTCCATCCTGCATAACCATTTTTCCCGCCAAACCACTCACCCCGTCACTCTCTTTAAATTAGCCAATTGGAATTAGTTTAGCCTGTGTGGTCCAATCCTAGCCAACAGGGGAAGGACACAGCAGCAGGGACCACATGCATCAGGGATAAGAACCCCTTCCCCTCCCTTGTCCAAGTGTGCGCTCACCATTGCTCCATCTGTAAAGGCGCACCCTTCTATAGAAGTAGCTTGCCTTGCTGAGAATTAAAAAGAAAATGTTATATTCAAGTGCTATTTCTTTTATGGCACCAAAACTTTATTTATAACATAGAGAAGGGTTGATATTCTTGGTGGCAATTATGACTTTGTTTTGTTAACAAAGAGTCAAACTCTAAAATATTTGAAGAGATTTATTTATTCTGAATTATTCTTTTTGTTGTTCTTGTTTTGTTTGGGGTTTTTGTTGTAGTTGTTGTTTGAGACAGATCTCGCTCTGTCACCCAGGCTGGAGTGCAGTGGCGTGATCTCGGTTCACTGCAACCTCCACCTCCTGGGTTCAAGCAATTCTCCTGCCTCGGCCTCCCAAGTAGCTGGTATTACAGGCACCCACCACCACACCAGCTAATTTTTTGGTATTTGTAGTAAAGATGGGGTTTCACCATGTTGGCCATGCTGGTCTCGAACTCCTGACCTCAGGTGATCTGCCCATCTCCACCTCCCAAAATGCTGGGATTACAGGTGTGAGCCACCCCACCCTGGCCTACTTTATTCTTAAAGCCTGAGGCATAATGACTTGATTGGATTTAGGGAGGGTAATTAGGACTAATATGAGTGACCAATGGCCCCTGACACAGCCCTCAGGAGATCCTGAGAACACGTGCCCAAGGTAGTCAGGGTGCAGCTTGGTTTTATACATATTAGGGAGACATGAGACATCAGTCAATACTTGTAAGATGTGCATTGGTTCAGCCAGAAAAGTGGGATAACTGAAAGTGGGGCTTCCAAGTCAGACAGATTCAAAGATTTTCTAACTGGCAATTGGTTGAAAGAGTTATTATCAATAAAAAGGAATGTCTGGGTTAAGATAACGAGTTGTGGAGATCAAGGTTTTATCATGCAGAGGAAGCCTTCAGGTAGCAAGCTTCAGAGAGAATAGATTATAAATGTTTCTTATCAGACTTAAAGAGTCTGTTCTGGTTGGGTGCAATGGCTCACGCCTGTAATCCAGCACTTTGGGAGGCAAAGCAGGTGGATCACAAGGTCAGGAGTTTGAGACCAGCCTGGCCAATATGGTGAAACCCTGTCTGTACTAAAAATACAAAAAAAATAGCTGGGTGTGGTGGCCCATTCCTGTAATCCCAGCTACTTGGGAGGCTAAAGCAGGAGACTTGCTTGAAACTGGGAGGTGGAGGTTGCAGCGAGCCAGGATCACACCACTGCACTCCAGCCTGGGTGACAGAGCGAGACTCAGTCTCAAAAAAAGAGTCTGTTTTATTAATAATTCCAAAAGGGAGGAGGATATCATGAGGCATGTCCGACCCTCCCTTCCTATCATGGCATGAAACTAATTTTTCAGGCTAACTTATTTATTTATCTTATTATTATTAATTCTTTTAGAGACAGGGTCTCACTATGTTGGCCAGGCTGGCCTTGAACTCATGACCTCAAGTGATCCACCTGCCTTGGCCTCCCAAAGTGCTGGGATTACAGGCTTGAGCCACCATGCCCAGCCCAAGCTAACTTCAGAATGCCTGTGGCTGAGAGGAGGGGTCCATTCAGATGGTTGGGGGGCTTGGAATTTTATTTTTGGTTCATAGTCTTTTAAGCATAAAGTCCTGTCATAAACATCTTAAGAAATCTTATCTTCACTTTACTGTGTTTCAATTTAAGAGGAGATTATCCACTTATTCACTTGAGAGACATTTGCATGGTGTCTACTGTGGGCAAGGTTCTAACATACATGTACAGTGTTGCAATGAAGAACAGGAAAGCTTCAACCTTCTGACTTCAGGAGTGGGACTGAAGTAATGAGCAGATGCCAGTGTGGCTTTGCCTGGGAAAGGCCAGTGAGGGCCAGAGGGTAAGCTGGTACTCTACCCTTCAGACCACTCCATAACTCATCTCCCACATAGTCACTTTTCTGTGGCTCTAGATGACAGAATCCTGGTTATGATTTTTATTATTATTTTATCGTGGTAAGAACACTTTATGTAAGATCTTAACATATCTTCTTAATTTTTTTTCTTTTTTTGAGACAAACTCTCACTCTGTCGCCCAGGTTGGAGTGCAGTGGCATGATCTTGGCTTACTGCAACCTCCACCTCCAGGGTTCAAGCAATTCTCCTGCCTCAGCCTCCCGATTAGCTGGGATCACAGCTGGTGCTTACCACCATGTCCAGCTAATTTTTGTATTTTTAGTAGAGAGAGGGTTTACCATGTTGGCGGGCCTGGTGTCGAACTCCTGACCTCAGATGATTCATCTGCCTCAGCCTCCCAAAGTGCTGGGATTACAGGCATGAACAACTGCACCCAGCCTACCCTCTTAAATTTTTAAGTGCACATTACAATATTAACTTATAGGCATAATGTTGCACAGCAGATCTCTAGAACTTACTCATCTTGCAATACTGAACATTTATACCTGTTAAACAACACCTTCCACTTTCTACCCCAAACCCTGGCAACCACCATTCTACTCTCTGCTTCTATGAATTTGACTATTTTAGATTCCTTATATAAGCAGAATCATACAGTATTTGGCCTTTGGTGCCTGGCTTATTGTATTAGTTTGTTCTCACACTGCTAATAAACACATATTCAAGACTGGATAATTTATAAAGGAAAGAGGTTTAATGGACTCACAGTTCCACATGCCTGGAGAGGCCTCATAATCATGGCAGAAGGCAAATGAAGAGCAAAGTCACGTCTTACATGGCAGCAGGCAAGAGGGCATGTGCAGGGGAACTCCCCTTTATAAAACTATCAGATCTCATGAGACTTATTCACTATCATGAGAGCAACATGGAAAAGACCCAGCCCATGATTCAATTACCTCTTACCAGGTCCCTCCCATGACACATGGGAACTATGGGACCTACAATTGAAGATGAGATTTGGGTGGGGACACAGCCAAACCATATGACTTATTTCTCTTAACATAACATCCTCCCACTTCATATTGTTGCATATGGCAAGATTTTCTCCTTTTTTAATGCTGGGTAATATTCCACTCTATGCACAGACCACATTTTCCTTGCCCATTCATCTCCTGAGGGACATTTAAGTTGTTTCTGTATCTTAACTACTGTGAATAGTGCTTCAGTGAACATGGGAGTAAAGCTATCACTTCAAGATCTTGACTTCAATTCTTTGAGATATATACCCAAAAATAGGACTACCAAAAAATAACATGGTGGTTTCTCAAAAATTAAAAGTAGAATTATCATATGATCCAGCAATCCTGGTTATTCTTTTGCCATAATATTTAAAGATGTATGTAAGGAGATAAAGGCAAATAATTCAGATTCATACACTTAGAGTTGGAAGGAACTTCAAACATTATATGTCAAATGTTAAAATAAATGTTAAATGTTAAAATTGATGTTAAAATAGATAAGAAAATACCTGTTCAAATGTTAAAGTAAATGAGGAAATGCCTGTATATTTATGTATAAATACACACACACACACCCCCACACACACTCACAGCCAGTTCTTTTGACCCCAAATAAGCCCTTTCTCTATTGCTACTGTAATAACCTACTGATAATAAACAGGGAGTCAATTTTTCTTTTTTTTGACAGAGTTTTGCAGTTGTTGCCCAAGCTGGAGTACAATGACGCAATCTTGGCTCACTGCAACCTCCGCCTCCTGGGTTCAAGCGATTCTCCTGCCTCAGCCTCCCAAGTAGCTGGGATTACAGGCATGCACCATCACGCCTGGCTAATTTTTTGTATTTTTAGTAGAAACGGGGGTTTCACCATGTTAGCGAAGCTGGTCTCGAACTCCTGACCTCAGGTGATCCACCCGCCTCGGCCTCAAAGTGCTGGGATTACAGGTGTGAGCCACGGAGTCCAGCTGTAGGGAGTCAATTTTTCAATTAAATTCAACCAACATTTTCTGCTGTATGGTTATGTGCAAAATAGTTTGCAAAGTACTGCACGAGGCCCCCAAATGAGTAAGACCTGGTTTCAGTTTTCAAGAAGTTTGCCATATAACACAGGAAATGCAGTTCAATGGGAGAGTGGTAAGTGCTATGGCAAAGGCACAAGGAAAATATCATGGGGATACACCAAAAGAAATTAACTCTAGTTTGAATAGTTCTGGTTGGAACTAGCCTGAAGGCAGAGAGGGAGGCAAAAAGGTATTAGAAAGAGGAAACTGAGAAGTTAACTTACCGAGGCCTGGGGGCATGTGGCTCATTCAGAAAAAGGAAAATGATTTCAGAGGTCGTGGAGCATAAGGCCTGAGAGGGTTGCAGATGGGAGGGAGAGTGAAGCAATTTCACAAGGGGCTTTACATGCTGTGTTAAGGGAGTTTGGATTTGATTCAGTAGCAGGTTTTTGAGCAGAAGAGTAACTTTATTAGAGCTGCAGTTTATACATGGAATCAACCTAGGTGCCCATCAACAGTGGATTGATAAAGAAAATGTGGTACATATACACCATGGAATACTATGCAGCCATAAGAAATAATGAAATCACATCCTTTGCAACCGCATGGATGCAGCTGAAGGTCATTGTCCTAAACAAATCAATGCAAGAACAGAAAACCAAATACCATATATTTTCACTTGTCAGTGGGAGCTAAATACTGAGTGCTCATGGACATAAACATAGGAGCAATAGACACACTGGGGACCACTGGAGGGTGGAGGGAGGAGGGCAAGCATTGAACAACTATCTGTTGGGTACTATGCTCACTACTTGGGTGATGGGACCATCCACACCCCAAACCTCAGCATCCCACAATATACCCATGTAACAAACCTGTGCATGTACCCCTGAATTTAAAATTTTAAAAGTTGAAATTATTTCAAAATTAAAAACATACGCTTGTCAAAAGTTGTTTTTTTGTTTTTGTTTTTGTTTTTTAAATGAACTGTATTTTACAATTAAACTCAGAAAAGAGAGAAGAGCTGAGGGTTGGGGGTTGGCTGAAAAATGGTAGTTCAATTCTGTTATTCGCATGTTACCTGTGATAATAATAGTTAGCAATGATTGAATGTGCTAAGAGCTTTGCATACATTAGCTCACTTAATTGTCACAACATACCTGCAGGCTAGGAGCTTTTGTTATTTTTACTTTACAGATCAGGAAATGAGTTTGAAAGCTTGAGTTACTTGCTAGAAAGAGGCAGGTTGTAGGAACATCTAGGTCACTTTTGTTCCTAAATGCACCCTCTTCACTGAGCTGCTGTCCTGCCCTGTATTGCTAAATCCAGTTGGCAATGATTTCTCTGAGACAGGTATGCATGAGAGAGGTGAAAATAATTTTTCAACATCCCTATAATGGCAGATATCTAAAAAGATGAAAAGAAGACAAAGGCAGAGATTGACTGTGCTGTCACCAGCCCTGCAACTGTAACATTCAATCCCTAAGCAGCTCCTTTCTCTCTGTCTGTTTTCTTTTCTCTTTTTTTTTTTTGAGATGGGATATTGCTGTCTTGCTCACTGCAACCTCTGCTTCCTGGGTTCAAGTGATCCTCCTGCCTCAGCCTCCCAAGTAGCTGGGATTACAGGCACCTGCCACCACACCCAGTTAATTTTTGTATTTTTAGTAGACAGGGTTTCACCATGTTGGCCAGCCTGGTCTTGAACTCCTGACCTCAGACGATTCATCTGCCTTGGCCTCCCAAAGTGCTGGGTTTACAGGCGTGAACCACAAACCCAGCCCTTTCTGCCTATTTTCTAGTCCAAATCCTCAGTTTTTGTTTGCATGTACTGAAATAATGCAACATAATTTTCATATTAGTTTCAGAAAATTAAGAATCAGAAAAATAAGGCTATTGTAAAATAATTCACATAATGCTTGTCAAAGCCTAATGCCAATGTGTTATTTTTAATCATCTGCTATGATAAATTAGCATCGACATTAATTGACAAGACTGCTTTTGATAAGTGTAAAACATCAAGAGCTGATTTTACAATTTATGTGTAAAGATCTAAAATGGTGATTTTGCATCCTATATTCTGAATTGGTTAAGACCCAGCGTTAATGTAACTCTGCTAACTCTTCCAAGCATTTATTTCCTAGTGATCACGTCTAGGAAGGAACACAGCACTCCCTTCAGGATAAAATATCTTCAAGTACTAAGACCCCAACCAATATTTTTGTTCCTTCACAATTCCAGAGCAATAGAACCACGATTATAGATTATGCTTTAGACATCACTTATTATTTTAAAGAGACACAGGCTGGGTGCATTGGCTCACACCTGTAATCCCAGCACTTTGGGATGCTGAGATGGGAGGATCACTTGATGCCAGGAGTTCAAGATCAGTCTGGGCAACACAGCAAGACCCCATCTCTACAAAAAATAAAAAATATAAAAAATTAGCTGGGCATGATGGTGTGTGCCTGTAGTCCCTGCTACTTGGGAGGCTAAGACAGGAGGATTGCTTGGGCCCAGGAGTTGGAGACTACAGTGAATTATGATGGCACCACTGCACTGGGCAACAGAGAAATACCTTGTCTCTTAAAAAAAAAAAAAAAAAAAGGACAACGCAAAAAGGCAGATGTGTCTCTGTAGAACTTTGTCACTGTGAAGCCTAGAGTAGCACAGAAGATTAATTTGGGTGAACGTTGTAGTGCTTTGTCGCCCAGGCTGGAGTGCGGTGGCACTATCTCGGCTTACTGCAACCTCTGCCTCCTGGGTTCAAGCGATTCTCCTGCCTCAGCCTCCCGAGTAGCTGGGATTACAGGTGCGTGCTACTGTGCCCAGCTAATTTTTGTATTTTTAGTAGAGACAGGGTTTCACCATGTTAGCCAGGTTGGTCTCGAACTACTGACCTCAGGTGATCTGCCCACCTCGGCCTCCTAAAGTGCTGGGATTACAGGAGTGAGCCACCATGCCTGGACCGTTGTAGTTCTTTGAGCTTAAATGCCTTGGAAAGTGCCCATTTCCCCATTTGATTTCTCAATTATTATCCTCCTGGCTGGGCATGCTAAGAAGAAGGCTGCCAGCTCAAATGTAGGGAGACCACGGCTGGGTGCAGGTGGCCCTGCATGCCTGTCCTCACAGCACTGCTTTCTGTGCATTTCTCTTCTGTTGTCACTTACTGTCCCATGGCAGTGCTGATTCTTTATTAACACTGGAGAATTGGGACACAGCCTTGCACATCCCTCCCCATGGGACTGTTGATGAGTTTCAGTGGGCTTACACAAATACTCATTTGATTGTTAGAGGTGTTTAAACCAGAGCGACACCATCTTGAATAGGGGCTAGCTAAAATGAGGCTGGGACCTACTGGGCTGCATTTCCAGTAGGTTAGGCACTCTAAGTCACAGGATGAGATAGGAGGTCACATGATACAGGTCGCAAAGACCTTGCTGATAAAACAGCATGAGGTAAAGAAGCTAGCCAGAACCCAACAAAACCAAGATGGCGATGAAAGTGATCTCTTGTCATCCTCGCTGCTCATTATATGCTAATTATACTGCATTAGCATGCTAGAAGGCACTCCCACTGGTGCCATGACAGTTTTCAGATGCAATGGCAATGTCCAGAAGTTACCCTATATGGTCTAAAAAGGGGAGGAAACTTCAGTTCTGGAAATTGCCCACCCCTTTCCTGGAAAACTCATGAATAATCCACCCTTTGTTTAGCAAATAATCAAGAAGTAACTGTAAGTACAATCAGCTGGGCAGCCCACGCCACTGCTCTGCCTATGAAGTAGCCATTCTTTTGTTTCTTTACTTTTTTGATAAACTTGCTTTCACTTTATGGACTCGCCCTGAAGTCTTCCTTGCATGAGGTCCAAGAACCCTCTCTTGGGGTCTGGATTGGGACCCCTTTCAAGTAACATGATGAGGTATCTAAATTAATGCATGATTGAATGAAATCAGAAAACACATCATCCAAGGAAGTCAATCCTGAAGCCCCATCATTTCAGAATGAAGATGAAACTTACTTCCTTTTCAATTGCCTAAAGAACGGCTACCTGAAAACTTAAAAAAAAATGGCCATAGTGTCTAATAAAATATGCACCCCTATCCTGGAATGCCCCTTTTCTGTCTAGGATACCTTAGTCAGTAGGTTATGGTCCAGAAATATGTCAGGAGCCCTATCCTTTTTTTTTTTTTTTTTTGAGACGGAGTCTTGCTCTGTCGCCCAGGCTGGAGTGCAGTGGCGCAATCTCGGCTCACTGCAAGCTCTGCCTCCCGGGTTCACGCCATTCTCCTGCCTCAGCCTCTCCGAGTAGCTGGGACTACAGGCGCCCGCCACCACGCCCGGCTAATTTTTTTTGTGTGTTTTTTTAGTAGAGACGGGATTTCACCGTGGTCTCGATCTCCTGACCTCGTGATCTGCCCGCCTCGGCCTCCCAAAGTGCTGGGATTACAAGTGTGAGCCACCGCGCCCGGCCTAGGAGCCCTATCTTAACAATGATTGCGGCTGGGTGCGGTGGCTCACTCCTGTAATCCCAGAACTTTGGGAGGCCGAGGCAGGCAAATCACTTGAGGTCATGAATTCGAGACCAGCCTGGCCAACATGGTGAAACCCTGTCTCTACTAAAAATACATAATTAGCCAGGCATGGTGGTGCACACCTGTAATCCCAGCTACTTGGGAGGCTGAGGCAGGAGAATCACTTGAACCTGGGAGGTGGAGGTTGCAGTGAGCTGAGATCACGCCATTACACTCCAACCTGGGTGACAAGAGAAAAACTCCATATTAAAAAAAAAAAAAAAGAGTGACATCGTTATCAGGGGTGCTTGTCACGGTGTCAAGAAAGTGTACTTGGCTCTCCGAGGCTTTCTCCTTATTCAAGCTCAGAATTGGACAGGGACAGGCATCCACATAGCCTCGAGTTTGGGAACACTGCTTTGCAATGGGGTGACGAGAATTTTATCAGAAAGACTGCAGGCACAGAACCATAGTACACACTCAAAGTGAGGGGTTTATAAGGAGAAGATAACCCATCATTCATTGTTCATTGTTCATTCATTGAAGATATCCCAACATTTATTTGTCACACATGAGCAGCCTGGCAGTGTCCAAAGCCAGAAAGAAATGATGGCAGTGATCATCCCCTCACTAGAGTTTTCACGAAGTCCATGGGAGGAGATTTCAGTCACTACATGCTTCTTCTTTAAGTCAGAATTTTCCAGCCTAGGTAACAAATGCCTTCTTCATAAACTCACATTTCAGCCTACACATCCATGGAAGAGAAAATCCCTGTGAAGTATAAGAGCCCCTTCTATGTGCTCAAGATTTAAAAAAAAAAAAAAAAAAGGAAAAAGTAGCTCTCACATGCTTTTGGCAAGTTTTTGGCAAGTAAGTATGTTCCACAGTGAACATTTTAAGAGTAGACTTTTCTCTGTCCTGAATCTTGAGGAGGCAGAGCTTGGAGTCCTTGGCCCAAATTGCTGGTTGAAACAACAGGGGCTTGAGTTGGAGACAGAGGGCCACAGAGCTGCTCTCCGCTGCACGCCCTGGCACCCAGCATCTTCCCTCGTCCTCAGGCAGCCCCTCCCCAGCCCCCATGTTTGGTTATCTTGATAATCTGTCTGTGTGCATTGAGGCCATTCTGTCAACTCCTCAACCAAGTGGGGAGACTACGATTGGTAGAGCAGAATTGGCCTTGATAGGACAAAGAAGCCACAGTAGATTCTTAAGGCTGCCTGTACCAGGGGCATCATCACAGACTCTCTGAAATGCACGTCTAGGCTTGGTTCATTAAGGACCTTTCACTCAGAGCATCATGAACAGCAGGTAATTAGGGCAGGGCTAGTTTCATGGTGTTTTAGGAGACTGCAGGGAGGGAAAGATCAGAGAGAGAAGGTGAACTGGCAAGTCAGTTGCCAAATCTCTCTCTCTCTCTCTCTTTCTGTCTCTGTCTCTCTCATCCTCTCATTTTTCTTTGGGAAACCCTGCCCATTCTCTGAACTTCACTGATACCCTTGATCCTTCACTTTGGACTTTCTAACCAGGGTCTCCATTCTGGTCTCCTTAAGTCCTAGCCCCCTGTCAACTGCAGGACCATATCTGCCCCCACTCCCAGGGGGAGTAAACTCAGATCTCTTGTTTTATTCTCAAATAGAAAGCAAGCCCTCCCTTTTTCCTACTCCCAATGTCCCTATCTAGTTAATGGTGCAACCATTTCCCCAGACTTCCAAGTTCAAAACCTGAAGTTATCTTTGATGGATGCCTGTGGCCCTCTGTCTTCAGCTCAAGCCCCTGTTGTTTCAACCAGCCAGTCACCTCATCTTGTTGTTTTTTTTCCTTCAGTGTCTCTCTCCTCTCTATCCCTGTCACTCTGCTCTCCTTGTGGCTTCCTGAGTTCTTGCTCTCACTATCTCAAACCTTGATTATCCAAATAATTGTTTTTCTGCTCCAGCCTCCATCCCCACAATCCAAGGGTTGGGTGGATGGTGGAAGGATACTATGATTTGCCACGGCAGCATCAGCGGGATGTGGGGAGGATATGTATGGCATAGGCCTCCTGATGTATGGACTTCCTGATATATGGACTCCTTGATATGGGCCCCTTGATGTATGGACCTGCTGATGTATGAACCACCTGATGTATGGACCAGCTGATGTGTGGACCCCCTGGTGTATGAACTAGCTGATCTAGAGACCAGCGGATGCACGGACCAGTTGATATATGGACCAGCTGATATGTAGACCCCCCTATGTATGGACCAGCTTATGTATGGACCCCTTGATATATGGGCCAGCAGATGTATGGACCCCTGATGTATGGACCACTGATGTGTGAAGCTCCTGATATATGACCTCCCAATATATGGACCAATTGATGTATAAACCCATGGATGTATGGACTCACTTAAGTGTCGACCAGATGATGTATAGACTCCCAGCTGATGTATAGACCAGCTGATGTGTGGACCAGCTGATGTATGGACCCGCTGATATATAGACCTGCTGATGTATGGACCATTGATGTATGGGCCAGCTGATGTGTGAATCTCCTGATGTATGGACCCCTGAGGTATGGGCCAGCTGATGTATGGACTCATTGATGTATTGGCTCACTGATGCATGGACCGGATGATGTATGGACTCCCTGATATATGAGCCAGCTGATGTATAGACCAGCTGATGTGTGGACCAGCTGGTGTATGGACTGGCCAATGTGTGGACCTGTTGATGTATGGACCCCCAATGTATGGACCAGCTGATGTGTGAACCTCCTGATGTATGCCTTCCCCGACATATGGACTAGCTGATGTATGGACTCCCTGATGTATAGGACAGCTAATGTATGGACCCGCTGATGTATAGGCCAGTTGACATATGGACGCACTGATGTATGGACCAGCTGATGTATGAACCTCCTGATGTATGCCTCCTCTGATATAGGAACTAGCTGATGTATGGGCCAGATAATGTATGGACCCCCTGATGTATGGAGCAGCTGATGTATGGACCCCGGTATATAGACTACTGATGTGTGAACCTCCTGATGAGTGACCCACCAATATATGGCCCAGTTGATGTATGGACCCACTGATGTATGGACCAGCTGATGTATGCACCCACTCAGGTATGGACTAACTGATATATGGGCCAGCTGATGTATAAACCCCAATGTATAGACCAGCTGATGTGTGAACATCCTGATGTATGCCTCTCCCCCGACCTGATATATGGACTAGTTGATGTATGGACCCCCTGATGTATGGACCAGCTAATGTATGCACTCACTCAGGTATGGACTAACTGATGTATGGGGCAGCTGATGTATAGACCCCTTATGTATAGACCAGCTAATGGGTGAACATCCTGATGTATGCCTCTCCCCCCGACCTGATATATGGACTGGTTGATGTATGGACCCCCTGATGTATGGGCCTGCTGATGTTTGGACCAACTGTGGCTCTCCACTCACTCTGGACCTTCCACCCTGTTCCTCACTGCACCTGCACACTGCTCCTCCTGGCCATTTGAGTGCCTGACAGCCCTTCGGGACCCAGTCCAGGGATTACTGCTTCTTGGGTGCATTTTCTTCAAAAAAAATTTTTGGTGGAGATGGGGTCTTGCTATGTTGCCCAGGCTGGTATCTAACTCCTGGCCTCAAGCAATCCTGTCCCACCATTGGCCCATCTGAAGATGGGAGAGACCTTAGGCCCAGGGCTGGGGAATAACCGTAATTTGCTCTTCAATTATTCTGCAAATACATATTGAGTTCCCACAGTGATGAGCACAGTCCTAAGTACTGAGATACAATAGTAGACAGAATCCCTGTCTTCATAAAGCTTTCATAGTCCTAGGAGGAGATAGGTAACATTTTATTTATTCATTTAAATAAGTAAAAATGTGATGTGACATGACATGATAAATCATAAATCTATGTATAAAGAAAAATAAAGCCAGATAAAGGAAATACAAAGTGAATGACTGGACAAATGGCCAACAAACAAATGAAAAGAGGCTCCGTGTCATTAGTCATGAGGGAAATGCAATTCAAATCCACAGTGAGCTCACACTTCACACCCAGTAGGATGGCGATCATAAAAATAACCGGAAAATAACTTTTGGCAAGAATGTGGAGAAATTGGAACCTTCCTACAGTGCTGGTGGGAATGTGAAATAGTGCAGCTGCTGTGGAAAATAGTTTGGCAGTTCCTCAAAAAGTTAAACATAGACTCACCATATGATCCAGCAATTCCACTCCCAGGTAGATGCCCCCAAAGAGCTGAAAATATGGGTTTAAGTGAAAACTTGTCCACCCATGCTCATTCACAATGACTGAAAGGTGGAAACAACTCAAATCACCATGAACTGATAAAGCACAAACAAAATGTGATATATACACACAATGGACTATCATTCAGCCGTAGAACAGAATGGAGGACCGATGCAGGCTACCTCATGGACGAACGTTAAGAATATGATGCTGGGCTGGGTGCAGTGGCTCACACCTATAATCCCAGCACTTTGGGAGGCTGAGGTGGGAGGATTACTTGAAGCCAGGAGTTCAAGACCAGCCTGGGCAACAAAACGAGACTCTGTCTCTACAAAAAATTTAAAAAAAAAAAAAAATTAGCTGGGCACAACAGCATGCACCTGTCATCCAAGCTACTCAGGAGATTGAGACAGGAAGATCAATTGAGCCTAGGAGTTCAAAGCTGCCTGCAGGGAGCTATGATTGTGCCACTGCACTCCAGCTTCGGCAACACAGTGAGACCCTGTCTCTTTAGAAAAATTAAATTTAAACAAACAAAAAAAATTATTGTGCTAAGTGAAATAAGCCAGACACAAAAAGTCACATAATGTATGATTTCATTTATATGAAATATCCAGGCTGGGCATAGTGGCTCATGCCTGTAATCCCAGCACTTTGGGACGCCGAGATGGGTGGATCACCTGAGGTCAGGAGTTCAAGACCAGCCTGGCCAACATGATGAAACCCCGTCTCTACTAAAAACACAAAAAATTAGCCGGGCGTGGTGGCACATGCCTGTAATCCCAGCTACTCAGGAAGCTGAGGCAGGAGAATCGCCTGAACCCGGGAGGCAGAGGTTGCAGTGAGCCAAGATTGTACCACTGAACTCCAGCCTGGGTGACAGAGTGAGACTCCATCTCAAAAAAAAAAAAAAAAAAAAAAAAATCCATAGAGATGAAATGCAGCTCAGGGGTTCCCTGGAGCTTGGGAAAGAGGATAATGGGGCATGACTGCTTAATGGGCAGAGGGTTTCCTTTCTGGGTGATGAAGTGCTCTAGATCTAGATAGTGGCAATGGTTGCATGACATAGTGAATGTACAGTATGAAATATCACTGCACTGAACACTTTACAAACGGTTAAAATGGTAAATTATATATTATGTGTATTTTGTCACAATTTTTAAGGAGAGTCAGTGAAGGTCATCATGGGGTTCTCTCTGAATAGGAGGGTCAAAGAAAGCCTCACAAATGAGCGGAGATTTGGGCAAAGACCTGAGGTGGGAGGATATGAAACCTCAGTGAGGTAGGCAAAAAGCCTCCCAGGGCGGGGCGCGGTGGCTCATGCCTATAATCCCAGCACTCTGGGAGGCCAAAGCCAGCGGATCACCTGAGGTCAGAAGTTCAAGACTAGCCTGGCCAACATGGTGAAACCCTGTCTCTACTAAAAATACAAAAATCAGCCGGGCGTGGTGGCGGGCATCTGTAATCCCAGCTACTCGGGAGGCTGAGGGAGGAGAACCGCTTGAACCCAGTAGGTGTGGGTTGCAACGAGCCAAGATCATGCCACTGCACTCCAGCCTGGGCGACAGAGCGAGACTCTGTCAAAAAAAAAAAAAAAAAAAGCCTCCCAGCAGAGAGGAAGGAAGCACAAAACAGACAGATGGCTCAGAGCAGCATTCATCAGAACCTGGCTCCACCCTCCTCACAGGGCGACTTCTGGACCCACCCCCCTCCACCTCTCTTTACCTAGCACTTCCCTTTTACCTCTCATCAGGGCATGCACTGTTGCACTGTCTTCCAGACACCCTGACTCTTCCAATCTGTTCCTCACCTGCACACTGTTCCTCCTGGCCATTTGAATACTTGAACACCCTTTGGACCCCCGCCCAGGGACCACTTCTTCTTAGGTGCATTTTCCTTAAAAATAATTTTTTTTATAGATGGGATCTTGCTATGTTGCCCAGGATGGTCTTGAACTCCTATCCTCAAATGATTCTCCAGCCTCGGCCTCGTAAATGTTGGGTGCATTAAAGATTTAAGCATTGTGTCTACGACTTGTCAGCATTATGACACTGGGCACTTAGCCCCCTCTGTAAGTTTCTCTTTCTTCATATGTAAAATAAGGGCTATTGAGAGAATAAAATAAGATGATCGCGAAGTGGTTGACTTAGTTCCCTGTGCACAGTGGACTCTCCTAACGGTAGCTCTATGGCCACTTCAACCTCACCTGTAATCTGAAGCTTGAAATTTGGCACTTCATTTTGTGCTATCTGATAATGTTTCGTAATTATTTGATAAATGTGGGTGGGAGATACAGGATAAACACCAAGGGTGATATTTATCTTCTTTGAAACTGCCTTCCCCCAATCCTGGTAACTATTTCGATGCAGAGCATACATAATGCACGTGAATAAATGTTTGACAACTGATTGATTGATTTGGCTTTATCATCAAGTAGGTAGGAAATTTTCTTCAAATGCAACTGTAAAGGAAAAATAATAATGTTTCAGGAGAGTTATGGATTGGCAAACTAGAAAATACCTGGTCCGGCCACAATGAGGTATATTGAAAGCTTTCATAGGCACAAATGTTTACCAAAAAACACAAAACAGCACAATTAAAAAAAAAAAAAAAGACCAGGAGGTGTGGTGGCAGGTTTTTCAGAAAAATGACTCATTCTGCAAATGAACTGTTCTTTTAGTTCAGGAGACCATGGTTACTGGTATTTGAAGAAAATGTTAACACATTTTGCGCTAGATTTAAGACAAGTCTCTAATGATGTATCACTTAGAAAGTCATGAGTTTAAAAAAATATGAAAATATGAGATAATAGAACTGTATTTCACAAAAATTTTAAAGCCAAATATATATAGATAGATAGATGATAGATACATAATAGATGATAGATAGATAGAAATATAAACAGATAAAAACAGTGGCACCTAATTACTTGAAGAGCAGCCACAAGGAAGGAGAACCAGTTTAGTTTTATTCAATAAGAACATACGCTAAGATAGTGCTGGGAACCGCTTCTGTATGAGCTGGTCACGTGACCAACCTCAGAGCCACTGCCCCAGACAGTGAATAAGACCAACCGACTGTTTTCTACCTTCGAATCCTATATACAACCAAATGCGATGCGGTGCCTCCGACGAAGCATCTCTCTTTCTCAAACATCCAGCCCTTTCTCCACAAACAGAGAATTGTTTCTGCAGCTCTCTCTCCAGGAGATCCTCGTTTTATCACTTCATTCCCCTTTCAGAGAAACCGTCACAAGCCCTGTTCACCAGCAAAAAGCTAGAAAGCAGCTGCCGTTTTTTCAGTGATTACCGGCTCTATTTTCTTAATCATCCTTTCAACAAAACAATGGAAAAGGGAAGAAAATATTTACCTGAGGAAATCCCTGATTTCTTCATGAGCGTCTAAAGAATTGAATTTTTCAAAAGCCCCTCGGATGCTCTGCTGAGAATTTCCTAAATCTAAAATCCTCCTCCGATAGCAGCTCTAAGTTTGAGCTCTGAATAGAGGCTGTGTGTTATTTTAACCACAAGGTTTCTAGTCAGTAGGGAGGAGAGATGGAAATGAGGTATGCTGGCAAACACAGCACCCATCCACCTCAAGTGAATCGAGCTCACAGATCTGATGTAAGAGGTTCGAGGAGATTTGAAGAACCCTCAAACCAACTTTTCCTAAACTAGAGATTAAATAACTGCGGAAAATTCCAAAGGAGTAAGATAAGACACTTACGGTCTTTTCTAAAAAAAGACGTGTTGGTATGCCCTGTCGAATACTGTCCCAAAAGAAGCTTGGTACCGAGCCTATGAGGTCCTGGGCTTTGGACAAGAGAAAGTTACCTTCCTCGTGGTAGCCTTTCTCCACAGAGAAATGGGGTTAAAAGTACAAAATAACAAAGGAGTGTGACTGACCAAGTCAAATCTTTTGTGCAAAAACAAAACCAGTGTCATGAGAATCCATAGGAAGTTGTAGGGTAAGGGAATAGCTATTCTGGAATGTTATTAAGGGAGGATTAATGTGTGTGTGTGTGTGTGTGTGTGTGTGAGCATGCACGCGTGCTCCCCACCTCCCACACAACTTAAAAAGCAAAGATCCAACCTCAGCTTCAACCAGTTGGAGATCCTCCTCCTTAGTATTTTGGCAAATACAAATGCCGCCTTTGGACTTGGAGGAGAATGATTTATGGCACACAGAATCAACAGCAAAAATGAGGGCGGCTGAAAGGGCCAGTGATCCTTTACAGCCAGCCCTTTGCAGATGCCAGAGGGGTTTAACTCCACTTTTGGAAAAAGGCAGCAGTGCTCCTATTAAGCAGGGTCATAACTCAGTTTTATATAGAGTCTTTTATCTCAAAGGAGCTTGAGGTGCTTTTGCACCAAAATATAAATTATCATGTGCTCTGTCACCTCGGGGACGAAATACAGCCCTGCCTAGGAGCAGTTGGCCAAGATGCAATCAGTCAGTCTGGAGCCACAGTTAGACAGCAGGACACGCGGCCAGGAGGCACTCCGCAAGGAGGAATGAGTGGGCCTGTCTTTCGTTCTGGTAGCAGATCCTTTTCTTCACAGAGCTCAATGGGACCTCTTCATTCTGCCCATCACTTCTCTTCCAGAGTTGCCCTATGCCCTCCCACAGAGGACTCTTTCCATCCTACCTACACACACAAATTCAAAATGTGCACTCAGAAAAGAGCTGGCAAACAAAGTGGTAAGCGATGGTTTGCAATTTGATTCTGTAGATCAAGAGTTGGCCGGCCAGGTGTGGTGGCTCCTGCCTGTAATCCCAGCACTTTAGGAGGCTGAGGAGGGTGGATCACCTGAGGTCAGGAGTTTGAGACCAGCCTGACCAACGTGGTGAAACCTCGTCTCTACTAAAAATACAAAAAAAGTAGCTGGGCATGGTGGCGGGTGCCTGTAATCCCAGTTACTCGGGAGGCTGAGGCAGGAGAATTGCTTGAACCCGGATGGCAGAGGTTGCCTTGAGCCAAGATCACACCATTGCACTCCAGCCTAGGCGACAAGAGTGAAACTCTGTCTCAAAAAAACAAAACAAAACAAACAAACAAAAAAAGAGTTGGCCAACCATGGCGCTTGGGCCAAAGGCAGCCCACTGACTATTTTTGTCAATAAAGTTTTATTGGTCTACAACCACACACTCATTTACACACTGTATCTGGCTGCTTCTGCATGACAGCAGCAGCGTGGAATAGATGTGGCAGAGACTGTGAGGCCCAGCAAGGCCCAAACTATTTGTTAACTGGTTCTTCATAGAAAAATTTCTGCTACAGAGGGTTTTTTGTTTTGTTTTGCATTAGTTTTATTTTTAAATGTGTGGAAGAAAGGAACAAGGAGGTTTTTTTTTTTTCAATAATTCCTAAAGATCATACTATGGAGAGAACATCTACTTACACTACCAACCCATATTCAGGCTGTAAGTCTCCAATTTCCTTATTCACTCATCAGAGAAAGTCTTTTACACAGGTACTCCCATTCCTGCCTAGCCACACTGATGGATAGACACAGTGTACCTGACCTCACCTCTAAGAACTCAACATGGCTGTCTCTCAACTGGTCTCTCATATAGAAGCCTTGGAGCCCTGTCAGGGCCTCCTCCTTGTCATTCCCAAGGGTACCTTATCTTTCAAGCTCTCTGTGGATCTTCTCAGGCTTCTTCCTCCAGCCTCTCTTATCGTATTTTGCTAATTCTCTTTTTGTAATTCTCACCTTAGTTACACCTCCATTATCTATTTTTGTCTTTGCCTTTCTTACTACACTGTGGGTTTCCTGAGAGCAAACACCATGTCTTATTCATCTTTTTATCCCTAGAATCTAAAACAGTCAAAGACATAGAGGGGATACTCTATTAACCGTTATGACAAAAATAACTCAATCAGTCTTACTCCACTAGAATGTAATCTCAAGGGTGGTGAATAAAAGGGTTGCCTGATAGTCTCTGAAGATGAGGTTCCTAAAATGGTCTTCCTCAGGGATGAACCTAGACTTATCCTTCTAACTCTTGCCCCTGGGTGGAGCTGACTTTTATGCATTCTTTTGGCAGTCGCTCATTGAATTTTGAATTTCTGAAAGAAGAGCCTCATTGCAGAAATACGCATCAACTGCAGTTAGGAAAAGGATCTTTCTAACGGCTAGAGCTGTCAGGAGACTCTGAAGAGGGTCGTGTTTTGTGGGAAGGAGGCTGGGTGTCGCCTCAGTTCCCTTCTATAATAACTAACTCTAAGACTTGGTAGTAGCCTGGGTTCTCTGGTGTGACACCCTCAGAAGACAAGGTGATCACATGGCCACAGGATGCAGATTTGTCCCCGTCAGGCCCAGAGCATGAAAGGACCCAGCCTGGGCATGGCAAGTGGTGTTGTCATTAGCATTGTGCCATTATTTCAGTGGGTGACATTATCCCCCTTATTCATATCCATTTTCATGGTCACCTTGTGGCAAACCTGGGAACATTCTGTAGTGAACAAAAATTGCACAGTTATCACACGTATGGCCACCTCACATCTGGTGAATGGTTTCCCTTTGGTAAACTTGGACTTCCCACATTGAGTTCCCTCTCCCCACAGTAGAAGCCAGGACTCTCTTTGCCAGCTTCATTTGCAGCTGGGGTGCAGGCAGGTGCTACAGGGCGCGCAGCAGATGCACTGCAAGAGACTCAACTAGTAAGAACCAGGAGGAGGCAGAAAACGGAGTGAATCTATGCTATGGAAGGCCAGTGCCATCTGGCAGGGGGACACAACTCTCTGGCTGGTCTCAGAAAGGGCCAGTCTGGTGTCCTGTTTGGTGTCTGCCTGGCCCCACCTCTGTGGCCACAGGGGACTCAGTGTGTCACTTGTTTAGTGCTCCTGGTTGTGCAGTTCCCACGCCTGCCTCTGGTCTCCCAGAGATTCTGTGACCTAGTGATACCCTTTGATGAACTTTTTTTTTTTCTCCAACAAGCTAGTGGTATCATTTGCAACTAAGAACATAAATGTGTATGGTTGATACGAGTACTGAAAACAAAACTGTATAGTTTCTTTTTGCCTTCTTGACCAATTCTCAGGATTTGTCTTTCTAGCTTTGATGCAGTTTTGAATGAATATTTGTCAATGTGATTTTGTACTAATGCCTGGCTTGTGTGCCTTTGGGCTTATTCTTCACTCTCTTCCTCTTCGCCTTGTGTCATGGCTTTGGGGACTGGCAGTGGGCTGGCCCTGCTCCTTGGGTATTGTAGACTGTGTTGTGGTTTCCACTTGAGTCCCACCAATGGGAGACATGGTGGGAGGGGAAAAGGCAGGAAGGAGGGAGAGGCCGGGGTATTCTCCTCCACCCAACCTCAGCTGGTGTCTCCAGCAGGGCTACATCCTCTCCTTTGGGACTTGAGCTCTGCTGGGACAGGTCCCCTGGGCTCAGCTTCTGCCAAGTGTTTCTGGCTCTGTCCTTCAGCCTCGAAGGGAGGTGAGGTAGCGGCTTCCTGCTATGTCTGATCTCTGCATTGCCTCACTATCCCCAGTGCACTTCTCTGCTTTTCCTTCATCTGTGTAACCAATTCACTTACTAAATTTCCTCTTATTTATTTACTTATTTACTTATTTTTTGAGATGAAGTCTCACTCTGTAGCCCAGGCTGGAGTGCAGTGGCACAATCTCAGCTCACTGTAACCTCTGCCTCCTGGGTTCTAGCAATTCTCCTGCCTCAGGCTCCTGAGTAGCTGGGGTTACAGGCACCCGCCACCACGCCCGGCTATGTTTTGTATTTTTAGTAGAGATGGAGTTTCGCTGTGTTGGCCAGGCTGGTCTCAAACTCCTGACCTCAGGTGATCCACCCTCCTTAGCCTCCTAAAGTACTGGGATTACAGGTGTGAGCCACCACACCCAGCCAAATTTCCTCTATTTTAAAGTTTAGAGCAGATCCCATTTTCCTGGTTGGGCCCTAATTGGTACAGTTCTCTATACCACTCCGGTCCAGGTTAAAGAACCAGCATACACCTGTCGGCTGGAGACGAGACTGGGCAGAGATTTGTGCTGTTTGATAGAATTCCCCTTGTTGTTTTGGACAAGATCACTTCTACAGAGTTGACTACAATGAGGCAAGTGTTAGTAAGCCATCTACATAACTCTTCTGGCCTTTTTGGAGAATAAGAAACAGCTTCCTGAGAGATTTGCTGATGGAAAAAGTCATGATTAGAAACAGCAGCTGATTAAAAAAAAAAAAAAAAAGGCCAGATGTGGTGGCTCACACCTGTAATCCCAACACTTTGGAAGGACAAGACACGTGGATCACCAGAAGTCAGGAATTTGAGACCAGCCTAGCTAACATGGCGAAACCCCATCTCTACTATAAATACAAAAATTAGCTGGGTGTAGTGGTGGGTACCTGTAATCCCAGCTACTCAGGAAGCTAAGACAGAAGAGTTACCTGAACCCAGGAGGTGGAGGTTGCAGTAAGCTGAGATCGAGCCATCGCACTCCAGCCTGGGTGACACAGTGAGACTCTGTCTCAAAAAAAAGAAACAGCAGCTAGCTGAATCCTTGCCTCAAGGACTAGAAGATTCCATGAGGAATAAAGCAAGGTAAAGAAAAGAGGGACCAAAAAAGGGTGATAAATATTCAGCCTACAGGGAATTTAGAAAATTTTGTCAGCTTGGCCGGGCGTGGTGGCTCATGTCTGTAATCCCAGCACTTTGGGAGGCCGAGGCAGGCGGATCACAAAGTCAGGAGTTCGAGACCAGCCTGAGCAACATGGAGAAACCCTGTCTCTACTAAAAATACAAAAATTAGCCGGGCGTGGTGGCACACGCCTGTAATCCCAGCTACTCAGGAAGTTGAGGCAGGAGAATCTCTTGAACCCGAGAGGCGGAGGTTGCAGTGAACTGAGATCATGCCACTGCACTCCAGCCTGGGCGACAGAGCGAGACTCCATCTCAAAAAAAAAACCAAAAAAAAAAAAAGAAAATTTTGTTAGCTTTTAGAAAAAAAATTATAAGCACTTTTCTATCTAATTCATGAGGGGGGAAAAAGACTAAGTATGCAAAGTATTTGTTATGGCATTATTTATTAAATTAAACCTCAATGTCCAACACTAAGAAAATTATGATTTTCATCATAATACATTTTACCCCATGGAATCATTTACATCCAATAGCAGGGTTAATTATGAAGGGATGTAGCAACTGAGGAAATAGTTATAGCAATGTTAAATAAATAAAACTAGCAGAACCAGATAACGTATCGACTCTGATCACAGCCATTTAGAAAGCATAAATGTCTATGGAGAAACTGGAAATGGGGTAGGAGAAGGATGAGTTGATATGCGAAGGTAATGTGATGGTAGGTGTATTGGTTTTTATGAAAGTGCCTTTGGTTTTGTAAAGTTTTTTGTTTTTTTTTTTTAGATGGAATCTCTCTGTCAGCCAGCCTGGAGTGCAATGACCTGATCTCGGCTCATTGCAATCTCCGTCTCCCGGGTTCAAGCGATTCTCCAGCCTCAGCCTCCCCAGTAGCTGGGACTACAGGTGTGCACTGCCATGCCTGGCTAAGTTTTGTATAGGATGTTTGTACAACAACAAGTACTATTCCATTCCCTTCTGATACGGTTTGGCTGTGTCCTCACCCAAATCTCATCTTGAATTGTAGCTCCCATAATTCCTACATGTTGTGGGAGGGACCCATTTGGAGATAATTGAATCATGAGGGCAGTTTCCCCCATACTGTTCTCATGGTAGTGAATAAGTCTTACAAGATCTGATGGTTTTATAAAGGGTTTCCCCTTTCAGTTGGCTCTCACTGTCTCTTACCTGCCACCATGTAAGATGTGCCTTTTGCCTTCCTCCATGATTGTGAGGCATCCCCAACCACGTGGAAATGTGAGTCCACTAAATCTTTCTTTCTTTATGAATGACTCAGTCTTGGGCATATCTTTAACAGCAGCGTGAAAGCAGACTAATACGCCTTCCCTTCCTTTTCCTTTCCTTTCTTATCTAGGGTCTTGTAATACTAAGTGATAACAAGAAGGAAAGAGGCAGGGCTCAGAGGCAGCCAATCACCAGGACTTAGGGCACAGGGAAGAGGGCATGGAGGCAGAAAAGAGTATTAAGAAGAAGAAAATTAAAATAGCAGAAACTAGATAATATGAAATTTTAGTGATTCTTAGGGCCTATATAGGAAGAAGAACATGTAGGATTTTAAAATTTGGGCTAAATAACTGTACTAGTTCGTTCTTGATTGCTATAAAGAAATACCAGAGACTGAGTGATTTATTAAAAAAAAAAAGAAAAGAAAAGAGGTTTCATTTGCTCACAGTTCCCCAGACAGTACAGGAAGCATGGCTGGGGAAGCCTCAGGAAACTTACAATCATGGCGGAAGGTGAAAGGGAAGGATATGCTTCTTACATGTCCAGAGCAGGAAGAAGATAGAGCAATGGGGGAGGTGCTACACACTTTTAAACAACCAGATCTTGTGAGAACTCACTATCAAGAGAACAGCAAGGGGCAAGTCCGCACCTATGATCCAATCACCTCCCACCAGGCTCCTCCTCCAACATTAAGGATTACAATTCAACATGAGATTTGGGTGGGGACACAAATCCCAACCATGTCAATAACATATTGTAGCTTTCATTTTCAATACTTTATAGTTTCCACGTCATCAGCATAGCAGATGGTGAAGCTGTTTCTTGCCACAATGACCAGGTGAAAAAAACTGATGCTAAGAGAAGTTAAGTGACCTGCTCAAATTTATACCACTAGCAATGGCAGAGCTAGGCCTGGAAACAACTTCTCGGGTTTCAAGTCTAACGTATTGGCTTCCACGCCATGGTTGCTTCTAAACAACTAAGGTAGTGGTTGATCAAAATCAATGTCCCCAGTAGTCAGAAGTGGCACTGCCCCTTGATCAGTCTTGAGACATCCTTCTAAGTGTCCTTCAGTTGCTTTGGCAGAACACAGCAGTGCGTTCCTGCCTCTCTCTCTAGATAAAAGTTGTCTCTGGAGCAGGATTTTCTTATTTGCTACTGGGGAGGCTTCTGGTTGTTTGCAGCGGCTCTCTCCACGTGTTAATTCCCAGGCCGCAGAAAACCTGCTCATGGAGAACATCAGCTGCTTTAGGAAGGCTACACGTAAAAAGGGCTGCCTGCACTTTGGGAGGCCAAGGCGGGTGGATCACGAGGTCAGGAGATCGAGACCATCCTGGCTAACACGGTAAAACCCCGTCTCTACTAAAAATACAAAAAATTAGCCAGGCATGGTGGTGGATGCCTGTAGTCCCAGCTACTCGGGAGGCTGAGGGAGGAGAATGGTGTGAACCTGGGAGTCAGAGCTTGTAGTGAGCTGAGATCACGCCACTGCACTCCAGCCTGGGCGACAGCGCGAGACTCCGTCTCAAAACAAAACAAAAAAAAGGGCTGCCTGCAAGATAATAGGAGATAATAGGACCCCTCACAGGACAGGTGTAGGATTAAATGTTTTTAAAGTATGTGTATAGGAATTCATGCAACACCTACCACATAGAAAGTTAGCTACCTAGCTGGTAGTAAGAGTCTCACTAGTCATAAAAATAGGGATAGCAGCAAGTCATTAAGGGGCTAGGGTTAGAGAAATAGCCCCATGACATAATTTCCTTCTGAAATTAGGACTAGGAGAAAGTTTTCTTCTTTTTTTCTTTCCAAAACTTACATTCTAACTAACCCATGTGACTTTTTTTTTTTTTTTTTTTTTTTTTTTTGCAGATGGAGTCTTGCTCTGTTGCCCAGGCTGGAGTGCAATGGCTCACTGCAATGATCTCGGCTCACTGTAAGCTCCGCCTCCTGGGTTCACGCCATTCTCCTGCCTCAGCATCCCGAGTAGCTGGGACTATAGGCGCCCGCCACCACGCCCGGCTAATTTTTTGTATTTTTAGTAGAGACGGGGTTTCACCATATTAGCCAGGATTGTCTGGATCTCCTGACCTTGTGATCCGCCCACCTCGGCCTCCCAAAGTGCTTGGATTACAGGCGTCAGCTACTGCGCCCAGCCCTGTGTGACTTCTTTTTAGCCAAAGTTGCAAGGAGACTCAATTAATTCAGCTTCTTATAATTTTTTTTTTCTTTTTGAGATGGACTCTCACTCTGATGCCCAGGCTGGAGTACAGTGGTGTGATCTTGGCTCATTGCAACTTCTGCCTCCTGGGTTCAAGCAATTCTCCTGCCTCAGCCTCCCGAGTAGCTGGGATTACAGGCACCTCCCACCACGCCTGGCTAATTTTTAGTAATTTTTAGTATTTTTAGTAAAGATGGGGTTACACCATGTTGGCCAGGCTGATCTTGAACTCCTGACCTCAGGGTGATCCACCCACCTTGGCCTCCCAAAGTGCTGGGATTACAGGCATGAGCCACTGCACTCAGCCTTGTCATTTTTTTGATGTCCCATTTCTCACCTTTTTTATAACTTGCCTCCTACCTTGGGTGTTGTAAATAGTTTGACATTAAATCTGTTTTGGAAGGAGGTGGGATATAAGTTAGTTGATTGTGAAATAAATCAGGTAGTTACTGTGCATAGCTCAGCTGACAGAAGGGTCATCTCCCTTGTTTCCTTGTTATATTGTGAATCAATAAATTTACACCACGAGTGTTTAATCCATATACTGAGTATAAACAATATCTGGTAGGTCCTATTAACTTAGTTACTGTTCAATAAATGACTCCCGCCAATACCATAAAGATTAACTTTCACAAGAGGGTGTGCTTTCCTAAATTTCTCACTTATGTTATTCTCTGGGAAAATAGACTCAGGCTTCCTTGGTGAAGAATATGTGTGTCTGTGTGTGTGTTGTGTGTGGTATGTGGTTTGTTTCTTTTCTGAGTGTACATTACTATATTTCAGGGCACAGTTTAAAACTGTGAAAGGCAAATAAATCTGGGGGCCCCCAAATCAGTAAGCTAAAGGGAAAAGTCAAGCTGGGAACTGTTTAGGGCCAACCTGCCTCCCATTCTATTCAAAGTCACCTCTCTGCTCACTGAGATGGATGCATATCTGATGGCCTCCTTTGGAAAGGCTAATCAGAAACTCAAAATAATGCAACCGTTTGTCTGTCACCTATCTGTGACCTGGAAGGCGTCTCTCCACTTTGAGTCTTTCTGCCTTTGCTTCAAGTTTGTCCCGCCTTTCCAGACTGAAGCAGCGTACTTCTTACATATATTGATTGATGTCTCATGTCTCCCTAAAATGTATAAAACTAAGCTGTTCCCTGACCATCTTGGGCACACGTCATCAGGATTTCCTGAGGATGTGCCACAGGTGTGCATTCTCAACCTTGGCAAAATAAACTTCCTAAATTAACTGAGACCTGTCACAAATTTTCAGGGTTCACAGAACTTAGCGTCATCTAGTCATTTGTGTATTCACTTGATAGGTACTTATTTTGCCCCTGCTGTATACCAGGCCCTGAGCTATGTGGGTTCCCCATGACGCTTTCAAGTACTCCATTGTCAAGCCTTCCTCCAAAGTCAAACAGGGGCTAGTGGTGGGCCATGCATTTTTGTTCTTGCTAACTGCTGTTTGGCCTTGTAAATTGCTTTTTTTCTGAATGATTTTCTGTCTCTTTCATCAGAATATGGCCCCCTCCAGAGCAAAATCCTTATCTTGTTCATCTTTGAAGGCCCAGTGCCCCAGTACATTGCCATAGACATATTAGGTTATCAATAAACTGTTTTATTAATATTGATATCACATCATCCCAGTAGTTTGAAATAAAACAAGAAGATATTACATGGGAAGTAAAATTTGGTGCCTTCAAACAACAACAAAAAATGGTCATGTGGACATATTAAAGCATATCCAAGACCCAAGATTAGTGGCTGATGGGGCAGTTCGAGCCACAGATTAGGAAGGCTGCAGACAAGCATTGCAGCAAATCTAAAGGCTGGAGCCCACAGCCTAGACAATGGCTCAATAAATGCATGGACACCCAGCCCAACACCACCCTTGAATAGACCCTGCCTGGGAAAGAAGGATGCATGTGGTAATGAGAGTTGTCGGGGGTTGTGCTTTCTGAGAACTGATGAGCTTGTCATGCACAAAATCATGGCTAAGCACCAAGCAGAATAGAATCTGTCCCCTGTGTTGGCCAAGGAAGCACCATCTTTCAGAGTAGGAGGGATAAAGAATGAGAGTTGCCAAGCCAAGCCTGCTTTTCTCAATACAAAACTGGTGACCAGTGGTAAGTGCTCTTTGTAAGAGCAGTGGCATTTAGTTTGGAAGTAGATGTGACGCAGGATATAAAAATCAGTAGCTATAAAAATAAAAATGTAAATATCTCCAGGGAGCAAAAAGCCACTATTTCAGTGTATACAGCATCATAGCAGCAAAATGTGCCCACAGCTCCAATGGTTTGACCTTGCAGAGTGCTTCTTGGGAAGAAAGCTTTTTGGGATTCATGGGACCACACCCAGGGTTCTTGGGCTCCACCATCTAGGTACCAAGATTTTGACTTGACACAAACTCCTCTCAGATCTTGTTGGTAGTTCTCGAAACTTGACTTATTCTCAGACTTATCCCTGAAAAGCTTTTTTAAAAGGCAGATTCCTGGGTTTCATCTCTAGAAATTTTGATTCAGTAGATCTTTTTTAAATTTTTTAATTTTTTTAGAAACATGGTCTTGACTGGGCAAGGTGGCACACATCTGTAATCCCAGCACTTTGGGAGGCTGAGGCAGGTGGATCACCTGAGGTCAGGAGTTTGAGACCAGACTGGCCAACATGGTGAAACCCCATCTCTACTGAAAAGACAAAAATTAGCCAGGCATGGTGGTGGGCGCCGGTAATCGCAGCACTAGGGAGGCTGAGGCAGGGAATCGCTTGAATCTGGGAGGTGGAGGTTGCAGTGAACTGAGATGGCACCACTGCACTCCAGCCTGGGCAACAAGAGTGAAACTCAGTTCCCCCCACCACCCCCAAAAAAGAAAAGAAAAGAAAAAGAAGCATGGTCTTGCTCTGTTGCCCAGGCTAGAGTGCAGTGGTGCAATCATAGCTCATTCCAGCCTTCAACTCTTGGGCTCAAGCGATCCCCCCACCTCTGACTCCTGAGAAGCTGGGACTATAAGAATGCACCACCACACCTGGCTAGTTTTTTTTTTTTTTTAACATATTTTTTATTGTAGAGGCAGGGTCTCAGTATATCGCCCAGGCTGGTCTTTAACCTGTGGGCACAAGCGATCGTCCTGTCTTGGCTTTCCAAAGCACTGTGATTCTAGGTGTGAGCCGCTGTGTCTGGCCTCAGTAGATCTTTTTAAAAATGTCATTGGGTGATTCTGGAAACTGGTGGGGTTTTGACTACACTGATCTGAAGCTCTTTCTTCTTTGTTAAACTTTGCTGGGGATTAAGGGATGGAAGAAAAAGGGAGACTGTGGTTTACCTTCAGTGATATGTAATTGGGAAGACCAAACTTGCACCTCTGAACAAGGAGAGACCAAGACATGAGAAAGGAGGACTCAGGAAGGATTTGAATGCTGTGTCGGATGTCCCTAGACTGGAGAAGAGGCACGGCCTACTTGGCAAGAAAACAGCTTCAGCAAAGCCACAGAAATGAGGCTAAGCCGAGAGCAGGGAGGACGGCCAGCCATTTGGGGAGGAGAGGACACATATGGGAGTAGCTGGAAATAAATCTGACTTATAGATACTTAGCAAGTGGCTATATAATTCTTTTTAAAGAACACTGCTCACAGACAGTGGCCTGGTAGAGAGCGTGACTTGAATCAATAATTTCCAACCACGTTGAAGTTCCGAGACACTGTAATTGTTGGTTTGATTTCCCAACGTTCCACTTTCCCTTCCATATCTCTCCAAAGAGCTCATCAGAATGGCATCCGAGCCCTGAGCACATCAAGTTTTCCCTTTGTGGGGCTTTGCAAAGGCTTCTTGAGAATTTCCATCTCTAAGATAAAACAACACTTGGGCTGAAAATCCAAGCACCATGTTTCCCTGTGGGCACGCACCACCTGAGTTTCCATTCAGACACACCCCACGGCCATGTCCATTTGGAGAGATGGGAGAGGGGAAGCCTACCAAAGACTCTTACTACGCGGCCTACTCTGGTCTAGTCTTAATAATCCCTAACACTCAAAATTGTTAAGGGTGACTTAGAAAATATATCTAATGGTGTATTCACAGGCTTTTCTCTGAGCCAGGCACCATGAAGAGTATGAGATAAATAATAAAATGTTCTGCCTCAAGAAACTTATCGTCTTGCCCTTCAGATTTAAGAATGAGTCCAAGCCAGGTGCAGTGGCTCATGCCTGTAATCCCAGCACTTTGGGAGGCTGAGGCGGGTGGATCATGAGGTCAGAAGTTCGAGACCAGCCTGCCCAACACGGTGAAACCCTGTCTGTACTAAAAACACAAAAATTAGCCCGGTGTGGTGGCACATGCCTGTAGTCCCAGCTACTCTGGAGGCTGAGGGAGGAGAATCGCTTGAACCCGGGAGGCAGAGGTTGCAGTGAGCCATGATCACGCCACTGCACTCCAGCCTGGGTGACAGAGCAAGACTCCATCTCAAAAAAAAAAAAAAAAAAAAAGAATCAGTCCAAATTTAGATGTGATTCTAGCATATCACACAGACTCAAATATATCCTAAGATCCAGAAATGGAGAGTGACAAGTAGAATAAAACAATAAAACATGGGAAAAGGTCAAGAATTCACCCTGTAGTTGGGATGTGGGAGCCATTTATTGGTATCTTTGATCATGGGCGTGAAAACAGTATATATAACACCAAAATTAAGCAGCAGTGAAATGGGCCAGAATTATGCAGGCATTTCTCCCTCACCTGGCGCATCAACAAAAATTGTCAGAATTGACTCATTTCAGTTGTGGCTTTGGTTTTTAAGAGTGGTGTTATAGAATACAAGAAAGCAAGAAACAAGGGCATGTCAAGTAGGTAATATGAATGCGCTCCAGAGAAAAGGCAACTGATTCCCATTCTTTCCAGGGGAAGAAAAACCAGAAAATGGCAGAAAGTGGGGTTTAATAGAGCCCTTAAATATAGGAGAAAAGCACTTCTCTATCTTAGCATGGCTTACATGAGAGGAAATGGCTTTAATTTCCAGAAGAGAGGTTAATTTACTTATAAGGAAAACTTTCTGAATGGAAGGAAGGATTATTACCAATCAGATAACTGAGGAATTGGTGGACTCTCTTTTCTCAGAGACCTTTAAGACGAAGAGAAACAGACTTTTGTCTGGAATAGAATTCTGGCAGGGAAACGAAGAGGTGGGGTGGATTGCACCCTTAAAGGTCTAGCAATTCCGACTCTGGTATCCTATAAGATGAAGAAAGGGATTTCTGCAATCATAGCTAGCCCCTATGTAGTGCTTACTGTGAGCCAATTAGTACTCCAGCCATTCTATATATTAACCCCTTTAATCCTCATGACAACCCCCGAGGCAAGTTACTATCTACAGAGTGAAGGTGAGGAAACTGAGGCACACAGAAGTTAAGTCATCTGTTCAAAGTCACACATCAGTGAAGGCTTAACCAGGTTTGGGGCTCAGTGTGGATCTCTGAATTTGTCATGAGAACTGGTACCTGCATTTTGGCTTTAAACAGGCAATCTCCTTTCCTATATCTAACTTACTGTGCAAGAGAAGTTGAAGTACTTTATTTGACCTATATTTTTTCAGCTTTATTAAGGTTTAATTGACAAATAGAAATTGTGCATATTTACAGTGCACAATGTGATGTTCTGATACATATATGCACTGTGAAATGATTGCATCAAGCTAATTAACATAAATCATTTCTCTTTTTTTTTTTTTTTTTTGAGATGAAGTCTCGCTCTGTCACCCAGGCTGGAGTGTGGTGGCGCAATCTCGGCTCACTGTAACTTCCACCTCCTGGGCTCAAGTAATTCTCCTGCCTCAGCTTCCAGAGTAGCTGGGACTACAGGCGCCCACCACCATGCCCAGCTAATTTTTGCATTTTTAGTAGAGACAGGGTTTCACCATGTTGGCCAGGCTGGTCTGGAACTTCTGACCTCAAGGGATCCACCTGCCTTGGCCTCCCAAAGTGCGGGGATTACAGGTGTGAGCCACTGTGCCCACCCAGTTATTTTTTATATTGAGAACATTTAAATCTATTCTCTTAGCAATTTTCAAGTATTCAATACACTGTGATGAACTATAGTCACCACATTGTACAGTAGATCTCTTGAACTTATTCCTCCTGTCTGAAAGAAATTTTGTATCCTTTGACCACATCTTCCAGTCCTCCCCTCCCCATCCACACCCTGAGCCCCTGGTAAGCACCATTCTACTCTCTGCTTCTATGAATTCAAGTGTTTTAGATTCCACAAATAAAAAAGACCATGCAGCTTCTGTCTCTCTGTGCTTGGCTTATTTCACTAAGCATAATGTCCTCCAGGTTCATCCACATTGTCACAAATCACTATATTCTGTTCTTCATAAATTTTAAAACTTGGGATTGAAGGAAGGAATTCTTTTAATACCAGAACATTTTTCAGCATCTTTTTCTGCTTCTAGCCAAGCAGTAAACAGGCAACAGTGGCGTGCCCCAGGATGCACGGCTTGGTGGGAGTAGGGCCACTAAGTAAGGCTGGGGTTCTCAGATTCTCTTCCTGGCCGACTCAGGGTCCACTTCTGGTTGTGAACCGGGTTTCAAATCCTTTATTAATTTTCCTCCCCAACTGCCCTGTTCTGACAAGGATTTAAGGCAGCTCAAGGCTAAAATCCCTTCTTAGTTTCAATGCCCCTGCTACTCTGAGCCCCCAAAGGACCTTGGATATATGTCCTCATTGTTAATCAGATGCTGCAGAAAACACAGCCCTCTTCCAGTTTCGGGTACAATCAAACAAGTTAAGCAAAAGAATAATATACCCTCATTTCAGTAATTGTCAAGAGGTGTCTTTGATCTACCAAAGGGAAGGCTATTTTCAGGTCGGACTGGGGAGGGGAGAACAAGAAATGATTAAAAAGAACTTTCTCAGCTGGGCGCAGTGGCTCACGCCTGTAATCCCAGCGCTTTGGGAGGCTGAGGCAGGCGGATCACGAGGTCAGGAGATCGAGACCATCCTGGCGAACACGGTGAAACCCCGTCTCTACTAAAAATACAAAAAAATTAGCCGGGTGTGGTGGTGGGTGCCTGTAGTCCCAGCTGCTCGGAGAGGCTGAGGCAGGGGAATGGCGTGAACCCGGGAGGCGGAGCTTGCAGTGAGCCGAGATGGCACCACTGCACTCCAGCCTGGGCGACAGAGCGAGATTCCGTCTCAAAAAAAATAAATAAATAAAAAAGAAAAAAGAACTTTCTCCTTAACTTACTAGGCCAGTTTTCCTCAACCAAAGATTGATGGAAAAATTGATGGTAGGTTTCATGACTTTCTGGACAGTTCTGGAAAGGAGATCTTGGGAAGTGAATATCCAGGCTTTAGTCTAGGCTCCTCTTAAGTTGGACCACAATAACTTGGGTCCAGAGTGCTTGTGACTGTCTACAATCCAGAGGATTTTATTTCTGACGTAAAGCGTATTCAGAAGAAAACTATTTACAACTTGGGAAATTTGGGTGTTGGGGGTTTTCATCTCTGCACCCCTTTGTCTGCCTGAAGTGTTGCTGCTTAGGTTAGCTCCATGTGAGAATTCAACTTTTGGCTCTTTTTTTTTTTTTTTTTTTTTTTAAGATGGAGTCTCACTCTGTTGCCCAGGCTGGAGTGCAGTGGCACGATCTTGGCTCACTGCAACCTCTGTCTCCCAGGTTCAAGCGATTCTCTTGCCTCAGCCTCCCGAATGAATAGTTGGGACTATAGGCGTGAGCCACCACGCCCAGCTAATTTTTGCATTTTTAGTAGAAACGGGCTTTCAACATGTTGGCCAGGATGGTCTCGATCTCTTGACCTCGTGATCTGTCCAGCTCGGCCTCCCAAGGTGCTGGGATTACAGGCGTGAGCCACCGCGCCCGGCCTCTTTTGGCTCTCATTTCAGGAAAATGGGTTAGAAAAACCAAGGCCCAGTCTCACTCCTGCCCTCTTCCACTTTGTTTGCTGAACAGGGCAATGCTAGCCCTGTTGTTGGAAGGCCCCTCAAGTCCAAGGCTCTGCCTGAAGGGTGGGCAAACCCTGCCCCCCACCCCCTGACCCCCACACACACTGTGACTGGAAATGAAGCTACCAGTGAGAAACCAGCAGAGAGCGCCTGGGACCCCTGACTCAGCTGACACATGAGCCCACTAGTAAAACCGGATCCTCACGCCCTACTGTCAACCATCTCTTGATGAACTACAAGGAACCTCTTCAGGCTCAGAGCCCAGTGTCTCCACTCGCCACTCAGGGATGGTCCAGCACCCCCTGAGCTTCCGCGCATGTCATAAGGAACGCGGCCGCCAGACACATGTGCCCTGGGAGAGTCATGGGTGGATGCCTCGGAGGTCTATTCACCTCATGTGACCACCCAATAGGCCCAGGATTAGGGTCCTAAGAATTTAACAAAATGAGTGGACAGAATTGATGGGGGAAGTGACGTCCAGAGAAAATCTAGAAGAAGGGCAGGGATGTAAATGGACACAGCCTAAAGTCACAATGTCAGAAGTTCTTAATGTTATCATCTGGGTGTGGTGGCTCATGCCTGTAATTCCAGCACTTTGAGAGGTTGAGGAGGGAGGATCGCTTTAGCCCAGGAGTTTGAGACCAGCATGGGTAACAGAAGGAGATCCTGTTTCTCCAATTTTTTTTTTTAATTAGCTGGGTGTGCTGGTGCTCACCTGTAGTCCCAGTTACTCAGGAGGCTGAGGTAGGTGGATAGCTTGAGTCTAGGAGTCTGAGACCAGCCTGGGCAACACAGCAAGACCCTGTCTCTATTAAAATAAATAAACCAACATTGTTTTTAACCATCTAAGAATGCCTGAATGACATGATCACATCGTGAAAAAACCTCACAACACACACCTACAACATCTTGTACACAGTCTCAAGGGGGTTTTGCTGGCAACCCGAAGCCTGGCTGTGGATGTGGCAAAAGCACCAGCAAATAATTGCTGCCCAATATGGTCAGACACGTTGTCCCAGTGGAGGCAGACAGAGGGCTGGGGCCAGCCCTCTCTGCTCCAGGTTCAGGCATAAGTCACGCCCTCCACACAGTGATGTTCAATGGTCAGGGCTTGAGATCGAGAGACACTGTCATTGGTAGACCCCAAAGATGACAGGAACCCTGTCATCTCACTCTCAGGACAGGTTTCCTTGTCAATCATAGCCTCTGTGCATGGCAAGAGTGAGTGCTTTTGTGAGCCACAAGCATCCACCCTCTGATGAGATGGAATGTGTAGGGAAACCTCAAATTCTGGGGCAATTTTACACAACTGAACAACGAGAGCACCAGGTGCAGTGGCTCATACTTGTAATCCCAGGATTTTGGGAGGCTGAGGTGGGCAGATCACTTGAGGTCAGGAGTTCGAGACCACCCTGTCCAACATGGCGAAACCCCATCTCTACTAAAAATACAAAAGTTGGCTGGGCATGGTGGTGGGCACCTGTAATTCCAGCTACTCAGGAGGCTGAGGCAGGAGAATCACTTGAGTCTGGGAAGCAGAAGTTTCAGTGAGTTATGATCATGCCATGGCTGGCACTCCAGCTTGGGCAAAGAGCAAGACCCTGTAGAAAGAAAGAAAGAAGAGAGAAAGAAAGAAGGAAGGAAGGAAAAAATAAAGAAAGAAAGGAAAGAAAGAAAGAGAAAGAAAGAAAAGAAAGAAAGGAAAGAAAAGAAAGAAAGAAAGAAAGAAAGAAAGAAAGAAAGAAAGAAAGAAAGAAGAAAGAAAGGAAAGAAAGAGAAAGAAAGATCAAAGCAACAAAATTTTTAGTTACATGTCAAAGTAGCATACACTGACGTGGTAGAAACACCTAAGAATCAGCATTGCAGCTCCAGTTTGCAATCTGCCAGGAGAATAAATTAAAAGGGAAAATGTGTTGTAATGAGATTCTTTGCAGCATTTTGGTGACTGCATCCCCCTGAGGGTGCCCTGAATCCCACACTGCCACGGCTCCAAAGGGATCGTCACAAAACCTCAGGAACCAAGGAAATTGTAGTTCATGCTGTTACGGCCTTTTCCACAGGCACAACCCAACATATTCCGTTTTAAAGTATGTCCTTGATAGCACTATCCACACAGGCCACATGTCTCCCATGCTCTCTTTGTTGCTAAGTCAGTCACAGGCCCAGGTATTGAGACCTAAGAGGTGAGGAGGGAGACAGAGGAAAGGCACCCTTCCTACCTCGCAGTCTTGGTCTAGAATGTTCTTTCACTAGGCTTAGGGGTTCTTATGATTTTGTGCCTGTGGTTTTCTTGTTCCAGACTCAGCAGTGCTATCCTCAAACTATAAGTACCTATAAAAGAATTTCAGCCTGGAGCCAAATTAATGTATCTCATAGTGATCAAATCATTACTCTCTGTTTTCATCTGGGTGGGATGAGGCCAAACTCCATTTGGCGCCAAACTTGCTTCAGACGGTGTCTCCAGCTGGTGGCATATACACACGCTGGCCACACTTAGGTAGAAGTATAAAATTATAAAATGTATGGCTTGGAATTAGTGGGGCGGTAGGGCTATAATTCATGGGACACATGCATTTCGTTCTGGAGTCCTCATTCTAAATCTGCTACATGAGATTTAAAAGGCATGGATCCAAACCCACCAAGGGCAGGAGACGAAAGGCAGCTCCCTGCGGAGTTTGTCTAATTACAGACGTCTGTCCCAGTGTTGACGGTTCATTTGCCAATGCAGCATTGTCACGCTGAGCACCCAACTAGAGAATATTTGATGCTGAATATTCTAGCAGGTGCTCTGTAAGGCCCTGCACACTGCAAATGACATTGTGAATGAGCTATTCACAAAAGGCTCAGTTGATCCCACACAGACCCAGGCAGGTTTACTCTAGAGACTGCAAGGTAGCAGGCAAGAATGGCAGGGCCCACTGGTCCCTGGGTGCAGTGAGGACATGGGATAATGGTGCCACCCAGGCTGCTGCTGAAGAGAGTTAGGTGAGGAGAGCTCAATCGAAGTCCCTGGAAACCAGAAAAAGGAGTAATAAACACTCAGGCCAGGAAAAGGGTGGGCCTGTCATTGTGGAGCTCAGGAAGTGCTGGTTTGCTTTGAAGCAAGGAATGCAGCTGGTCTCTTCTCATCCCAGGGCAAGGTCTTCCTTCTCCCCGAGATGTGGATCTAAGGTCCAGGATGCACAGGTGTGAGGGGCTGAAGTACTCAAACGAGGCTAGGTGGACACCAACCTGGGGTGGACAGACAGCTATATGCAGGCCCAGAGTGAGAAAGTGAGGAAAGACCCCTTCTTTACAAAGCCAAGAACTTCACACATGCATGTGTACACACACACACACACATGCATGTACACACACACGCATGCACTCACACACACACATCATTTTTTTCTTTTCCCAGAAACACACACACATATCAGATGCACACACCACTGACACACATACATCCCATACCTCAGACACACATATACCATTAAATATGGTTAATATTATTGTTATTATTTTTTTTTTGAGACGGAGTCTTACTGTGTCACCCAGGCTGGAGTACAGTGGCACGATCTCTGCTCACTGCAACCTCTGCTTCCTGGGTTCAAGCAATTCTCTTTCCTCAGCCTCCCAAGTAGCTGGTATTACAGGCAGGCGCCACCAAGCCCAGCTGATTTTTGCATTTTTAGTAGAGGCAGGGTTTCACCATGTTGGCCAGGCTGGTCTTGAACTCCTGACCTCAGGTGATCACCCGCCTCGGCCTCTCAAAGTGCTGGGATTACAGGCGTGAGCCACTGTGCCTGGCGGTTAAAATTATTTTTAAAAGTAGTTTTTATTATTTGTTGAGCCCCTACTATCGGCTGGGCACTTTGCTAGATGCCCTGCATAGATGACCACCCACCAGTCTTCACAGCTGCTCTTGGAGCTATGGTAGTACCATGCCCACTTTATAGATCAGAAAATGAGGGCCGGCATAATTAAGTAGCCGGCCGAAGGCGTGGCTACAGAGTTCAAACAGAGCTTGAGCGGGTCCATCGAACTCCAGAGCCAAGTTCTCTGCCTGGAAACTATACTTCTATTGTGCTGGGAGATTTTGGCTGCCACTGAGAAAAGGATCTATGACAAAATTACTAGTGGGAGTCCAGGGGAGTGAGACCAAGAAGATGAATGTGCTGTGAAATTTGTTTCTAATTAAATCTGACACAAACTTTTTTTTATCTTTTTTTTGAGATGGAGTCTCGCTCTGTCGCCCAGGCTGGAGTGCAGTGGTGTGATCTCAGCTCACTGCAAGCTATGCCTCCCAGGTTCACGCCATTCTCCTGCCTCAGCCTCCCGAGTAGCTGGGACTACAGGCACCCGCTACTACACCTGGCTAATTTTTTGTATTTTTAGTAGAGACGGGGTTTCACCGTGTTAGCCAGGATGGTCTCGATATCCGGACCTCGTGATCCGCCCGCCTCGGCCTCCAGGGATTACAGGCGTGAGCCACTGCGCCCGGCCGACACAAACTTTTTAAACATTATTATATACAGAGCTGCAAAGACAAAAAAAAAAAATCCAAATGCCAGCCACAACCACCAATTAATCAGAGAATTATAAAAATACAGACTGCCTTTGTAGATATCTAAATGTAGAAACCCAGCTACGGAACTGAATTAGCCCTGGAACTCCCTGTGGCTGCTGCAGTCAGTAACCAGGAGAGCTCACCTACTCTCTTCTTGTGGAGGCCTCTTCCTGAAAAATATCTGTTGACAGGAGGATCAACTGAAGGGTTTTTAAGTTGACTTAAAACCAGTGGGTAGGTAGGGTGTGGTGGTGCATGCCTGTAATCCCAGCACTTTGGGAGACTGAGGCAGGAGGACCACTTGAGCCCAGGAGTATGAGACCAGCCTGGGCAACATAGTGAGACCCCATCTCTATAAAAAATAAAAATAAATACCTGGGGGTGGTGGTGTGCACCTGTGGTCTCAGCTGCCTGTGAAGCTGAAATGGGAGGAGCGTTTGGGCCCAGGAGATTGAAGCTGCAGTGAGCCAAGATTGCGCCACTGCACTCCAGCCTGGGTGACAGAGCGAGACCCTGTCTCAAACAAATAAATAAATAAAATAAAAACTAGTGGCCCTAAGAAAGCTGCCTGTGAAAATATTTTGCACTTAACTGATACCCTGTGTTATTAGTGTGATATTGACGTCAGCAGCACACACTTATGTGACATGTTCTCAAAGCAGCTGGAGCATCGGCTCCTGCCACATGGGTGGCTCCATCTCCTGCAGCCTGTCTTGAGGCTGATGACCCAGTAGGGACAATGCTCTGATGTGCTGCAATCAGATGTTACCGGTAGAGGCTTGGGTCAATGTCAAATGTGCATTTGACAGACACTGCTTCCTGCAGGACTTCAGTTCATGCTAAGCTACAGGAAGTAACAGGATCAAGTTGGTCAAGGAGAACATGGCAAGGCAAAACTTTGACTTTTTATCTTTTTCTTTTCTTTTTTTTTTTTTTTTGAGACTGAGTCTCGCTCTGTCGCCCAGGCTGGAGTGCAGTGGCGTGATATTGGCTCACTGCAAGCTCCGCCTCCTAGGTTCAAGCCATTCTCCTGTCTCAGCCTCTCTAGTAGCTGGGATTACAGGTGCCTGCCACCATGCCTGGCTAATTTTTTTGTATTTTTAGTAGAGACGAGACGGGGTTGCACCATGTTGGTCAGGCTGGTCTTGAACTCCTGACCTCAAATGATCCACCCACCTCGGCCTCCCAAAGTGCTGGCATTACAGGCATGAGCCACTGCACCTGGCATTTTTTTTTTTTTTTTTTTTTTTTAAGAAACAGGGTCTTGCGGTCTTGCTCTGTCACCCAGGCTGGAGTACTGGAGTACAGTGGTACAATCATAGCTCACTGAAGCATTGAACTAGTGGGCTCAAGCAATCCTCCTGCCTCAGCCTCCCAAATAGCTGGGACTATAGGCACAGACCACAGACCACCACACCTGGCTAATTTTTAAATTTTTATTTTGTAGAGATGGAGGTCTTGCTATGTTGCCCAGGCTGGTCTCTAACTCCTGGGCTCAAGTGATCCTCCCATATCCCAAAGCACTGGGACTACAGGCATGAGCCACTGCACTCAGACAAAATTTTGACTTTCTTCTTAAAAAAAAAAAAAAAAAAGGTGAATCAAATAAGTAATAATCTCTGAAGAGGGACAGCTGGGCCCTTGTAATCCTGACACCTGGCTTCCTGAAAAATCTTCCTCTTAGGGCTTTTTCAGGCCAGCCTCTAAGGATCTACTCTTCTTTAAAGCTCTGACCCCAGTGTGGAGATAAATTCCTGTTTATTTTCCACAAGACAATTCTGATAGCACTGGAACATTAAACTAAATGTTTATGAATCATGGAAGAGAAAGAAACAAAGAAACTCAACATGCCATCAGACAGTCTGGCATCAAAATGCCATCCTCTCCTTTCTGGGATGCCTGATTCTTTATCCTGCTCCCTGCCTGGAAGGGGCCAAGTCCATCTGCAATGCCTGGCAATGTCTGGCAATGCCTGGAAACATCATCAGTCAGGTCTAGACACCTCAGACTCCAAACTCAGGGACAGGAGATGCAGAGAGGAGTGTGCCCTCTCCCTCACAGCCAAGATCCCCTTGCTCTGCTTCCGATGACCCAGCAATCCATTCCTTTACTCACTGATATTTATTGAGTACTTACTATGTGCTGGATACTTGGGTGGGGGTTGAAGATGAAGGGATGGAACAACATCTCTGCCTCCCGCTGCATGGGAAGTAGCTTCGTTTGGTGGTCTCTGGGGTTCCTTCACACGTCACCAGAGAGTCTTGCTTCCATCATAACTGGTTCTGATGTTTTTACAAAGCTTTCTCTTCCACTCACTTTGGTCTCTGCCCCAAGTGTTGAACACTGAGTTTAACCCTAAGAAAAGACTCTGATGGCTGCTTCCATTTTTACTGGGAAGGGGATGATGGGCAGCTGCACTGGACGGCCTGAGTTTCCTTAGTTCTTTATTTATTTATATATTTTTTTGAGACAAAGTCTCTCTCTGTCACCCAAGCTGGAGTGCAGTAGCGTGATCTCGGCTCACTGCAACCTCTGCCTCCCAGGTTCAAGCAATTCTCATGCCTCAGCCTCTCAAGTAGCTGGGATTACAGGTGGCGCCGCCATGCCTGGCTAATTTTTGTATTTTTAGTAGAGATGGGGTTTCACCATGTTGGCCAGGCTGGTCTTGAACTCCTGACCTGAGGTGATCCTCCTGCCTGGGTCTCCCAAAGTGCTGGGATTACAGGTGTGAGCCATCACACCCGGCCGAGTTTCCTCAGTTCTAAGCATCAAAAGCATCAATGGTGCCAATATGCTCTCTGAGCAGAGACTTTTTAATAAAGCACGTTTTGGGATCCCTGACTGCAATAATAAGGCATCCAGGCCATGCCTGTACCACAAACATGTTCTCTGGGGATCTTAAGTCTCCACAGGAATCCCTGTGGCCCCAGGAATTGGTTGCTGGACATACTCTACCCTGTGAAGTTGATGGAATATCCACAACAAAATATCACACGGTCTAGGAAACCTGGTCAAAAAAGCCAAGCTCAAGGAAGTGCTGGGTCTCAATTCAAGTCTGAGGCCAGGAAGCAAGGCTCTGGGGCTCTCAGATCTTCCAGGACTTTGGAGTGACTGACCCAGTTCAGTTGGTGTGTCATGTGGCTGGGGAGGGACAGACGGCACAGGGGTTGGCTAAGCAGGAGGGAGAGCGGCTGGGGCTCCTTCCATCTGAGCTTCCCTGGCACCCGCCCCTGCTCTAGGATGCTCCCCTAAGTCCCAGTTCTGTGCTCATTCCCTGCACCTTGGCTCCTCAGCACCACCGGGTTCCCAGAATTCCCAGCTCTGCCCACTGCTTCCACCAAATAGAAACAACTTCAGCTGTTGTTTGTGGAGGATGGATATCAATTGATGGACATCAATGCATTCTCTTTCTTTAAGTTTCTCATAAAAGTTTCTATACATTTACAGCAAGTAAAGCCTATACTTTTCTGTGTATTCTACAGTGCACTGTCTTTCATGATCTGACTGCCAGGAGAGCAACTCCTCATTGGGTTACTCATTACTATTTTTATTATATTTAAAAGACTTTGCAATTTTCTTTATCTTTAAGTGATTTGTTTTGCCTCGTAATTACATGCTGTGAATAAAACAAAAGAGTGGGGTTTTTTTTTAGAGATGGGGTCTTGCTATATTGCCCAGGCTGGTGTCAAACTCCTGGCCTCAAGCAATCCTCCTGCCTCAGCCTCCCAGAATGTTGGGATTACAAGTCTTAGCCACCTTGCCAGATCTAGAAGAGTTGTAAAGTGATCTTCGGATTGTCTTCAGCAATCCCACTGAAAGATAAAAGGATAAAAAAGGCAGCAAGATACAAATGCAGGATGGGGCTGGGCATAGTGGCCCACACCTGTAATCCCAGCACTTTGGGAGGCCGAGGCAGGTGGATCACCTGAGGCCAGGAGTTCGAGACCAGCCTGGCCAACATGGTGAAACTCTGTCTCTACTAAAAGTACAAAAATTAGCCGGGTGTGGTGGCACTCGCTTGTAGTCCCAACTAGTAGGGGGATGAGGTGGGAGGATCACTTGAACCTGGGGCGCAAATGTTGCAGTCAGCCAAGATTATGCCACTGCACTCTGGCCTGGGTGACAAAGTGACACCCTGTCTCAGAAAAAAACAAAAGAAAAAACTGTAGGATGCAACTCTTACCTCATTCTCCTAATATAGTTGTTTTCAGGTTGTGGTCCATGACACTTTGAGAGCTGCTGAGACCTTTCCAGGGGTTCTATGGCACCAAAACTGTTTTCAATGAGAGTAAATATTATTTACCTTTCCACTGTGTTGACATTCATACAGAAACTATGGGTAAAACTGCTGGCATCTTAGCATAAACCAAGGCAGTGGCACCAAACTTTACTAGTAGTCACTATGCTTTTTGCCACTACACATTCAGAGGGAGAAAATGTCTCACTTAAGGACCCCCTAGGGCTGAGGGTGGTGGCTCACACCTGTAATCCCAACATATGGGAGGCTGACATGGGAGGATCGTTTGAGCCAGGAATTTGAGGCTGCGGTGAGCTATGATTGTGCCACTGCACTCCCGCCTGGGCAACAGAGTGAAACCCCGTCTTTAAAGAAAAAAAAAAAAAAGACACCTTAGATGAGCAGTAAATATTATAAATTTTACTACATCTTAAACATTGAGTATGGGAAAAGATTCATTTATGGTGCAAGAAAGACCCATGGACTTTATGAAACAAAAGTATGAATAGTTCCTTGATATGGTCTTGGATTCCACATTGCAACAAATCTTAAAGAAACTACCTCTTGTTTTTGTTTGTTTGTTTGTTTTTGAGGTGGAGTCTTGCTCTGTCACCCAGGCTGGAGTGCAGTGGCGTGGTCTCAGCTCACTGCAACCTCCACCTCCCAGGTTCAAAAGATTCTCCTACCCAGCTACTGTAATCCCGAGTAGCTGGGATTGCAGACACGTGCCACCACGTCTGGTTAATTTTTGTATTTACTTTTTTTTTTTTTTTTTTTGTAGACATGGGGGTTTGGCCATGTTGGCCAGGCTGGTCTCGAATTCCTGACCTCAAGTGAACCATCCGTCTCTTCCTCCAAAAGTGCTGGAATTACATGTGTTAGCCACCGTGCCAGCCAAGAAACTACCACTTGTTGAGTTTTGATGTAATAACCAGGAAAAATATCCATAATTATCTGAAAAGACTAATAAAATGCTCCTCCCTTTTCCAGTGACTTTTAGCAGATATGGGAATCCAGTAGTCTTTTATTATGCTAGACATTAAAGAGGTTTGCAAACACATAAAACAAGACTACCCTTCTAATTTTCTTTGTTTTGAAAAATATGGGTTTTTTAAATTATAAAATATGTTAAAATGTTTGAAAGGTAACATGTATTGTTTTGTAGTTATTTTTAAATGAATTAATACATATTTTATAAATTTCTCACTTGTCATTTCTTATGTGGTAAATGTTGATAGGTATCATTCACATAAACAAAGCTCTTTAGGGTCCCTAATGATGTTTAAGAGTGTAAAGTTTCTCAGAACAGAATAGTTGAAAACTCGCTGACTTACTAGCCCCAAAACCTTGCCTGACTCACTGAGCAGCAGAAGTCCTTGAACTGTTTGTAACAAAAAGAATTTATCTAGACCAGTGAGAACCAGAGTGAGGCCCATATCGCCACAATGGCACTAGCAGCTTGCTGAGGCAGCCTGGAAGAGCCTGCCAAAGAAGAAATTTGAGGCTCAAATCATGGACACTGCTGGGACCTTGACACTATCAAGACTGCTCTAAATTACAGGAGCTGTTCTGTACTATCTGTTCTTGGAGCCACATTTCCTAATTTTTATGTTTAATGCCAAGGACATCCATGCCTGAGCTGTCTCCTGATGTGTTTATTCTTTAGTCTCCAAGAGAAAGCTTCCACTAATATCTCCTATATGCAGGAATATTGTCTGATGGAAGCAGGGAATAAATTCTAGAGAGTCAAGATAGATATTTGACTTCCTTTCTTTCAAGATTTACCTGCAGATATTTTAAACAGAGCCTATAAAAGTTGGGCCCAAGCAACGACCTAAATAGGTTTGCAAATCAGGCACTAAAGAGAGCCAGCGGTGTTAGCACCTGGGAGGTGGCACGAGGCTCTGAATTCTACCTCACACACTGCATTTACCAACAGAGTATTTTGGATTGACAGTTCTCAAAGTGTGGTTATTAAACCAGCAGCCTCAGCCTCACCTGGGAACTTACTAGAAATGCAAATGCTATAGCTCCACCCTAGACCTACTGGATCAGAAACTCATAGTGGGGGGACAGCAGATTGTGGGTTTTTTTTGTTTGTTTGTTTGTTTGAGACAGAGTCTCACTCTGTTGCCCAGGCTGGAGTGTAGTGATGTGATCTCAGCTCACTACAACCTCTGCCTCCGAGGTTCAAGAGATTCTCTTGCCTCAGCCTCCTGAGTAGCTGGGATTACAGCCGCCTGCCACCACAGCTGGCTACTTTTTTTGTATTTTTAGTAGAGACAGGGTTTCACCATGTTGGCCAGGCTGGTCTTGAACTCCTGATCTCAAGTGATCTGCCCGCCTTAGCCTCCCAAAGTGTTGGGATTACAGGCATGAGCCACTGTGCCCAGCCAGATTGTTTTAACAAGGCCCCAGTTAACTCTGATGCAGACTACGCAGACTCAAGTTAGAAGGCCACTACTCTAGATCAAAAGGGGCAAGAGGTTTTGTCTGTCACCTTCCCATGTACTATTGCATGGTATCTTATTCCTTTCTCAATGGGTACTTCAGCTCCCAGCCATCTCTCCTACTTCACAGGAGACAGGATCTCATTTTTATATCTTGCTGCCAGCCCTTTCCCAAATCAGATGTGAGCAAATAAGGCTTCAGGTACCAAGTTTTATTTCAGAAGAAATCCTTAAGTGTGGAACTCAGAGGTGCTGCCCAGAGACTGAATACCTTAGCCTTTCTCTTTACCCATGGTGCTTACCATTAAGTTCATTTCTTTTATAGTTTCATCTCTTTTTGAAAGTATTTACATTTAATCTCATGTTAGCTTGTGCAAAGCTGATAGAAACTTTCATGACTGGGTATGTGAGCACTGCCCCTTTGCCTTCCTTTTTCCTGCCACATTTTAGACCAAGATTTACTAGACAGATCCCCCCACAGCCATTTCTTATAACACCCAGGAAAAGCAGGAGGAACTTAAAGACGGGTATGTTAGACTCCCAGTGCTGACACCACATGAACACCTGCTGAGTACTTCGAGGGCTAATTCAGCATCCTAACTAGAACTGCTAAGCCTAGCCAGCTGCATGAAAATATATTCAGACAGTTAAATTTATTACCTCTACTTGCAGAATAATTCATATTATGGGTTCTTCCACTGAGAACTCAGAAGTCTAATTCTCACAGGAAGCATAGTGCCTACTTAGAGAATCCAGTGGATCAGGGCTAAGGAAGCCAGAACAATTGTACGCCATCCCTACCCCACTGCAACACAGAGAATAGCCAGGGCAGTACTGCGGAAAGCCTCCAAAACCACCTGCACATATGGGCAATTCTGAGTCTCCCTGCACTGGTGAATGTTATTAGCATAGGCAACCAAGAGCACCAAGAAAGACTCACCTTCAGAGACTAGCATATATTTCTTCTAAAATGTGTCATTGGTTGCCACTTCAATTTTGTCTGCTTCTATTAATGGTATAATGAGCCAGACTCAGTGGCTTACGCTTGTAATCCCAGCAATTTGAAGGCTGAGACAGGAGGATTACTTGAGCTCAGGAGTTCAGGACCAGCCTGGACAACAGAGTGAGACCTTGTCTCTATTAAAAAAAAATAAAAAATTAAGACAGGCACAGTGGTGTACACCCGTGATCCCAACTACTCAAGAGGCTGAGGTGGGAGATCACTTGAGCCTAAGAGTTCAAGGCTGCAGTGATCCATGATTGCACCACTGCACTCCAGCCTAGGCAACACAGCAAGACCCTGTCTCTAAATAAATAAACATGTAAAGAAATGTCTGAGATAATTTTATCAATGGAAGCACTCATTTTGAATGCCAAATAAATGCACATACATACCTCATCACCTTCCAGGTGGCATGTCTGCCTGTTAGCAAAATTGTTTCCAAGATAAAAATATTGATATGTATTAACAGGGTTGGTTGGGGGGATCTTGATTTGACAAGCCTAAAATAAGCATGGAACCATGAAAGAAAATTTAACTTTAAAATATTAAAGCCAGATTCTGTGGTGCACATGAGTAGCTCCAGCTACTCAGGGGGCCATGATGAGAGGATCACTTGAGCCCAGGAGTTCCAGGCCGGCCTAGGCCATATAGTGAGAACCTGTCTCTAAAGTAAACAAACAAACAAACAAATAAATAAGACATGAAAGTAATCTGGATGTCTCCCCTTTGGTGGCTCAAAGAGACAGAGTAGGAGGGAGGACGGTTGGAGGGGAGTTCTGTGTTCTTAGCCTACGCTATCCTATTGAACTTTTGCAGCAAACAGTTCACCAAGTCATGGGGAGAAGTTTGCAACAGTCACATCTATTATGCCACTCTGCCTTTTGTCAGGACCACCCTATGTCAAAAGTAACATCATTGTGTTCTTAAAGATCTCCAGAGAAAGATTTAATTCCTTCATCTCTTCTCTCTAATGGCACAAAAGAGGACACTCTGGGGAAAATTCTGCAGCCTCTCTTTTCCTTTGTGGTACCACTGTTACACACTGACTGTGTCTCCCCAAAATTCATACACTGAAGCCTTGATCCTCAGTGTGACTGTATTTGGGTATGCAGCCTATGAAGAAGTAATTAAGGTTAAATGTAGTCATAAGGGTGGGGCCTTAATCCAACAACATTAATGTCCTTTTTAGAAGAGACACCAGGGTGCTCTCTCTCTCTCACACCACACACACACACGCACACACACACTCCCTCTGTACATGCACGAAGAGGCCCTGTGAGCACACAGTGAGATGGCTGCTGTCTGCCAGTCAGAAACAGCCCTCATCAGAAACGAAACGCTGCTGGAGCCTGATCTTGGACTTCCCAGTCTCCAGAATTGTGAGAAAATATATTTCTGTTGTTTAAGCCATGCAGTCTATGGGATTTTAGCCCTAGCAGACTAAGACAACCAATTCCATATGAAATGCTATTGAATCAACCAGGGTTCTTGGTAGCAAGTAACAAAAACTGGCTCTGACTTGAAGCAATAAGAGATTTAAGGGGATATTATTTGGGGCTCTCGGAATTGCTGGAAAGCTGAAAGAACAGGTTTGGCACAGCAAAAACCATGGGAGACCTGCAGAGGAGGGTCATGCTAAGTAAAACAAAGCAACAGCTTTGCAATAAGCACTGTGACAATGCCTGGCACTACTGTGGGGAGTCTAACCTCTGAAATTCCTCTCCTTCCCTGTTTCACATGCACCAAATCCAAAGTTCCCAAGAGCAAGAAACTGGGTGGCCAAGCTCGGGTCACTGAGCCACTCAACCTGACCAGAGCATGAGGCAGATGGAGAGGGAAGAGGCAGTGGGAGGCAGGAACCAGGATGCCTTTGGGCCAAGACAATGCTCAACAGAAATGTAATTCCCAGTAAGGAAATTAGGTAGCTATTGGTAAGGAAAATGGATATACTGTCACCCATAGCAATAACACGTGTCTTTCCCCAAAAGGAAGGTAGTCATTGAATATGTAGTTGCAATCCAATCCTGGCATGTGCAATGTGGCATAAGAACTTTTGCGAGCACCCATATACAACCCATGAAGGGTAATTGTGGTCCCACTAAGCTTGATTTCCATGAGCTTTGATTGCAACTTTTCCTTGTCCACACTTTTCCTACTCAAGGCTGCTGGCCGATCAGTGAATTGCTTGGCATCCCGCCTGTTCACCATCCAACTGGCAGCATTGGCAGTTGTGTTTTACTTTGGCAGTTTTCTTGCTATCCCATCTTCAAGTTTGGCTTCTTACAAGTCACGATGATTTTACAAGCATTTATCAACCTAGATCTTAACGTCGGTGGCCACTGTGAATGTCCCAGAGAAGTAAGGGATGTTCTGCAGTCACAGATAAATCTATCAGAACAGAAAAAATGGATCCATCTGTCCCAAGTAGAATCCATGTCACATCAGAAAGAGAACCAGTGAGCCACACTAGAGGGCAAAGTGTCTTACACTTCTCAATGACCAAAGGACACACGATCTGAGAGCCAGTGTCTATGAGATGCACCATTAGTAAGAAAGAAAAAACACTGCCAAGCTATGAGACAGTATTTTTGTATTATGCAGGAATTTTCTCTTATGCATACTGAAAAAGATGTTTTGGTCTTATTTCGACATAGGTTTTATAATAGATTGCTTTTACGCACATACTAAAAGGGAAACATAAGAAAAATTGCAGACAACTTTGGATTCACACCGTGACTCTGCTGAATCACTTAAAAAATTTTTTTAAATTTCAATAGGTTTTTGGGGAACAGGTGGTGGTTGGTTATTTGAATAAGTTCTTTAGTGGTGATTTCTGAGATTTTGGAGCACACATCGCCCAAGCAGTGTACACTGTACCCAGTGTGTAGTCTTTTATTCCTTACCCCCTCCCACCCTTTCCCCTAAGTCCCCAAAGTCCAATGTATCATTCTTATGCCTTTGCGTCCTCATAACTTAGCTGCGACATATGAATGAGAGCATACGATGTTTGGTTTTCCATTCCTGAGTTACTTCACTTAGGATAGCCTCCAATTCCATCCAGGTTGCTGTGAATCCCATTATTTCACTCCTTTTTATGGCTGAGTAGTATTCCATGGTAGATATATAGAACCATTTCTTTATTCACTCTGATTGATGGGCATTTGGGCTGGTTCCATATTTTTGCAGTTGCAAATTGTGCTGCTGTAAACATGCGTGTGCAAGTATCTTTTTCATATAATAACTTCTTTTCCTCTTGGTAGATAACTAATAGTGTGATTACTGGACCAAATGGTAGATCTACTTTCAGTTCTTTAAGGAATCTTCACGCTGCTTTCCATAGTGGTTGTACTAGCTTACATTCCCAGTAACAGTGTAAAAGTGTTCCCTTTTCACGGCATTCATGTCAACATTTATTTTCTTTTTGATTTTTTGATTAGGGCTGTTCTTGCTGGAGTGAGGTGGTATTGCATTGTGGTTTTGATTTGCATTTCTCTGATAATTAGTGATGTTGAGCATTTTTCCATATGCTTGTTGGCCATTTATACATCTTTTTTTCTTTTGAGAATTGTCAGTTCATGTCCTTAGCCCAGTTTTTGATGGGATTGTCTTTTTTTCTTGCTAATTTGTTTGAGTTTGTTGTAGATTCTGGATATTAGTCCTTTGTTGGATGTATAGATTGTAAAGATTTTCTCCCACTCTGTGGGTTGTCTATTTACTCTGTTGATTATTTCTTTGCTGTGCAGAAGCTTTGTAGTTTAATTAAGTTCCATCTATTTATCTTTGTTTTTGTTGCATTTGCTTTTGGGTTCTTGGTCATAAAGTCTTGCCTAAGCCAATGTTTAGAAGGGTTTTTCTGACGTTATCTTCTAGAATCTTTATGGTTTCAGGTCTTAGATTTAAGTCTTTGATCCCTCTTGAGTTGATTTTTGTATGACAGGTGAGGATCTGGTTTCATTCTTCTACATGTGGCTTACCAATTATCCTAGCACCATTTGTTGAATAGGATGTCCTTTCTTTACTTTATGTTTTTGTTTGTTTTGTAGATGACCAGTTGGCTATAAGTATTTGGCTTTATTTCTGGGTTCTCTATTCTGTTCCAGCGGTCTGTGTGCCTATTTTTATACCAGTACCATGCTGTTTTGGTGACTATGGCCTTATAGTATAGTTTGAAGTCAGGTAATGAGATGCTTCCAGATTTGTTCTTTTTGCTTAGTCTTGCTTTGGCTATGCAGGCTCTTTTTTTTTTTTTTTTTTTTTTTTTTGGTTCTATGTGAATTTTAGGATTGTTTCTTCTAGTTCTGTGAAGAATGCTGATGGTATTTTGATGGGAATTGCATCGAATTTGTAGATTGCTTTTGGCAGTATGGTCATTTTCACAATATTGATTCTACCCATCCATGAGCATGGGATATGTTTCCATTTGTTTGTATCATCTGTGATTTCTTTCAGCAGTATTTTGTAGTTTTCCTTGTAGAGGTCTTTCAGGTCCTTGGGGTTAGGTATATTTCTAAGTTGTTTTTTGTTTTTTTTTTTTTTTTTTTTTGCAGCTATTGGGAAAAGGGTTGAATTCTTAATTTGATTCTCAGCTTAGTTGCTGTTGGTCTATAGCAGAGCTACTGATTTGTGTACATTAATTTTGTATCCTGAAACTTTGCTGAATTCATTTACCAGTTATAGGATCTTTTTGGATGAGTCTTTAGGGTTTTCTAGGTATACAATCATATCATCAACAAACAGTGACAGTTTGACTTCCTCTTTACTGATTTGGATGCCCTTGATTTCTTTCTCTTGTCTGATTGCTCTGGCTAGGATTTCCAGTACTACGTTGGATAGAGGTGGTGAAAGTGGGCATCCTTGTCTTGTTCCAGTTCTCAGCGAGAATGCTTTCACCTTTTCCCCATTCAGTATAATGTTGGCTGTGGTTGTTGTAGATGGCTTTTATTACCTTAAGGTATGTCCCTGGTATGCCGATTTTGCTGAGGGTTTTAATACAAGGGATGCTGAATTTCGTCAAATGCTTTTTCTGTGTCTATTGAGATGATCATGTGATTTTTGTTTTTAATTCCATTTACGTGATATATCACATTTATTGACCTATGTATGTGAAACCATCCCTGCATCCCTGGTATGAAACCCATTTGATCATGGTAGATTATCTTTCTGGTATGCTGTTGGATTCAGTTTGCTGGTATTTTGTTGAGGATTTTTGTATCTATGTTCATCAGGGATATTGGTCTGTTGTTTTCTTTGCTATGTCCTTTGCTGGTTTGGGTATTAGGGTGATAGTGTCTTCATATAATGATTTAGGGAAGATTCCCTTTTTATCTTGTGGAATAGTGTGAATAGGATTGGTACCAATGCTTCTTTGAATGTCTAATAAAATTCAGCTGTGAATCTGTCTGTTCCTGAACTTTTTTTGTTGGCAATTTTTTAATTACCATTTCAGTCTCACTGCGTGTTACTGGTCTGTTCAGAAATTTTATATCCTCCTGGTTTAATCTAGGAGGATTGTATATTTCCAAGAATTTATCCATCTCCTCTAGGTTTTCTAGTTTATGCACATAAAGGTGCTCATAGTGGCCTTGAATAATCTTTTGTATTTCTGTAGTATGAGTTGCAATATCTCCCATTTTTCTTCTAATTGAGCTTGTTTGAATATTTTCTCTTCTTTTCTTGGTTAATCTTGCTAACGGTCTATCAATTTTGTTTATCTTTTCAAAGAACCAGCTTTTTGTTCCACTTATCTTTTGTATTTTTTTTGTCTGTTTGTTTCAGTTTCATTCAGTTCTGCTCTGATCTTTGTTATTCCTTTTCTTCTGCTGGGTTTGATTTTGGATTGTTCTTGTTTCCCAAGTTCTGTGGAGTGTGACCTTAGATTGTCTATTTGTGGTCTTTCAGACTTTTTGATGTAGGCATTTAATGCTATGAACTTTCCTCTTAGCATTGCTTTTGCTGTATCACAGAGGTTTTGATAGATTGTATTCCTATTATTGTTCAGTTCAAATAATTTTTAAATTTCCATTTTGATTTCATTATTGATCCAATGATCATTCAGGAGCAGGTTATTTAATTTTCATGTATTTGCATGATTTTGAGGGTTCCTTTTGGAGTTGATTTCCAACTTTTTTCCACTATGGTCTGAGAGAGTACTTGACATAATTTAGATTTTCTTAAATTGACTGAGACTTGTTTTGTGGCCTATCATATGGTCTACCTTGGAGAATGTTCCATGTGCTGATGAATAGAAGGTATATTCTGCAGTTATTGGGCAGGATGTTCTATAAATATCTGTTAAGTCCATTTCTTGTAGGGAATAGTTTAAGTTCATTGTTTCTTTGTTGACTTTCTGTCTTGATGACCTGTCTAGTGCTATCAGTGAAGTATTAAAGTCCCCCACTATTATTGTGTTGCCATCTATCTCATTTCTTAGGTCTTGTAGTTACTGTTCAATAAATGTGGGAGCTCCAGTGTCAGATGCATATATATTTAGAACTGTGACATTTTCCTGTTGGACTCATCCTTTTATCATTACGTAATGTCTCTTTGTCTTTTTTAACTGCTGTTGCTTTAAAGTTTGTTTTGTCTCATATAAGAATAACTACTCCTGCTCAATTTCGGTGTCCATTTGCATGGAATATTTTTTTCCACCCGCCTACCTTAAGTTTATGTGAGTCCTTGTATGTTAGGTGAATCTCCTGAAGCCAGGAAAAACTTAGTTGCTGAATTCTTATCCATCCTGTCATTTGGTATCTTTTAAGTGGAGCATTTAGGCCATTTACATTTAATGTTAGTGTTGAGATTTGAGGTACTATTATATTCACTGGGTTATTTGTTGCCTTAATACCTTATTTTAAAAATTTGTTATTGTTATATAAGTCATGTGAGATTAATGCTTTAAAGAGGTTCTATTTTGGTGTATTTTGAGGATTTGTTTCAAGATTTAGAGCTCCTTTTAGCAGTTCTTGTAGTGCTGGCTTGATAGTGGCAAATTTCTCAGCAATTGTTTGTCTGGAAAAGATTGTATTTTTCCTTCATTTATGAAGCTTAGTTTAGCTGGATACAAAGTTCTTGGCTGATAATTGTTTTGTTTAAGGAGGCTAAAAATAGGACCCCAATCTATTCTCACTTGTAGGGTTTCTTCTGAGAAATCTCCTGTTAATTTGACAAGTTTTCCTTTATAGGCTACTTGATGTTTTTGCCTTACAGCTCTTATTTCCTTCATTTTGACTTTAGATAACATGGTGGCTATGTGCCTAGGCAATGATCTTTTTGCAATAAATTACCCAGGTGTTCTTTAAGCTTCTTATATTTAGATGTCTAGATCTCTAGCAAGGCTGAGGAAATTTTCTTCCATTATTGCCTCAAATATGTTTTCCAAACTTTTAGATTCCTCTTCTTCCTTGGAACACCAATTATTTTTAGGTTTGGACATCGACATAGTCCCAAACTTCTTGGAGGCTTTAGTTCGTTTTTAAATTATTTTTCTTTGTCTGTTATGGATTGGGTTAATTCAAAAGCCTTGTCTCTGAGCTCTTAAGTTCTTTCTTCAGAGTCGCACATAGTCATCAGGTTTTCTAAAGTCAAGACGAAGGAAAGAATTTCAAGAATCTTTCTTGTTCAGTTCTGTTGCTGAGACTTTCCAATGCCTTTTTCATTTGTCTAAGTGCATCCTTGATTTCGAGAAGTTGTGATTGTTTTTTATTTATGCTATTTATTTCACTGAAGAATTTTCCTTTCATATCTTGTATCATGTTTTTGATTTAAGTTGGACTTCACCATTCTCTGATGCCTCCTTGATTAGCTTAATCATTGACCTTCTGAATTCTTTTCTGGCAATTCAGAGATTTTGTCTTGGTTTGGATCCACTGTTGGTGAGCTGGTATGATCTTTTGGGGGCATTAAAGAACCTTTTTTTTTTTTTTGTCATATTACCAGAATTGTTTTTCTGGTTCCTTCTCATTTGGGTAGACTAAGTCAGAGGGAAGATCTGGGATTCATAGGTTGCTGTTCAGATTCTTTTGTCCCATGGGGTGCTCCCTTGATGTGGTTTTCTCCCCCTTCCCCTAGGAATGGGGTTTCCTGAGAGCTGAACCCTAGCGATTGATTTTGTCCTTCTAGGTCTAGCCACCCAGTGGAGCTACAGGGCTCTGGGTTTGTACTGGGGAGTGTCTGCAAAGAGTCCAGTCTTCAGGTCTTGCAGCTGTGGATCCCAGCACCTGCTCCAGTAGAGGTAGCAGGGGAGTTAAGTAGACTCTGTGGGGGTCCTTTGTAATGTTTTTGTTTAGTGTGCTGGTTTTGTGTTGGTTGCCCTCCAGCCAGGAGGTGTTGCTTTCAAGAGCACATCAGCTGCAGTCCTATGGGGGGAATGCAAACTTGCCCTAAGGACACCTTGCTAGGTATTCTGGTTTCTCAGGAGGTGGGCAGGACCATAGAGCTCCCAAGAGATTATGATCTTTGTCTTTGGCTACCAGGGTGGGTAGAGAAAGGCCACCAAGTTGTGGCACGGATAGGCATGTCTGAGCTCAGTCTTTCCTTGAGCGTGGCTTGCTGTAGCTGTTGTGGGCGATAGGAGTGTGGTTCCCAGTCTAATGGAGTTATGTTGCCAGGGGGATAACAGCTGCCTCTGCTGAGTCATGCAAGTGGCCAGCTAAGTGGGGGAAAGCCAGCAGTCACAGGCCTCACCCTGCTCCCATACGGCCAGCAGTCCTAAAAGTCAGTCTCACTTCTGCTGTGCCCCTGCCGTCTATTTCCAGGCAGCCAGTGACCAGGGCTGAGAACTTGCCCCAGACCATGAGCCTAGCCATTGGGAAAGCAAGAAGACTCACAGTTTTTTGGCATCTCAGGGAGACTTCAGTGGTGATCCAGTTCCTTCAAATGGTCTTTGGATTCTCTTGGCTTTCCTGGTATGTTCCTGTGGTAGTTCTTGAAGCAAAAGTTCACGATGTGTCTCCACATGCTGCTCTGTCCATCCGAGTGGGAGCTGCAAGCTAGCCCTGCCTCCTATCTGCCGTCTTAATCTGAATCGCTTTTTTGATACAGAGTCGCCAACAGCTGTGTTTTTCTACATAAGCTGTCCTCTGTGCCACGAAGAGTTTTAATGATACAGCATTTTTTTTTTTTTTTTTTTTTTTGAGATGGAGTCTTGCTCTGTCGCTCAGGCTGGAGTGCAGTGGCGTGATCTCGGCTCACTGCAAGCTCCGCCTCCTGGGTTCACGCCATTCTCCCCCCTCAGCCTCCTGAGTAGCTGGGACTACAGGTGCTCACCACCACACCAGGCCAATTTTTTGTATTTTTAGTAGAACAGGGGTTTCACCATGTTAGCCAGGATGGTCTCCATCTCCTGACCTCGTGATCCACCTGCCTCTGCCTCCCAAAGTGCTGGGATTACAGCCGTGACCGTGCCCGGCCGATACAGCATTTCTTGAAAGAACCCATGAAAGAGCTAAAGCCAATGGTGCTAAGTTCTTAAGATGGCCCTGTAATTATTGAAGAGTTTGACTTCTTTGACTTCTACTTTAGGAATTGCTATACTCATCTGATTCGCTTTTCGCTTCTTTTCTCCCTCACCAAATAACAGTCTCTATGGATGATAAGAGAGCTCCCTGATTGTTCCATGACCTTTCCAGGTGACTGCCACCTGCCTTACAGACTTTGATGCTGGTTTTTTTGTTTTTGTTTTTGTTTTTTAAGCTTAGGCAATGGCAGCTACATAATTGCTGATGTCTAGCCAATAGTGACTATAAAACACTGAAGGTAAGACATATATAAATTTCAGAAGCATTGAAATATTTAAAAATATATAATTTTAGAAGTAATTTAAAAATGAGATATGAAGGTGCCCTTTAAACTTACAAACACTGCTAAATGAGGAGTTATTAATGTGGCCTTGTAACAGTTATTGTCACCCAGGACTGAGCAGTTGGCGTGTGTATGTGTATTGTGCTGAAGTGGCTATGTTGTCTGGGGTATATACTCTGGATTCATCCTTTCATGCCAGGAAAATTTAGGACAGGGACACACACGAGGAGTTTAGGAGTGGAGGTTTAATGGACAGAAGAAAAGAGAAAGAAAAACAGCTCTCTTTATAGAGAGAGGGGTCTTCCGAACGGAAAAGACCATCTGATAGCAGATGAACCCAATTTTACAGTCTGGCTTGAGGAGTCGGTGTCTGATTTGCATAGGGCTCACAGATCGGTTGGGTCAGTTGTGACATTTACATAGCAGGGGCGGGGGCGGGAAGGCTGGTCATCCCACCTTAATCTTATTATGCAAGTGAACTCTTCCCTTGGTTGGCGCCCTTTTGTCGGCTCCTTGCTGTACAGGTGGCTGGCAGAAAAGGGAAGATGGAGCCGCCATCTTGAACATGTCCGGTCCCTAGTTCCTGCCAGCATTCCCCCATGCAAGCTCCCAGCTTGCTTGTCTGTGTCTGCAGCTCAACTTTACTGGCTGCTCTTGGTTAGAAAATGATTTGGGGCTGCTTTTCATTAAAAAGAAAAGCCTTACTGAGGACTCCCATACCCTATCTGCCTAAGTGATTTCTTTTTAACCCCTATATCAATGCCATTTTGACCCAGTCATTTTGATGAGTTCATTTTGACCTTCACACAATTGTTTATAGCTTTAATCACAGCATTAAATGTTGGAGTGATTTGTATGCTACTAGGAAATGCAGGCAACAGACACGGTCATCATCTCCACCCCCATCCCATCGCTTATCTTGCTCTGGAGTCTGACCTTGTCCATTGCCCCACACTCTCCTCGAGCTTGAGTCTTACCCTGAGGGAAGGTGGAGTGAAGCCCAGACAGGGTCAGGGTGCCTTGATTTAAAAAGCTGCCTTCCGTGGGCAGGGGGGCTTTGGGTATCAGTGGGACTGGGATTGGGAGAGGGCCACTATCTGGACTCTAAGAGGGAATATTTATAATTAGGGTTAGAAAGAGTATGACAACCATGATTGACAAGACAGAGCATTGGTGGCTGAACCAAGATCAAGGACTAAACTGTATTAGTGTCTTCTCACACTGCTATAAACAAATACCTGTGGCTGGGTAATTTATTTTAAAAAAAGGAGAGAGAGAGATTTAATTGGCCCACGGGTCCACAGCCTGTACAGGAAGCATGGTGCTGGCATCTGCTCAACTTCTGGGGAGAGCTCAGGAAACTTTCAGTTATGGCAGAAAATAAAGAGGAAGCAGGCACATCTTACATGACTGGAGCAGGAGGAAGAGAGGGAGTGGGGAGGTGCCACACACTTTAAAATGACCAGATCTCATGAGAACTCTATCATAAGAACAGCACCAATGAGATGGTGCTAAACTAGTCATGAAGGTTCCACTCTCCCATGATACAAGTCACCTCCCACCAGGCCCTACCTCCAACATTTCGGATTACAATGTGACATGGGATTTGGGTGGGGACACAAATCCAAATTAAATCAGTTAGCATTAGCCAAGAACACGTGGGAAATTCAAAGAGTTAAACAAATCAAGTCCCAGGCAGCACTAATTATCTGAGTACAATGATCAGCACATCTGGGTTGAAGACCTTCTATATACTTCCTCCCAGGGCAGGTACTGGATAGGGGATGGGCTGGCCCAGGTCTAAAGAAATAAACAGTAGATGAACTATAGCTGAATGGGGTGAAGAGAACTGGGCCCGTGGTGGAGTCTGATTTCTCCTGGTACATATGCAAGGCGGACACAGGCTCCGATACACTTTGAGCACCTTCGTGCAAGGCAGAGTTCTTTCTCTGGCTCTCAGAAGGATTTTCTGATTATTTTCCATGGTCTGTCCCTGGAGTTGCCATGACTATCCTCAGTGGGACAGCTTAATTCCAGGTGTAGAAACAACAATAGATGCAGTTTCATCCAAAGTTGTTGAACCCAAGAAAAGATGATGACAACTCAAAACAAAAATGAAAGTTTCTTTAAGGCGTGGCCACCTCACAGCCACACTGGCAGCTGGAATTTCCTGCTAACGTGACCCTTGAGTCTTTGGAGGTCCGGGCCAACTGACAAAACACTTTGTTCATGATGGTGGCTCAGTGACAAAGAGGAAATCTCTTATGGACTGCTGGGGCAGCCAAACCTGCCCAAAGAACACAGCTTTGTGGTACTGTAGCCACAGGGAACTAATGGGCGAGGAATTCTTTTATTTTCCACAGTGAATGCTCCAAAGATGACAAGCTCTGCAGGAAATCCTGGGTCCCATATACCTATATATATCCCCACCGCTGGTCCTATTTAATCCTAATCAAGGACCACATCATCAATGAGTTTATCCACAATGACAAAGAAGAAAAACAAAACCCAGGTTGCAAACCCCTGCACACAACTTGCTTTTAACAGCAGGTCCCAGCATTCTCCAGGAAAGAGGAAGCTACGGAAATGTTTAGTACAAGTAGCAGCAGGGCAGAGAGCTGTGGGAAGCCTGGTGTTGAAGGAATTGTTTTATTTTTATTACCTGGTTGAGTTCATTTTGGCTACCTTTTTGGTCTGGTCAAAAAGTAAAGGTTTTGATCGGTAAGTCAATTTTTTTTTAGAAGTCAGAGATAAAGAACACACAGTATAATGAGGCCACATAATTAAGTAGTTTCTAATTTCCAATAAAATAAACTGAATTTACGGGCAGAAATTATCAAAGGCTTATCTACTTCAAACCAGGCCAGAATAACTTCCATGACTTTATTAATGATTTCCCAGATATTATTCCCTCTTGCTGATGGGATGGTAACTTCTTTGAATGTATTATATGACACAGACCATCTTAGCGGACTGCAGTGAGGGATTATCCTGCTAGCCTTGAAGGAGGGAACTGTTGTGTTGGGAGGGGACTATGTGGCAGGGATCTATGAGTGGCTTCTGGAAGCTCAGAATGGCCCCCAGCTGACAGCCAGTGAAAAAATGGAGACCTCAGTCCTACAATCTCAAAGAATTGAGGCCAGGCATGGTGGCTCATGCTTGTAATCCCAGCGCTTTGGGAGGCCGAAGTGGGTGGATCACCTGAGGTCAGGAGTTCAAGACCAGCCTGGCCAATATGGTGAAACCCCGTCTCTACTAAAAATACAAAAATTAGCTGGGCATGGTGGCAGGTACCTGTAATCCCAGCTACTTGGGAGGCTGAGGCAGGAGAATAGCTTGAACCCGTGAGGCAGAGGTTGCAGTGAACTGGAATTATACCATTGCACTCCAACCTTGGTAACAAAGTGAGACTCCATCCCAAAAAAAAAAAAAAAAAAAAATCAAAACCAAAAAAAATCTCAATGTTGTGTGAGCTTGGAAGAGCACCCGGAGCTCCAGAAAAGAATGTAAGGCCACTGATCCCTTGATTGAAATATTTCTCTGCTACCAATGCAACAATGAACCACCTGATACATGCATGCATTTTTTTTTTTTTTTTTTTTTAGAGATAGGGTCTTGCTGTCTCTCGTAGGCTGGAGTACAGTGGTGTGATCATAGCTCACTACAGTCTCAATCTCCTGGGCTCAAGTGATCTTACCTTCTCAGCCTCCTGTGTAACTGGAACCACAGGCCCATGTCACCATGCCTGGCTAATTTTTAAATTTTTTGTAGGAGTGAGATCTTGGTATGTCACCCAGGGTGGTCTCAAACTCCTGGCCTCAAGCTATCCTCTCCCTTCACCACTCAAATTGCTGGGATTACAGGCATGAGCCACCACATCCAGCCTACATGCATGGATTCCTCAAGGGCAGAGTATACAAAGTGGATATTGTTAATAAATATTGCCAATTGCCTTTCATGGCTGTACCAATTTACACTACTGGTACAGGAGTGTACCATGACCAAGCATGACCAACCATGTTTGAGAATGTCCAGTCTTCCACCTCTTACCAGAGATTGATATGAACATATCTCTGATTACTAATGAAGTTGAGCATCTTTTTTATATTTCTTGGCCATTTGGTTTTCCTCTTCTGTGAAATGCCTTTTTATATCTTTTGCCCATTTTTCTATAGGGTTATTTATCCTTTTTTAAGTTGATTCGTAGACATCATTTTGTAAATCCTGAATAGTAATTCTTTTCCTATTGTACAGATTGCAAATATGTCAGATTCAAAATCTGTAACTCATACTTTTTCTAAAACTTGTTAATGATTTTTCTGCCATACAGCTTTTGTTTATATGTAGTCACATTTATTAATGTTTATGTGTTTTGATTTGGTGCTTTATTTTATTTTTTTTATTTTGCTAGTCCTTCCTACCCCAAGATTATAAAAAAAAATTATTCTGTATTTTCTTACAATTTTTTTTTTTTTTTTTGAGACGGAGTCTCACTCTGTCACCCAGGCTGGAGTGCAGTGGCTCGATCTCGGCTCACTGCAAGCTCCGCCTTCCGGGTTCACGCCATTCTCCTGCCTCAGCCTCTCCAAGTAGCTGGGACTACAGGCGCCCGCCACCACGCCCAGCTGATTTTTTGTATTTTTAGTAGAGACAGGGTTTCACCGTGGTCTCGATCTCCTGACCTCGTGATCCGCCCGCCTCAGCCTCCCAAAGTGCTGGGATTACAAGCCTGAGCCACCGTGCCTGGCCTTTCTTACAATATTTTAATAGATTTGTTCTAATGTCTTCACTTTCATTCCATATGGAGTTGATTTAGAGTCATTCACTCTTCTACTCACCCCAGGCTGAAGTCCAACCTTATCATTGCTCCTGATATTGTGTTGGACAAGGTCCCAGTGATTTCTACGTTTTTGAATCAAAAAGTCACTTTTAAGGCCAGGTGCAGTGGCTCACACCCGTAATGCCAATACTTGGGAAGCTGAGGCAGGTGAGGCAGGAGGGTCACTTGAGTCCAGGAGTTCAAGACCACCCTACGCAATACAGTTAGACTCTCTCTCCAAAAATATATTTTTTAAAAAACCTTCTGCAGCCTCATGCTATTTTTTTTTTTAATTTCTCAATAGCATTTGTCAGCAATGAGCACATCACTTGTTTTTTAAAAGCCTTTCTTGGCCCCTGGGACAGCATATTGTCCTAGCTTTCTGATATGGTTTGTCTTTGTGCCCCCACCCAAATCTCATCTTGAATTGTAATCCCCAGGTATTGAGGGAGGGACATGGTGGAAGGTGATTGGGTCATGGGGGTGGATTCCCCCTTGCTGTTCCTGTGATAGTGAGGGAGTTCTCTCCAGATCTGATGGTTTCATAAGGGGCTTCTCCCCCTTTCCTTCCTTCACTCACTCTCTTTTGCCTCCTGCCATGTAAGACGTGCCTCTTCCCTTTCCACCACGATTGTAAGTTTCCTGAGGCCTCCCCAGCAATGAGGAATTGTGAGTCAATTTAACCTCTTTTCTTTATAAATTACCCAGTCTCAGGTATGTCTTTGTGGCATTGTGAAAACAGACTAATCCACTTTCCCTTTATCTCGCTGGCCACCTTGGTCCCTTTTATTATCTTTATTGAGTCATCTTCCTCTTTCTAATCTCTAAGTGTGGGTATTTCTCAAGGTTTGGTTCTGAGCTATCTTCTCTGTCTCTCCCTTGGGGAATCCAAGCCTTATATAATCTCTATAATGATGTCTTCATTACATCTCTAGCCTAGATGTCTTTCCCAAGTTACAGTTTTGTACATTCTGATACTCACCTAACATTTCTCTTTGGATAATCTACAGCCATCTCAACTGAACAACTGAACATGTTCAAGATGGAAGCCTGGATTCTCAGGCCGTATTCCTAACCTGTTTTCTCTCTTGGTCACCATCCACTCCTGTGGCCCAGACCATACACCTACACGTCATCCTTGGGTGTTTCTTTTTCCTTTCTTCTTGTTTTTTTCCCCCTATATCCAATCTGTCATCAGTCCTGTCAACTTTATCTACCAAATATTCCCTGATTGTCTCTTCTGCCCTCTGCCTCCACTTCCCCTCCTCGCCCAGGCTGCTGTTGTCTCTCACTCACTCCTCTGCATGGCCTCCCTGCTTCCGTTCGCTCTCCACACAGCCGTGGTCTCCTTTCAAAAAGTGAGTCACTTTAAGCTTCTCAGTGACTTCCTGTTGTCCTTAGAACAATCCAGACTTCTTCCCGGGGGCTCTAAGACCTGGTGTGACCCAGACTCTGATGCTCCACCCCCACGTGGGGCCACCCTCCACCTTGCTCTCCTGTCTCCTTCAAATCTCTGAACAAACCCAATTCTTCACCACTTCAGGGCCGTATTAGTTCCCCAGGGCTGCTGTTACTAATTACCACAAACTTGGTGGCTTAAAACAACAGAAATCGGTTCCTTCACAGTTCTAGAGGCCAGAAATTCAAAAGCAAGTAGCTTACAGATGAGAAACTCAGATTTAAAAAAGGGCACATAGGTGATTCCTCAAAGAGCTGAAAACAGAACTACCTTTGACCCAGCAATACCATTACTGGGTATATACCCAGAGGAACAGAAATCATTCTGTCATAAAGACACAAGCATGCAGCACTATTCACAATAGCAAAGACGGGGATCAACCTAAATGCCCATCAATGGCAGACTGGATAAAGAAAATGTGGTACACAAGCACCATGGAATACTATGCAGCCATAAAAAAGAATGAGATCACGTCCTTTGCAGGGACATGGGTGGAGCTGGAGGTCATTATCCTTAGCAAACTAATGCAGGAACAGAAAACCAAATACCACATGTTCTCACTTATAAGTGGGAGCTCAATGATGAGAACATAAGGGCACATAGAGGGCAATGACAGACACTGGAGCCTGCTTACCTGTGAGTGAAGAGTGGGGGGAGGGAGAGGTTCGGGAAAAATAACTACTGCATATTAGGCTTATTACCTAGGCAATTAAATAATCTCTCAAACAGACTACCATGACATGAGTTTACCTATATAACAAACCTGCATGTGTACCTCTGAACCCAAAGTAAAAGTTTTCAAAAGAAAAAGGAGAAAAAGAAAAGGGTCACACAGCTTCAAGGACCACTCCCTGTTTTCTGCCTACACAACTAAATATCCACAATAAGATACTTTTTGGTAACAACAAATCACTGTCACAAGAAGAAAGACCAGAGAGCATCTTTGTCGCGTAGAGTCATTCAGTGGAGCAATTGGACTAGAAGCAGGTTCTGAAAAGCTCTATTCCCAGTGCTATGGGAATAACTAAAATGCACTGTCTCTAGGTTTTTTACATTCATATTTACACAGGAGAAGAATCTGAGCTCTAGAAGACTGGGCTGATGAGATGAATCGTCTCCCGTGAGAAGAATTTCCTTAGACATGTTTGAACATACAGTTCTGTGTTTCACTCTGAGTTTTGTCTGTTCCTGAGGCTTTTAAATCGACCAAAGAGAGGAATTAGGACTCTTTGTGACTCTGCCAATAAAACACCGCAGGGCTCCACCTTCCTCCAGCTAAGTGCCGGGCCACATTTGCACTTCAGTCTCCCTGTGACTGCTTTGAAAGGGCCTGCTTTTCCTCTCGGAGGCTTTTGGGATCTGGGCAGACACACACCCTGAAGTTATCTCCTCTTAAGCGTATAAACCAGGGATTATCTTATCTCGGTAAGCACAGTGATCTTAGAAGGACAGCCACTCACCTCCCGGAGGAGTTGGAAAGTCTCCAGGGAGCAAGGGAAGCCATTCTAGGCTGGAGCCTCCTGGAGAAGTTTCAGGTCACCCCAAACCATTGTGCATACAGGGGCCTTCACCAGGAAGGGCCCTTTAGAAGCCAGTTCCACTTTTCCCTGCAGCAGAAGAGTTGGCACGGGTGAAAGCATCTTTCACCGCAAATAACTGGAAAACAGGAGTCCCTGGTTGCCTCGGCTCCAGCGCAGCCCCCATCTTTCTTATTTTATTTTATTTTTTTTTAGAAGACAAAAGCATAGATTTACTGAAGCAAAAGTATACACCACAGATCAGGAGCAGGCTTCAGCAAGCAGCTCAAGAGCCCTAGTTGCAAATCTTCTGGGGTTTAAGTACCCGTTAGAGGTTTCCTATTGGTTACACCCTATATAAATGAAGACTTGGCCCACAACCAATCGGAGGCTGAAGTGAAGGCTCAGCCTGCAACCAATCAGAGGCTGAAGTTGCATCCTACGCAAAAGAAGACTTGGCCCATGACCAATCAGAGGCTGAAGTGAAGGCTCCCTGTCTCCAGACCCTACTTTCCTGCCTAAAAATGGGTCAAAACTCAAAGGGTTGGAAAGAACATATCGTTGAAAAAAAAAAAAAAAAGAAGTCTCCCTCCTACCCTTGTTACTTTCCTTGGAGGCAACCAGGATCAGATTTATATGTATCCTTCCCAGATACTTTGCACCTGTGCTTTAAATAGGTATCCTTAGGGGACACATTTAGTGGGTGGGGACAGTCAACCTCTCTACTTTTGCTTCTGGCAATAATTACTTGATTTTAATATCTATCACTGGAGACTTACTAAATTCACGCACTCCACATTATTTCTCTGGAGTCTTGGTTTTTGTTGATGAAAACAGAGTTAAAAGGTTTTTTTGTCACTAAAATGATCTGGGTAAATAGGGAAGTAATGATTTTAAACTATAGTTCTGGGTTTTTTTGTTCTGTTTTTTTTTTTTTTTTTGAGAAAAGATTTTGGCGTGAGGAGTTTGTCAGTATCTAACAATTCTTTCCTATATTTTTCCTGAAGGCACTTGACTTTGGCAGATATTGAGAGAATAGCCCCACTGGCTGAGGGGGCCTTACCTTACAACCTGGCAGAACTTCAAAGAAAGGTATGAGTAGTCTCATAAATATGATCACCTTAAAAAATGCTGAACTAGTAGCCTAAATAGGAGCTGACAGCTTCTGAATGCTGTAAAAATTAAAAATTACTTTTCAGAGAAAGACTTTACTTAGCTTAAAGATTACCTTTATAGAACTGCTGTTATCCCACTTTTATAGAATATATATATATTTTTTGAGATGCAGTCCGGCTCTGTTGCCCAGGCTGGAGTGCAATGGTGTGATCTCGGCTCACTGCAACCTCTGCCTTCTGGGTTCAAGAGATTCTCCTGCCTCAGCCTCCCGAGTAACTGGGATTACAGGCATGTGCCACCACAACTGGCTAATTTTTGTATTTTTAGTAGAGACAAGGTTTTGCCATGTTGGACAGGCTGGTCTCAAACTCGTGACCTCAGGTGATCCACCCATCTCGGCCTCCCAAAGTGCTGGGATTACAGGCATGAGCCACCACGCCCAGCCTATAGAATATTTTTATGAGATAACTAGATTTATGTTTGTGTTTTGTTTCTTGTTTTGTTCAGACAAGGAAAATAAGAGTTCAAACATACATGGGTTTGGCCCCCTTCCCCTTAGAATTAGTATTCTTTTCATTTGCCTCATGACATTTGAAGATTAGTGTTAGGTTTACTTTGTATCATTAAACTGATATTTAAGGGTTCCTAAAATAAAAAAAAACTTCCCTCAAATGAAATTGAGAGGTGACCGCTTGCTGGCAGTCCTCACAGCCCTCGCTCGCTCTCGGCGCCTCCTCTGCCTGGGCTCCCACTTTGGCTGCACTTGAGGAGCCCTTCAGCCCGCCGCTGCACTGTGGGAGCCCCTTTCTGGGCTGGCCAAGGCCAGAGCCGGCTCCCTCAGCTTGCGAGGAGGTGTGGAGGGAGAGGCGAGGGCGGGAACCGGGGCTGCGCGCGGTGCTTGTGGGCCAGCATGAGTTCCGGGTGGGCGTGGGCTCGGCGGACCCCGCACTCCGAACGGCTGGCCGGCCCCACCGGCCCCGGGCAGTGAGGGGCTTAGCACCTGGGCCAGCAGCTGCTGTGCTCAATTTCTCGCCGGGCCTTAGCTGCCTTCCTGCAGGGCAGGGTTCCGGACCTGCAGCCCGCCATGCCTGAACCTCCCCCGCCCTCCGTGGGCTCCTGTGAGGCCCGAGCCTCCCCGACAAGCGCTGCCCCCTGCTCCACGGTGCCCAGTCCCATGACCACCCAAGGGCTGAGGAGTGCAGGCACATGGGGCAGGACTGGCAGGCAGCTCCACCTGCAGCCCCTGTGCGGGATCCACTGGGCGAAGCCAGCTGGGCTCCTGAGTCTGGTGTGGTCATGGAGAACCTTTATGTCTAGCTAAGGGATTGTAAATACACCAATCAGCACCCTGTGTCTAGCTCAGGGTTCGTCAATGCACCAGTCGACACTCTGTATCTAGCTACTCTGGTGGGGCCTTGGAGAACCTTTGTGTCTAGCTCAGGGATTGTAAATACACCAATCGGCACTCTGTATCTAGCTCAAGGTTTGTAAACACACCAGTTAGCACCCTCTGTCTAGCTCAGGGTTTGTGAATACACCAACTGACACTCTGTGTCTAGCTACTCTGGTGGGGACTTGGAGAACCTTTGTGTCCACACTCTGTATCTAGCTAATCTGCTGGGGAAGTGGAGAACCTTTGTGTCTAGCTCAGGGATTGTAAACGCACCAATCAGCACCCTGTCAAAACAGACCACTCGGCTCTACCAATCAGCAGGATGTGGGTGGGGCCAGATAAGAATAAAAGCAGGCTGCCGGAGCCAGCAGTGGCAACCCGCTCAGGTCCCCTTCCACACTGTGGAAACTTTGTTCTTTCTCTCTTTGCAATAAATCTTGCTGCTGTTAACTTTTTGGGTCCACACTGCCTTTATGAGCTGTAACACTCACTGCGAAGGTCTGCAGCTTCACTCCTGAAGCCAGCGAGACCACGAACCCACCAGAAGGAAGAAACTGTGAACACCAGAAAGAAGAAACTCCGGACACGCCGCCTTTAAGAACTGTAACACTCACCGAGAGGGTCCGCGGCTTCATTCTTGAAGTCAGTGAGACCAAGATCCCACCAATTCCTGACACGAAATAAAACATTCACTGGGATTGTGCCTTACAGATTACAGCCACGAAAAAAAAAAAGCAATTAGTGAAACCAGAAAGAAAACCTTGACTGTTATTACATTTTTGATAAATATTAGTTTTGGTTTTTATAAATGATTAAAACAGTAGCTTCTGAGTGGTATAAAATTAATACAGTCCCATTTCTGATTTTACAAATATTATCTTGGTAACCTTTCATGCTTGCAAGGGAGAAGAGCCTCGAGTCCTGCAGGGAGCCACACGAAAGTCTGTTTCACGCCAGTCTTCCAAATGCCCTATGAGAAGCTGTCAGCCCACATTTTCATCTGCTTTTTAGTTTTGTTTTTGTTTATTTAGTTTTTAGAGACAGGGTCTTACTCTCGCCCAGGCTCAAAACCCAGCTCATGCAGCCTCCAACTCCCAGGCTGAAGTGATCCACCCACCTCACCCTCTCAAGTAGCTGGGACCACAGGCACACGCCACCACACCCAATAGTTTTCGAATTTTTATCTAGAGATGGGATCTCACTGTGTTGCCGAGGCTGGTCTTAAACTCCTGGCCTCAAGAAATTCTCCTGCCTCGGCCTGGGATTACAGGCATGAGCCACCACTCCTGGCCTCATCAGCATTTTAGATGTTTACTTTTCAAACTTCCATCTCCTCCTACCTTCTGCACCAATACTAGATCCCTTGAGTCCCTAACTGGTTCGCTGGTTGATGTCTCACACACAGTGAGTCCAGTGGGTGGGGGGAATTTTAGTGAGCAAAATTAAGCCTATTTATTTATTTATTTATTTTTGAGACGGAATTTTGCTCTTGTCGCCCAGGATGGAGTGCAATGGCATGATCTTGGCTCGGTGCAACCTCTGCGTCCAGGGTTCAAGCTATTCTCCTGCCTCAGCCTCCCCAGTAGCTGGGATTACAGGCGCCCATCACCACACCCAACTAATTTTTGTATTTTTTGTAGATACGGGGTTTCACCATGTTGGCCAGGCCGGTCTCAAACACCTGACCTCGTTATCTGCCCGCCTCAGCCTCCCAGAGTGCTGGGATTATAGGCATGAGCCACTGCACCCGGCCTAAGCCTTTCTTTACTGTAGGGCTTGTCCAACCCCATAACGGACTAATTTATATTTTACAGCTCTGAGAGAAGGTGTGGTGCACAGAACTTCCAAAACATACATGATAGAGCACGCCCGTTGCTAGTGATACCAAGGACACAATTTGGAAAGCATTGCACTGGGCCATACACCTCTTCTGTCCTCAGGACTGTGGGAAAATGGTGAAGATAATAGTCACTGCGTGTCTGTATGTGCAAGAGCTGTGCCATGCCTTTTGCAGGCATTACCACATATAGCTGTAAGCTCCCAACAACCTGGCAAGCTAGGCATCATCAACCCTTCCCCTTAGATGTGAGAGGAAGTCATTTGCAGCCACTGCAAGGTTCAAACACTAGAAGCGTCCAAACATAAAACCGCACTAAGAGGACATCTGTGTGATTATCCATTCAAGAAATCGGGCCATTGTACTCAGCGAGGAACAATCCGCGATGGTGTGTGGTGCGTGGCAGTGGTGCACTCTGCCTGCTGGCCAGTGAGGTCATGGTGGCTTTGACCATGAGATAGGGATGGCGTGGGGGCAGGGAGCACCCATGGATGCATCACAAATAACTCAGTCAGAAGATACTTTGTGCTGTGCAAATCTCAGAAATTCATGGAACAAAGGTCATTTATAATTGAATAGGAGTTACTGTAGATCCATGGGCTGGAGGAGACATCCCAGAAAGAAAGGCATGGTGAGATGGTGAGAACCACCGGTGCCCTCAGCAGGGAGGGACCCATGTAAGGCATTAAAAGAAGGGAGCAGGCAGGTGAATTTCTGTTTTTTCTTGGAGAGAGAACTGATCAACTGTATCCCTGTTTTTTTGTTTTTGTTTTTGACAGGAACACTCATTTAGTTATTTTTTATTTTCAGAGATAGGGTCTAACTCTCACCCAGGTTGGAGTGCAGTGGTGCAATCATAGCTCACTGCAGTCTCAAACTCTTTGGTTCAAGAGATCCTCCCACCTCAGCCCAGCAAGTAGTTGGGACTATGAGTGCACGCCACTATGCTCAGCTAATTTTTGTATTTCATTTTTTGTAGAGATGGCATGTTATGTTGCCCAGCATGGCCTCGAACTCCTGGGCTTGAGTGATCTTCCTGCTTCAGCCTCCCGAAGACTTGGGATTACAGGCCTAGGTGCCCTTTTTTTTTTTTTTGAGACAATGTCTCACTCTGTTGCCTAGGCTGGAGCTCAATAGTGCAGTTTTGGCTCACTGCAGCCTCACCCTACACCCCGGGCTCAAGTGATCCTCCTACCTCAGTCACCTGAGTAGCTGGGACTACAGGCACGCACCACCACGCTCAGCTAATTTTCTTTCGGTATTTTTGGTAGAGACAGGGTTTTTCGATGTTGCCCAGGCTGGCTTCAAACTCCTGAGCTCAAGCTGTCTGCCCATCTCAGCCTCCCAAAGTCCTAGGATTACAGGCATGAGCCACCGCGCCCGGCCCTGTGTCCTCTTTCTGCTCCGGGATCTCACCCAGGAGACTGCACAGCATTTAGTCATCGTGTCTCCTTAGGCTCTTCTTGACTGTGATGGTTATTTAGACTTTCCTCGTTTTCAATGACTTTGACAGCTTTGAGGAGTACAGGTCAAGTATTTTAAGGAATGCTCTTCAATTCGGCTTAGTTTGATGCTTTTCTCATGGACAGGGGTTATGGGTTTGGAGGAGGAAGATGAAACAGGTAAAGTGCCATTCTCATCACATCATTTCAAGGGCATGTGCCATCAACTCCATTTATGTGGCTGTTGACCTTGATCAACTGGGTAAGGTAGAGCTCATCAGTTTCCCATCTGTGAAGTTACTCTCCCCTACCTCCTTTCCCTCCTATACTCTGGAAGTCCCCATGCATGACTCACACTTAAGGCATGGAAAGTTAGGCTCTTACCCCTTGAGAAGAGACTATCTACTTATTTGAAACTTTTCTGCATGGGAGATATGTTTATACTCTCCCATTTTTTTTATTTCTTTTTTTTTTTTTTTCAAAACAGAGTCTTGCTCTATTGCCCAGGGTGGAGTGCAGTGGCACAATCTCAGCTCACTGCAACCTCCGCCTCCTGGGTTCAAGCAATTCTTCTGCCTCAGCCTCCTAAGTAGCTGGGATTACAGGCACACGCCGCCACGCCGGGCTGATTTTTGTATTTTTAGTAGAGACGGGGTTTCATCATATCAGCCAGGCTGGTCTTGAACTCCTGACCTTGTGATCTGCCTGCCTCAACCTCCCAAAGTGCTGAGATTACAGGCTTGAGCCACCACACCCAGCCTCCCTTTTTTTTTTTTAATTTGATCATGAATGTATATCAGCATGGGCTTGTGGACATTTATGTTATACTTTGTATAAATATTTATAAATATCAGTATGTTAATTATTTTGTTGCTTAAAGTACATCAGCTTTGGTGCTTGTGAGCTCCTTCAGTTGGCTCCAGTGTCTTCACTCCATGCGCGTTTTGTTCATGTGTTTGTTTGTTTGTTGCAGGGGTGGGGGGTGTTTATTGCTTTTGTTTTGGTTTTGAGCCCATTTTTACTTTCTGGCACTATAAGATGTTGGCTCTTCTTGTATATTCTCTAGAAACAGCCATTTCTTCAACACACCCTGGTGCCTTCTATCAGAGAATGGTGTTAGAAACCACAATCTAGGTACTGGGTGTGTGTGTTGTTACTGGGTAGTCATTCCTTCTAGGCTCGCTCAGCAGACAGCAAAGAAATATGTGTATATACTAACCCATGTAGGTAGCCATCTGTATCTAAATTAAGCTAAACATGAGTTCACATTGATGGCTCCAACTCTAACTTGGCACTGCATGGATTATTCCAGCCTTCTCTCTCTCTCTCTCTTTTGTTTTTTTAATAGAGATGAGATCTTGCTATGTTGCCTAGGCTGGTCTTGAACTCCTGGGCTCAAGCAGTCTACCTGCCTCAGCCTCCCAGCGTGCTGTAATTACATATGTGAGCCACTGACCTGGCCCTCCAGCTTGTTCTTCTTGCTTGTCTGTAACCCTGCAATCCAACAGTAAGACACCTGACTCCTGCCACCTGCCATACATTACTTCATTGTTCAAGTCCAGTAGACTTGACTTAGTAACTAGACTAGTGAATTTGAAATTGTGAAACCATATCCCCATGGCAGCAATCTTACCAGCCAAAGTATAATGCTGGCAGGGCACAGCGGCTCATGCCTGTAATGTCAGCACTTTGGGAGGCTGAGGCAGGTGGATCACAAGGTCAAGGAGATCGAGACCACGGTGAAACCCCGTCTCTACTAAAAATACAAAAAATTAGCCAGGTGCGGTGGTGGACACCTGTAGTCCCAGCTACTCGGGAGGCTGAGGCAGGAGAATGGTGTGAACCTGGAGGTGGAGCTTGCAGTGAGCCGAGATTGCGCCACTGCACTCCAGCCTGGGCGACAGAGCGAGACTCCGTCTCAAAAAAAAAAAACAAAACAAAAAAAAACAAAAAACAAAAAGGTACAATGCTGATGGGCACTCAGTGCCTTTTCCCACTGGTCCTAGAGTCAGCATTCATTCCTCAAGTGACTTCACCTAATCAGCACCTTCTCTCCCCACCTCCTCTAGTGAGGATGTATCCTATGTTTGTAATGCAGTCCGTCTTTTGTCATAGTCTTCATTCCATCCTGAGATCCTCTAGCTTCCTAAATAATTTTTTAATTTGCATAGATTAAGGTTAACTCTTTCTGCGGTAACATTCTATGGGTTTTGACAAATGCATCATGTAATAGATCCAACATTATAGAATAGTTTCACCATCCTAAAAAAATTCCTTATGCTTCACCTATTTTAACCTCTCCTTGTATTTTTGTGTTTTTCCATTTTCAAGTGAGCAGATATTTTACACAAATAATGAAACATAGGTAATTAGAAACCAGTGTAATCCTTAATTGCTTTATACAATATATTTATAATAAATAAAAGGTTTTCCAAAATAATATTATTATAAACTGTGTTTATTTTGTATCTTACACACCTTATATCCCATGTTAGGTATAGTAACGGACAGGCTAAAGCTTCTCTGTTGAGATCATTGTGCTCTTTTGGAGTAGAGATAACTAAAATTCCAGAAATATCACTATTCTAGATGAGCTCAGGGCCTGGCCTCTGTAGCAAGTGGCAGAGTCAGTGTTTAAATATGGTTCAACTTTCTAGCCTTTCAGAACTGTCATAAATCTAGCAGCTGAAAATCTTAGCAAGGACCTCCTTTTGCATGCAGCCAACTTTTGCCCCACTCCATTTTCTTTTAAAGTCTAAATCATGTTTATTTGCAAACTCAAAGTTTTGCAACAAAGGTAATATGATGCTCACTCTGCACCCAAGATTAGAGCAAAATGCAAAAAATAATTTATTTACCCCCATGCTTGTAGTTCATTGCTATTTTTCATTGACTACAGTTTTACGGTCTCAAGAGTGAATCTCATGGCGGTTAAACTTTTATGACTTACATTAATTCAGTGTCCTTGGCTGTCATGTTTCTCAACTTGCTGTCAAGCCACAGAAATATATTTTTAGGATATTTCTAAGGGAAGCAGTATGGAGACTTAGACAAAATTCATGGCAAGACTTCTTGAGAAACTAAAGCAGGTGGCTTCACACACACACGTGCGCACACATACACACACTGCCTTGCATGTAAGAGGACAGGCTGGGCGCGGTGGCTCATGCCTGTAATCCCAGCACTTTGGGAGGCTGAGGTGGGTGGATCACCTGAGGTCAGGAGTTTGAGACCAGCCTGGCCAACATGGTGAAATTCTGTCTCTACTAAAAATACAAAAATTAGCTGGGCGTGTTGGGCAGCACTTGTAATCCCAGCCACTTGGGAGGCTGAAGCAGGAGAATCACTTGAACCTGGGAGGCGGAGGTTGCAGTGAACCGAGATCACGCCACTGCACTCCAGCCTGGGCAAAAGAGCAAGACTTTGTCTAAAAAAAAAAAAAGAAAAAAGAAAAGAAAAAAAACCAGATGAGTCCTTTGGGAAAGGCAGGCGTATCACAAAAAATTCCTTTGCATGTACCTTGTAATTCCAAGGCTTGAGTTTCTGCTTTCGGTGTTATTTCTGGCTCTATCCTTGGCATGGTGCAAGGAAAGGCGTGACACCAGAGAAAAGGGAAGGCAGGAAACTCGGAGGGAGGGAAGGAGAAAGTGGGTAGGAAAAAGGGAGAGAATGAGGCAGAAAGTGAAAGGAAAGGAGGATGGAAATGGAGTGAGGAAGGATGAGGGGCCAGGAGAGAGGAAGATGATTTCCTAAGCACTTGCTGTGTTTCAGGTCATAGGCTACTTATTTGACCTCCATGTTTTCACTTATTCCCAATGGCTACGCATCAGGTGAGAATTCTACCACTGAACTATCCGTGCCTCCTTATGGCCATGTGACAAAGAGGATGACCGAAGTGACACCAGTAATGTCAAACAAGGGAGGGGAGACAACGATGGGGTGGATCAAAAAACCAAGTAAGGGCCGCGGTGGCTCACGCTTGTAATCCCAGCGCTTTGGGAGGCTAAGGTGGGTGGATCACCTGAGGTCAGGAGTTCCAGACCAGCCTGACCAATATGATGAAACCCTGTCTCTACTAAAAATACAAAAATTAGCCTGGCGTGGTGGCATGTGCCTATAATCCCAGCTACTTGGGAGGCTGAGACAAGAGAATCACTTGAACCTGCCAGGAGGCAGAGGTTGCAGTGAGCCGAGATCGCACCATTGCACTCCAGCCTGGACAACAAGAGCAAAGCTCCATCTCAAAAAAAAAAAAAAAAAAAAAAAAGCAAGTCAAAAGCAAGACTTTCATCATACGGCAAATTGTTTCTCCCAATGTGACTTTTTTTTCACTTAACCTGTTTAAAATTTTCTGCCTCTAACACACCCGCTCCTGATCATAGATAATAAATGTGATGTAACCTTATTCTTGCATTATTAGTCATGAACCCTGGATAATATCAGGGCCCTGGGCTCTTTTGTCTTCAGAGGCCTTTCCTCCATTAAAAAAAATTAAAATTCTATTTTAAGATTATGTTTGTATGAAGATAAATATATCAACAGTATATATTAGAACATTTTCTCCTCGGACTTTAAAAGAAAGTAAAACATTTTGTGGGTGTCTGAAAGTATTGCGAGCACTAGACTCTGTCCCCACCGTGCCTAACGAGCCATTGCCTCTGACAATACTCTTTATCAATTGATAAGTGAGTGTAGCTTGCATGTATCACCAAGTGGTGACTGAGTCCTGATGCCTGAAGTGGAGGATCAATGCTGTGTGTGACCGGGGAGGGGGTCACCTTTAGAGTGCTAAGTGCCAGTGGTTGAATTCAACTGATCTTCACTCGCTAGGTCTTTTCTTAAACGTCAGTGGAACATATATACACATTTTTTTAATTAAAAAAAATAGAGATGGCGTCTCGCTGTGTTGCCCAAGCTGGTCTTGAACTCCTGGGCTCAGGCAATTTTCCCATGTCGGCCTCCCAAAGTGCTGGAATTACAGGCGTGAACCACCACGCCCAGCCTATGTGCACATTTTAATCAAAAAGTTTTATGAAAGCAAGCGCTTGGGTGAATGAAGAAGGAATGAGTTCACTTAGAGTTTTGCACGTGGTTACTGTAGCCTCGCTCCATCCTGTGCATGTTTCTGTCCCATGAAACAACTGCCTGGAGAATAGCAAAGTGACCTGGAGCAGATAAGGTATCAAGGAACAGAGACTTGTCATTCTCTCCTCTGTGAAGATTCTGAGGGCATGGACACTTGAAGAAAAATAACAGATAAGACAAGATAAGATAAAAGAAAAAGCAAATTCCAAAGACTCTTCTTTTCTTCTTGTAAGTTAAATACTATTCTTAGGGTCTTTCACAATCTTTAGTATTTGTTATGATAGTCTGCGGAATAAAATAAGGCTTTTATTACCAAATCGATCTATCATCTGAATATAGCGTTTGCATTTCTGAAAATCAAATCACCAGAGAAGTTCACAAAGGAACCTCAGGATGAATTATTTTTTAGAGTAATAAACATCTCCTAGAATGTAGCCCTTCTGTAGGCTGGGGGAGTGGATTGGAACATGAAAAGTGGGTTTCCTAAAAAAGTAGACACATGCGGGAGGTATAGCAGAAGGCATTTATTTTGCATTTGAGTTGCATTTTTCTAAACGACTTCTTCCAGATTTTTGCGTGACTCATGCCTTATCTTTGCGGTCTTAGCTTAATATTTTCCCCTAGGATGAAAACTTTGCTGACCACCCTATAGTTCTCTATGCCACTGTCCTATTTCATTTTCCTAATAGTACATGTGATCATCTGAAGCAGTTCAACACTTGTTGATTGCTGGTGGGTTCACTTGTTTGTTATTTATCTTCCACTACTAGAATGTAAGCTCCATGAGAGCAGAAAACATATAGGTTTTATTTCACTGTTGAATTTTCAGCATCTAGAACGGTGCTGGCATGTGTTTGTTGAATGAATGATTGAATGAATGAATGAACTCCAAGTGCCCTCTAGAGAACCCTGGAACCAGATATGGGAATATTTCTGGGAAGTAACTAGGAGATGTTAACTGGATCACTGCGTGTTAGAGCTGGAGGGTCCTGGACTGTCATCTGACTCACGCATTTTCCAGATGAAGATGATCTAGTGGCGCAGAGAGGTAAGAATTGCCCAAGGCAGAACCATGCAGAGGTTCACGGGGCCCCAGCTGTTTCCAATTCCTGAAGCAGTCCTCAAACCACAATTTTAAAATAAAGGCATATGAAAATCAAACAGGGTACCCACCAAAGTCATCTTCTCTAAGATAAGTAAGTCTGTCTCCTCTCACACAGCTGATATTAATCAAGGCAAGACTATCCGAACACCCAAAAACAAACAAGCAGTTCTCTCTCTTTAAGCTTTCAGCCCAAGCCAAGGAGCTTCTCACTCTCATTTCCTCTCCTTGCTTCCCGCTGTCCCTGACTCAAGGTGATACAAATGAAAAGGCCTGAATTATTAGGAGTTTACCATGTCTTGGGCATTATGCTAAGTGTCTGACATTCCCCGTCTATTATCCTCATCTTATAGAAGGGGAATTTAGGCCGAGAGACTTGAGATATTGGCCTGAGGTCACAGAGCTAATAATAGTGGAGTTTGGGCACCATCTCAGGTTGTCTGACGCCAAGACCTGGATTAAAATATTGTACTTTAACTTAATTTTTAAAATAGATTATATATTCACAGTGTTCAAAATTCAAAAAGTATATATAGGTTTACTATAAAAGCTCCCACCTACACAGAACCACACAGTTTCTGTCCCTAAAGGCAACCAACATAATAAGCTGCTTAGGGATTTTTCTAGAGATAGTGTGTACATAGACAAGTCAGTGGAGGAGTGTGTGTGTGTGTGTGTGTGTGTGTGTGTGTCTGCATGTCTGTGTGTATCCTTTTGTCAACTTTTTGCTGTGGAAAATGTTAAACATACAGAAAAATGAACAGAATCGGCCCGTGTGGTGGTGCATGCCTATAATCCCAGCACCCTGGGAGGCCAAGGCAGGCAGATCGATTGAGCCCAGGAGTTTGAGATCAGCCTAAGCACCATGGCGAGACCCCGTCTCTACAAAAATCATGAAAAATTAGCTGTGTATGGTGGTGCATGCCTGTGTGGTCCCAGATACTCAGGAGGCTGAGGCAGGAGGATCTCTTGAGCCCGGGAGACAGAGGTGACCCAAGATCATCCCACTGCACTCCAGCCTGGCGACACGGTGAGATCCCTTCTCAAAAATAAATAAATAAGTGAACAGGATCCTACAATGCGACCTTCATGTTCCCATCACCTGCTACAAGTATCAAATCCAGAATGATCTTGTTTCATCCACAGCCCATAGTCCCCTCCTAGATATCACAGCATTTCATCTATCAATATTTGTGTATATAGTGAAAAGATGGAGACTTTTAAAACAGAACCTAAATACAATAATGACCCCTGAAAATTTACAATAATTCCTTACGATCATCAAATATCTAGTCAGTATACAAATTTCCAATTGCCTCATACATGTAATTTTTTTTTTTTTTTTTTTTTTACAGTTTGTTTATTTGAATCAGGACTCAGGTAGGGTCCACAGAATGCAATTGTTGATAGGTCTTTTAAGTCTCTTTTAATCTGTAGATTCTTCCTCTACTTCTCTTTTTTTTAATTCCTTGCAATTTATTTTTGAAGAAACCAATTTGTTTGTCCTGTAGAATTCCTAACAGTTTGAACATAAACAGTAGCATAAAATTCATACTGTTTTGCATTTTGCTTTTTTCACTTAACAAAAATCATTAATCCATTCAACAGACATTTATTGATGGCCTAACGTTATTCTTTTTCATTTTTGAAGTAATTAGTGAATATATGGTATTTTAAATTTATTGATATATCGTAGTTGTACATCTTTTGGGGGTACATGTAATATTTTGTACATATATACAAGGTATAATGATCAAATCAGGGTAATTGGGATATGCGTCATCTCACATTTGCCTTTTGTTTGTGTTGGGAACCTTACAATTCTTTTCTTCTCTTCTAGCTATATTGAAGTATACAATAAATTATTGTTAACTGCAATTTCCCTACTGTACTATTGAATACTAGAACTTAATCCTTCTAAGTATTTTTAAATTTATTTTTATTTTAGAGACAATGTCTCACTTTGTTGCCCAGGCTGGAGTGTAGTAGTGTCATCATAGCTCACTGCAGTCTCAAACTCCTGGGCTCAAGTGATCCTCCAGCCACAGCCTCCCTCATAGCTAGGACTATAGACACATTATCACCATGCCTATCTAATTAAAAAAAGAATATTTGCAGAGATGTTATCTCACTGTGTTGCCCAAGTTGGTCTTGAACTCCTGACCTCAAGTAATCTTCCTGCCTTGGCTTCCCAAAGTTCCAGGATCACAGGCATGAGCCTTGGCACCTAACCATTATAACTATTTTTGTACCCCTTAACCAACTTCCCTTCATACCCTCTTCCTCCTTCCCTTCCCAGCCTCTGCTAATTCAGTTCTACACATTGGGACATAATAGCAAACAAAACAAGCATACAAAGAAATAATCCCCACCTTCAAGGAATGTACATTTTAGTGGTTGTTTCCAAGCTTTGGCATTATAAACAATACAGCATTTTGCATAGAAGAGTGCAATCCATAAGGTAAGTTCTTAGGAGCAAATTGACAACTCAGAGGGTAATGCATTTAAAATTTTTATAGATATGCAAGATTTTTGTTCAATTAAGTTTTACCCGTTTCCACTCCCACCAGCAATGTGGGAGAGAGCCCACTCCCCCACACCCTCACCTGAGTAGTATTAAGGTTTTTTTTTTTTTTTAAATCTTTTCCCATTTCTTAGTTGAAAAATTGTCATCAGCATAGTTTTGGTTTTTTATTTTCTACTTTATTATTACTAGTTTTAGAGACAGGGGTCTCACTATGATGTGCAGGTTGGTCTCGAATTCCTGGGTTCAAGCAATCCTCTCATCTTGTCCTCCCAGAGTACTGGGATTACAGGCATGAGCCACCGCAACTGGCCTGTTTTCATTTATCTTAGAAGTAACATTAGGCTTCATTTTCATGTGTTTAAGAGACACTTTGATTTTCTTTTCTGTCCATTCATCATTTTCCTGTTTTTCTGTGAGCCTTTGTTCTCAGTTTGTAGGTGCTCTATGTACCCTACAGGAATAAGCCCTTTCTTTGCTCTGAGTTGCAAATATTTTTTCCTGTTTATTATTTCCCCTTTGCTTTGAATGTGGAGATTCTTACCATTGAGTTTTTAAAAATGTAGTCAAATTTAGGCTGGGTGCAGTGGCTCACACCTGTAATCCCAGCACTTTGGTAGGCCGAGGCTGATGGATTACCTGAGGTCAGGAGTTCGAGACCAGCCTGACCAACATACCAACATGGTGAAACCCTGTCTCTACTAAAAAATACAAAAATTAGCCAGGCATGGTGGCAGATGCCTGTAATCCCAGCTACTCAGGGGGGTGAGGCTGGAGAATCGCTTGAACCCAGGAGGCAGAGGTTGCAGTGAGCCGAGATCGCATCATTGCACTCTAGCCTGGGCAACAGAGCAAGATTCTATCTCAAAAAAAAAAAAAAGTAGCAAATTTATAATCTTCTCTCTCATGGCTTCTGAGTTTTGCATCAGAGTTAGAAAAAGCTTGGATTGTTAGTCACCAGGTTATTTCACTGGCCAAGATTGTCTGAGTTAACCCACAGTAATAAATAACCACAGACTCTCACTGGTTTAACACAACGAAGCCAATTTCTTGCTCACACCACACGTCCAGTACAGACCGTCGGTGCCTGCTTTCGCTCTTGAGATCCGAGCTTCAGGGGCCGCCTTGACCTGTATGTCTATCATCATTGTGCCAGGAGAAGGCGTCGTGGCAAAGAGCACACCAGCACTTGAGGCTTTCACTCACATTTCATTGGCCAAAGCAGTCCTATTCCCCATCTGAGCTCCAGGTGAGAGGGCAGTGCCATTCTAGGTGTGCCCCCAGAGAAAGGGAATGTGCGTGAGGCCCGTTAATGATGGCCACAGGCTCCTCCTCCCTTGCTCGAGTCCAGGTGAAGAACTGCTTTTCTTTTTTTTTTTGAGATGGAGTCTCGCTCTGTCACCCAGGCTGGAGTGCAGTGGCACGATCTCGGCTCACTGCAAGCTCTGCCTCCCGAGTTCACGCCATTCTCCTGCCTCAACCTCCCAAGTAGCTGGGACTACAGGTGCCCGCCACCACACTCGGCTAATTTTTTGTATTTTTTAGTAGAGACGGGGTTTCACCGTGTTAGCCAGGATGGTCTCGATCTCCTGACCTTGTTATCCACTCGCCTCGGCCTCCCAAAGTGCTGGGATTACAGGCGTGAGCCACTGCGCCCGGCTGAAGAACTGCTTTTCTAGCAACCCCAATTCTATGACTTTCCCTGACACATCTACGTGCAAAGTAATGCAATACAGACCCACATACCGGCAGATCGCTACTAGCTGAGTGTGTGACCAATTTGAGTATCTGGATGGGCCAGATGTTCACAATGGCCACACTTAACCACAAAACACAACAGCCTTCAATGTCCCAGCCCTTGGCCTAAGCATCATTGTTCTCCAAGCATGTGGAGGCTTCAGCTTTCTCAATTCCGGAACCCAGTTGACACTGTTACGCACTGGCTAGTTTAGCTTTTTTGGGTGCAACATCTGGAACAAATGTGTAACTTGATGTTGGTCACTTTTACACAACAATAAATAGTCTGTATCCGATAGACCCAGTGAAAGGTGCTGTTTGTTTAGACAGTGGATTTTTTGCAGAATTCACGAAGCCAATGGATCTTGGAACTCTCAACATAAACAATAAGGAAAGTTGAAATAAACCCTTATAAAGCCTAAGAGATAGGAATGTTTTCTTTAGTGTGAATCATGAGCTAATTATTGTTCCTAAAACTGTAAACCGAATTAATTATGCCTACTCAGCAGCTAGAGAACATGAAGGATCCAGCACTTGCCTTGTGTTCAAATATAGACTATTTAGAGACAAGAGGTGTGTTCGATTTTTCTGCTTGCTAGAACATAGTCACCCAAGTTTCTTCAAGCAGCAGGGTTCTCTCGTGAGGATATATACGTGACTAAATGAGAAGCAGGGATCTCATAGGACCCTAAGGACGGAAGCCAGTGGATACCAGGACTTTAGTGGAAATGAGACTGTATCCAAAGCAAGGCCCGGAATAGTGGCCCAAGCCTGTAATCCCAGCGCTTGGAGAGGCCGAGGTGGGTGGATAGCTTAAATTCAGGAGTTTGAGGCAACATAATGAGACCTTGTCTCTACAAAATAATAAATAAATACCTAAATAAAAAACAAATACAGAGCATTTCTAGGAGCTCATTCAGCAGCAGCAGTGGGGCTCTATTTAGAAGAACCCCAGGGCAAGAGTGGGCTTTTGAGAGTGACACGGGTGCCTTGGAGGGACGAGCAGCAGTGGGAACCTCCTTTATGTCCTGGGATGGAAAGCTGACAGGTCACGAAATGCAGTGGTTAAGGAGCTAACACAAGTGTCAGCTGTCTTTTGAGGATGCAGGCCACGTGCTCACTACAGAGACAGAGACAGTGAGGACAGAGATATTAGATAATAACTTCTTACCTTGGAAAATTATAGCATGAAAAAGATAAATTCGGGCCGGGTGTGCTGGCTCATGCCTGTAATACCAGCACTTTGGGAGGCCAAGGCGGCGGATCACCTGAGGTCAGGAGTTCAAGACCACCCCGGCCAACATGGTGAAACTCTGTCTGTACTAAAAATACAAAAATTAGCTGGGCATGTTGGTGTGTGCCTGTAATCCCAGTTACTCATGAGGCTGAGGCAGGCGAATCGCTTGAACCTGGGAGGCAGAGGTTGCAGTGAGCAGAGATCACGCCACTGCACTCCAGCCTGGGTGACAAATCGAGACTCCATCTCAGAAAAAACAAAGATAAATCCCAGTTTGGGATTAGTCAGTTTAACTGTTAAAATTTTAAAAGCTTGTATTTGAGTCATGGTAGAAAAACAAGCAAACAGACAAACAACAATAATAACTGTGGTGGACTGCATTATTTATTCCAAATATTTGTTCCTCTTCTCTACTAGGCTAACCCCAAGGGGGCCCCTCCCTGGCACCCCACATGGTGGGAGGAGTACACATCTTGCCTATTGAGGGCAGAGTTTGCCGCGTGGCTTTCTTTGTCCCGTGGAATTTATACAATTCCTGAACAGGCGTGTCAAGACCCATCGGTGTTCTGGGAGTTGCATGGTTCTGCCATTGCTTTGTTCCACAAGACTAAGATAGAGGCTGTTCCTTCAGCCTGTATTGCAGAACAAAACAAACAAACAAACAAAAAAATGCAGAGTGAAATCTGACCCACTACCAATACGTATATGAGCAAGAAATAAATATTTGATGTTGTAAGGCACTAGAATTTTGGAGGACATGTATTATTGCCACATAATCTAGCTTAAGCTGATGGATGTAGATATTAGGACCAGAAACGTGATGCTGATCTATTAAAAGTCCCAAAATACATAGCATGTTTCCTGTAACAACGCTTTGCCTGCAACAAGAAAAATGGACTAAATGAACTTGTGACTTTTGTTAAGAAGCAGGAAAACAAAACATTGGTAGCATGAGTTTGCTTCTATTGCTTGCATCTGACACAAGACTACAATAAATACATAAACACCAAAAACTATTTCCAGCCTAAAAGTAGAATTGAAATAAAATACAGGAGGTCCAGATATTACAAAGTTACAATTTGGAGTAAAGAAGATGACAAAGTAAGGAGAACAGGGTAAAAGCTGTTAGAGAAGCAATTCTTCTCGAAATCTTCACATTGGTTCTACACCCTTGGTATTTTCTACTTCTTCCTTGCCTCTCTGGAGTGGCTAAGACAGAAGGTCAGGGGACCGGGGGTTGCCAGTCACAGTGGAGGGCACAGGTACAGTACATGTACTCAATGCTTAATGCAGACATCCAGCTCTTTTCTGCCACTCAACTGCCAGCATTCTGGAGGTCAGACCCGTCCTCTTCAGCCAGGAGATTATAACAGCCTTGGGAGAATCTTACCAATATCTTAAGACACTGACACTAAGGGTTCCCCCAACAAATGTCTGCACACATCACACTCTAGTGTGAAAGTCACCAAGTCCCAGTCATGAACTCAGAACTTCCAGTTTTGTATTCCTCAGCATTTTTTTTTTTTGAGATGGAGTGTCGCGCTGTTCACAAGCTGGAGTGCAGTGGCCCAATCTCAGCTCACTGCGACCTCCGCCTCCCGGGTTCAAGCGATTCTCCCGCCTCAGCCTCCCAAGTAGAGTAGCTGCGACTACAGGTGCACACCACCACGCCCGGCTAATTTTTTTGTATTTTTAGTAGAGATGGGGTTTCACCATGTTGGTCAGGCTGGTCTCAAACTCCTGACCTCAGGTGATCCGCCCACCTCGGCCTCCCAGGGTTCTGGGATTACAGGAGTGAGCTACTGCGTCCGGCCTTCTCAGCTCTTAAACTGTGCAGGCTGAGGATTAGCACACAGCTGAGAAGACTGAAACAAACAGAAAAGAATCAACTTTGAGAAAATAGAGACCATTTAGGAAGAAAAACACTTTTATATATAATTAAAAACTTTAAATATATAAAAAACATACATTAAAATTTTTAAATAAAGTTTTACATATAATTTAAAACTTTAATATGTATAACATATATATTTATGTTATCTTATCTTGTCCCGGTACTGAGGTTTCTTCTTTCTCCTCCATGACCTACCACTTGGATCAGCTGAGAATCCTCATTTCACCCTCACAGAAATGTTCTTCGACCTACTCTTGGGAGCTGGAGGTAGATTATGGTAAGTTTGGACCCAGGAAGTTCTGGGTAGCCTACTTTCCTGATCAGTCACTGCTGAATCCAGACCCTGCTCCACAAATGGATGCCTCAGTGATGTGCTCCCATGTTTCCAGGTTTCAACAATGGCCTTGCCCCTGACCTTTCCAGAAGGGATGCTCTCACACATCCAGGGAATCTAAACCCAGAGATTCAGTTGAATTTCTTCTCCCAGGAAGCTAGCAGCAATTTACTTGTTTGCTACTCAGTCAAAACAGAGAGAGGCATTTTCTGAGGATACAAACATGAGTTGGAAATCTATAATGAAAAGCAAAGGAATCACTAACACAGAAGTCTGGAGAGGGATTTCCTGAAGGTGGAGGCTAAGGGCTCTCTTAGATAAGAGTATCAAAGGGTGCTTCTAAGCTACAGACATGATCCCCCTTCTGAGCCTGAAAGAAGAGTATGCAGGGATTAATTTTATTCTTCTCCAGTTGGTACATACATGTTTTCTATTCTATTATGCATGGTACATTTCACAAAAATTTTATTATTCTGATTTAAAAAAGAGTCAAATAACAGTGAATGACTTAAGAAAACAAACCAAATCAAAAGACTGAGGAAGCTCTGTGTTCAAAAAACAAACAAAAAAGGTACATACATATGCACACATCCACACAAACATGCACTCACACACACACACACACACACACATTTGCCTGTGTCCACATAAAATGCCCATGGAAGGATCCATTAGAAAATGGTACTCCAAACTGCAAATGGGCTGCCTGGAGACCAGGGTCATAGAATTCTCACATTCTGTCCTTTTATAGTTTTGAATTTTGCCGCACTTGAAAGTTTTGCTTAGAAAAAACAAAAACAAAAACCAAACCAAAACAAAACAAAAAACCTTTTTTTTTTAATAAAAAGAAAGAAGCCTGATAAAACCAAAGCAAATGTTATGGAGGATGCAGAATCATATCTTGCTGATAGGAGAGCAAATTGGTAAACCTCATTGGAAAGCAATTTGGAAATATCTCACCAAGTTGAGCCAGCAACTACACTCCTAGGTATATGCTCTAGAAAAACTTCTTTTGGCCGGGCACAGTGGCTCACGCCTGTAATCCCAGCACTTTGGGAGGCTGAGGCAGGTGGATCACGTGAGGCCAGGAGTTTAAGACCAGCCTGGCCAACATGGCGAAAGCCTGTCTCTACTAAAAATACAAAAATTAGCCAGGTGTGGTGGCATGCACCTGTAATCTCAGTTCCTCGGGAGGCTGAGGCATGAGAATCACTTGAACCCAGGAAGCAGAGGTTGCAGTGAGCCGAGATTGTGCCACGGCACTCCAGCCTGGGTGACAGAGTGAGACCCTGTCTCAAACCACCCCCCCCCAAAAAAACAAACAACAGTAACAGAAAACTTCTTTCTTATATACATCAAGAAACATCGACAGGAACGTTCCAACCAGCCTTGTATATGATAACTAAAAAAAGAAGGAAGAAAGAGAAAAGGGCAGCAACCTAAAAGTTCCCAAAGAAGAGAATGTATTTAAAGAAATTCTGGTTTAGCCACACCATAGACTATCATACAGCAGTGGAAATGAATGAACATGGGTAAAAATCACAAACAAAATGTGGAAAGAGGTAAAGAGCAAAGGATATGCACTGCATATATAACGTATGCAATGTTCAAACACATGAACAAATTGTATAGATCTAGTTCTATATATACACATACATACAGGAAAGTCTGATGTGGCTGAGAATGACGAAGATGAAATTCAGGATAGTGGCTGCCTTTGGGAAGACAGTGTGACATAAACCGTGGGCAAGGTATATAGAGGCTTCAGTTGTACATGTCATGCTTTATTTCTGAAGCTGGGTGATGAGCACGTGAATTTCATTATGTTACTCTCGCTAAATAGGATGAGCGCAGTGGCTCATGCCTGTAATTCCAGCACTTTGGGAGGCCAAAGCAGGAGGATTGCTTGAGGCCAGAAGTTCTAGACCAGCCTGGGCAGCAGAACAAGACCCTGTCTCTACCAAGAAAAAATAAAATTACCTGGGCTCAGATTCATGCTCCTGTAGCCCCAGCTACATGAGAGGCTGAGACAGGAAGATTGCTTGAGTCCAAGAGTTTGAGGCTGCAGTGAGCTATGATCACCACTGCCCTCCAGCCTGGGTGGCACAGCAAGTCGCAGTCTAAAATAAAATAAAATCAGAAAGACAGGCAAAAAGTCAAGGAGGACTTCAGAAAAAAGTAGCATCAAAACCCCAGTGTAGATAAGAGATCTCCCAGTCTTTGTGCCCTTGAGAGGATGGATGGGTTTTGAGTCCTTCAGCCACCATCCCGTCCAGGCCTCCATTTCCCTCTCCCCTGACTGTCTACAAAATAACACTTTCCCCTCAGAATCCCTGAGCAACTTCACTGCAAGTTCTCTCTAAAGCTCAGTGTTCTTTTTTATTCTTTTTTTTTTTTGAGATGGAGTTTTGCCAGGCTGGAGTGCAATGGTGCAATCTTGGCTCACCACAACCTCCACCTCCTGGGTTCAAGCTATTCTCCTGCCTCAGCCTCCCTAGTAGCTGGGATTACAGGCATGCACCACCAGGCCCTGCTAATTTTGTATTTTTAGTAGAGACGGGGTTTCTACATGTTGGTCAGGCTGGTCTTGAACTCCTGACCTCAGGTGATCATCCCGCCTCGGCCTCCGAAAGTGCTGGGATGACAGGTATGAGCCATCGTGCCCAGCCACTCAGTGTTCTTTGGTGTCTGGATTTTCAGTCTTTCCAAGGTTCCCCTAAAGCAGAATATTTCTGCTCTCAGATTGGACTTCCTGAATTGGAGATTAAACTTGATTAGTAACTGAATCCTAACAGGACAGGGTGTTTTCTTATGTGAGAATATACTACCCAAGATTGTCTGAAAAGTGAAAACGTTAGGGCTTGACTGCAAGGAGTGGCTTGTGTGTGCAAATCTGCCCCTACTGCAGCTGTGTGCATGCTCACTTTCTCAGAAGGAAACACTTCTTACCATGGGGATCTAGGCTCATTTAGCCTTGTGTTCTAGCATTTTTGAGCAATCTTGCAAATCTCCTGTTTTTCACAAGCTCTCCACTGGCTGCCCACCTGTCTGCCTAGGAGCCGCACAAGACCATTGGTGCTCCCCTCATCCACAGAGTCACTGACTTTTGCTGAGTTACCGATGGCTCCTCCTCTCCTTTCCTGCTTCCAGCCCTTCCTCCTCTTCCCCAACTTCCCACTGGCAAGCTGCACTTCCTACCTGGGTTTCCTGCCTATCAGGCACTGAGCAGGCATTGAATTTCCCGAGTTGTCAAATCTTCACTGTTCTACTGGCTTGGTGGGGAAAACACTTCTCCTCTGTCAGCTTCAGCCAGGAGGGGCCCGAGCACAGCTTCCCTGAATCAGCGTGGTCCATGTACTCACAGGCCCTGCTCCCAGGAGGACTGTGCCATGAGTCAATGGGGAGCAGAGTTCAGAGGCAAACAGCCAGCTGAAGTCACACCCTCACTGTTCACATCACCACGGTTTTCCCCTCACCTTTGTCACTGAGTTAAAGTTGTCATGCCAGGGCCACTGGGTATCTGGCTCACACCTATAAGCCCAGCACTTTGGGAGGCCAAGGCGGGAGGATCCCTTGAGGACAGGAGTTTGAAACCAGCCTAGGCAACAGAGCAAGACCCTGTCTCTACAAAAATAAAATATTGGCCGGGCGCAGTGGCTTATGCCGGTAATCCCAGCACTTTGGGAGGCCGACGCGGGCGAATCATGAGGTCAGGAGATCAAGACCATCCTGGCTAACACGGTGAAACCCCGTCTCTACTAAAAATACAAAAAATTAGCCGGGCCTGGTGGTGGGTGTGGTGGCGGGCGCCGTGGCAGATGCCTGTAGTCCCAGCTACTCAGGAGGCTGAGGCAGGAGAATGGCGTGAACCTGGGAGGCGGAGCTTGCAGTAAGCCGAGATCGCGCCACTGCACTCCAGCCTGGGCGACAGAGCAAGACTCTGTCTCAAAAAAAAAAAATTAGCTGGTGTGGTGACATGCACCTATAATCCAGCTACTCAGGAGGCTGAGGCATAAGGATCTCTTGAGCTCAAGAGTTGGAGGCTGTAGGGAGCTATGATCAGGCCATTGCACTTCAGCCTGGGTGAGAGTGGGACGCCATCTCTTAAAGGAAAAAAAAGTTATCATGCCAGACTCCCTTGTTTCTTGGGATAAGTTTTCTCCCAAGAGATGCTTCCAATAGTCACTAAAAAAAAAAAAAAAAAAAAGTTTCCAGGAAGACCTGCCTTATCAGGCCTCCCCACCCCAGGTAAGGGCTAAACCTCCACCCCTCCACTCGGCCCCAAGATGAACCCCCCAGTCCAAGTGCATGTAGGGTAAGGGGCTTGGTGTCAAGGTGCAGAGGGTTCTGGCACCAGTAGACAGCGGTGCTGAAGTTTGGGGTCAGGATTGAGGACATGCACGTTTCTCCACTGCCCAGGAGAGCTGGGTGTCTGCCCCCTCCATCCAGCGCGCCCAGCAGAGCTACAGGGACGGTGGCTTCGGATGAGCAACAGCCACCGAGGAATATGCTGAGCGAGTGGAGTCCAGGTCTGCATTCTGGAAGCTTAGGGTTAAGGGACTTAATAGGGCCAGTGCCTGGGACCTCTATACAACGCAGAGTTGTGGAAAGCCTGCTTCCCACAGCAGGCTTCGGTGGTGACGGTTTTTTGCTGGGAAATCAGCAAGCCTCCTCTTTGCCTTTTTTGGAGACAGAGCAATCGGGTTGATGTGCTTGGGAAAGATGTGTTGGAGAATATGCTTTTCATTACATTACACAGAGGCAGACGAGGCTGAGGGTCAGGCCCAGGTCTCTGGAGCTGAGGCTTTAGTACCAATTTCCTCTGGAGGGGCGGCTGCCTGATGCACACTGCTTTCCCAAGAATTTGACACTGTAAGACTCAGGACACGGGAATGAGAGGCTTGGAGAATCCCAATTTCATCTCTTCCATTGGCTTTTTTCTTCCCCCCTCTTTTGATCTTCCCACCCCAGGCCCGCCGTTTCTGTTTTCCATCATCCAGCTTCCTGCTCTCATGTCGAGTCCCAGGGCTCCAGTGCCCTGGCCCCCATCGGTGCCAGGGCTGCCCAGAAGGCAGACAAATCAGAGGCGTCCTAGCCTGGCGTCTCCTCTCACATGTCGAGGGCCGCTTTCACCATCTGCTTTCAATGAAGTGTGGGTTTCGGTACATATTATGGAAACAGAAATGGAAAAACCATCGGGGTCCCTCCTGCAAAAACAATCATTATCCACTGAAATGAGCTCTTAGGAACTTCCGGGTGGAGAGCACATCACTATTAATGAAGAAGAATTCAGACAGGAATTCTGGCTGGGCTGGACAGACAGGAGAGGGAAGAAGAAATGGAATGTTCTGACTCACCCGGCAGTTAAGAGGAGAGTCCCTTAATAGAGCAAACAGAACAGTTCTACAGCCGCGGCTGTGGAATCTGCTGCCAGCCTGGTTTCTCTCTGACTCAGAATGTGGCTTTCAGGGCTATGGTGCTGGGGAGGTGGGCTCCATCACCCGAGGAACCCCCAGCCCCTGACAGAGGAGATACGAGCACAAAGGCTGGGAATGCCATCTGCACTAGCAGGACCTGGCCAGCCAGGGTCTGCCGGTGCCAGGGAGGGCTAGGCCTCAGAGCCAGACTCACACCAGCCTTCCTGGAGGAATTTGCCATCCTTCACTCTCCCTCGCCATGTGTACCCCATGTGCTGAGGAGTTGCAGTGTGAAGACAGGAGCCTCAACAAGTCTGCAGTTTAGCGAGCGAGAAAAGGAAGCATCAAAGGCGGCATTCAATGTGCTAGCCACTTAGGACTGGGAGAAAGAGGAGTTTCCACAATGCGCTTGGTATTTTCTCCTCCTGAGAGAAGAGCCAGCCAGCGCTGCCCTTTCTAGAGAGTGGTATATGCGTGCATCCTATGTGTGACTGCAGGACTGGGGCATGATGCATGTGTGTGTGCATGTGTGTGTGTGTATATCAAAAGCCCACTTTCCCTCCGGTCGCCCACGCCTGAAATTCTACACGTAAAGGCCATTCTCTTCTTCCCTCTTCAGACACCATCATCTCGAAGATAATAATACTTTATGCTTTATCAGTAATTGGCTTCATTGGGGAAATTCATTTGTCAGACTCTCCTCTTCATGGGAGCAAAAAGGGCTGAAAATGAGAATGCCGAGTACTGGTATGGGACCATGAAGGAGAGAGAGATGTGCTGGGCTTCCCAGCTGTGCTCAGGGATCCACAGCTGAGTCCCAGCCTCTGTGCGGTGAGGGAGAGCGGATGAGCATGGAAGATTGTGTCCTCCCTCTTCCCAGAGACCACCAATTTCAAGTCAATGCTTTTCAGGGAACAGCATCTGTTGATAGGTAGCTGGTTTCCAAATCTGGATTCCTCATAGATGGGTCTGGCTTGGGACCCTCTCATTTCCAAATCTTGCACTGTCCATCAGCTGGCATCTCCATGTGTCTAGGGCTTAACTATTCTCAACCTGCTTCTGTTAAAATGGTGCAAAAGTAATTGCACCAACCTAATACATAACTTCTCTCGTGGATCCTTACAACAACGTGAACACATGGCCATTTTTACCTGTTGGTAAAAGACAGCTAGTGAAACCAGGCATGGTGGCTCAAGCCTGTCATCCCAACTGCTTGGGAGGCTGAGGTGGGAGTATTGCTTGAGGCCAGGAGTTCAAGACTAGCCTGGGCAATATAGCAAGATTCCCCCATCTCAAAAATGAAAGAAAGAGAGAGAAAGGAAGGAAGCAGGGAAGGCAGGAGGAAGAAAGGAAGGACAAAGCCAGCAAGAAAGAGTCTGAGGGGGAAAGGATGAGGAAATTCCTTCCCTCAGTTCCCTAAGCACCATGCTGCACACACCGGCAGGCACCTCACTGCATCAGAACCCAGAGCGCAGGAAGGAGCCATTCATCTTCCTGGGAACGAGTCTTCCAGATGCAACACTATAGCAACAGTAACAATTATCTCTGGCACAACGTTGCTTACAAAACAGAGGGCCCACAGAAACTTCAGGGCAGCTATTGAACTCTGTCCTGATGCAGGCACACACATTACTTCAGTAATTACAATGCTACAGTAAAGAACTCCCTAGTTCTTCCCAGGCTGAGGGAAGGTGCAGATGGCTGGGAAGGTCTGCCCCTCTTCCCTGGCATTGAAGAGGATAGGAACTGCTTGTCTTCCTGGTGGGCGGGCTATTTATTTACCCAGCTCTCTGGATAGCCTCAGAGAGGTAGGCTTAAATAAACCAGAGCATGGGGGTGGCACGTGCTGGGAAGGTGGGAAGTGGGCCTCCTGTCCCACTCAGGTCTCTCCTGAGTTTGGAGCCACCTTGCAAATCACAAATTCCACGGCCAGAGAGTCACGGTTCCAACAACTCCCTTTGTCACATACAGGCCCGGAGCTAATTCAGCAAAGACAGGAGACATTGCAAACCAAATGGTGAGCTCAAACAAGCTCACACCTGTCATCCCAGCACTTTGATAGGCAGAGGTGGGCAGATAGATCACTTGAGCCCAGGAGTTCAAGACCAGCTGGGCCAACATGGTGAAACCGTGTCTCTGCTAACAATATAAAAATTAGCCGGGCTTGGTGGGCTGTGCCTGCAGTCCCAGCTACTTGGGAGGCTGAGGCAGGAGAATTGCTTAAACCCGGGAGGCGGAGGTTGCAGTGAGCCGAGATAACGCCACTGCACTCCGAGTTAGACCCTGTCTCAAAAACAACAACAACAACAACAAAACCCCAAAAACAAAGTCCCAAAACCCAACAAACAGAAAAACCCCCAAAACAGACAAACAAAAAAACCCAAGTCACCAAGCAGCCATCAAAGCTCCCCTTGCTTTTTTACACCAACTTAGGCACTTGCTCATCAATCACTGCTCATTCTTCAGTCTATTCCTGAGTGCTTGCTTTGGAATTTACTGTTATTTTTTGTCTCATACTAGATTGTTCCAAGTGGGGCCTATTCTTTCTAATTTTTAATATACATTCCCATATAGTTAACTGAAAATGTTGGACACTCATCAGACCATCTGGATATGATAATTTTGGGTGGGTGGGAGGATGGTGTGATTTGTCCTGGCTACACTGGAATTTTAGAGATCTCTTTTTAGTTATTAATTTTTTTTTGTAGAGACAAGGTCTTGCTCTGTCCCACAGGCTGGAGTACAGTGGTACAATTACAGCTCACTGCAACCTCCAACTCCCGGGCTCAAGCAATCCTCCTACCTCTGCCTCCCAAGTAGCTGGGACTACAGGTGTGCACCATTACGCCTGGCTGATTTTAGGAATTTAAAACCAGACTACATCTTTGCTAAAAGTTTCTTTTCACCTTTTGGGGTTCACTTAACTAGTTCAGACACTGTTTGGCAATTCTGGTTCAACGGGACTTGAGAGTCCTCTGGGACTGATTGAGCCAAGTACAATACTATGAATCTGGTTGGTGACTAATGTACTTGGAACTAATAAGAAAGAGTTAGTTTACTTTGGCTCAGTGATCTGGCCATCCATTGCTTAGTGACCACAAATTATGACCCGCAGAAGAAGTGAAGTAATTTATGTATAATCATAGAACAGCTAACACCTAGACAGAGGTTCTTCTGAGCCAGGCATCATGCTAAGCACTTTGCATATATTAACTCATTTAATCCTAAAAACAACTGGCTGAGGTGAGTTTTAATGTTATCCCCATTGTGCAGATAAGGAAACTTAGGCAGAGAGAGGTAAGCAATTTCTCCAAGGTCACACAGGGTTAGCTGGACCTTATATAGACCCAAGACTCACTCCTTGTCTTGCCTTGCACATTGGCAAAGGCTAACCACGATTTTTAATGGAGTCTGGGCAATTAATGGAGTTGATTAGCCGTGGCCGAATTTGTGCTGCCACCATGAGGAGGAAGAATCATAGTCTAGCCAAACTGATGAGAACTCAGGAACCAGGAAAGGCAAGGTGAGTGTGAAGCTGAGGTCTGTGTCTCCACTCAAGGACCAAACAGGAAATTCAGGGTGGGAGGGGGGCTCTGTCCAGTCTCCCTCCCTCCCCAGCAGTCACCAGGGACAATGAGCTGGGCTTGGGCACCGCAGGGCTTAATTGTGGACTGTACCATGTTAACCGAGCTCAGAGTCCAAAGGCTAAAGTGAAACAGAAAGCCAGGCTGACTGTCTGGCTGGGTCATCTGCCCAAGAGGATTAGAGGAGGCAGAGCAACGCAGGTGTGAGTTAGCAGGGTGGAAAAACGAACCCAGCGTGCAGGCACAGCTAGGAAGAGGTGCGGACAGACGCCCTCCGAGCGTGCCACACTACTTCTCACGGGAAACCTTCAGGCCTGGGGAGTCTCTGGGGCGTGGTGAGGGAGGTGCTGTTCCTCCTTTCATATTCCTGGCTTGGCAGAGCCTGGTCCTGAAGTTGGGATATGGTCTAGTTACTAATATATTCTGTTAGGACATGACCAGGACACAGGAATCCCAGCTCACCGCATCCCCACTTGGGTTCAGAGAAGCAGATTGGATAGTGGGTAGACGGATGGCCTTCGGAAGCAGATAAACCTGGGCTCAGACTTTGGCCTCCGTTAACTCTTAGCTATGTGACCTTGGGCAAATCTATAACCTTCCTCTAAGCCTCAGTCTTCCCAGTTATAAAATGGGAATATTAATGAAACATGTAACTCACCAAGTTAATGTAGTAGTTAAATGCCGTAAGAGGTGCAGGATGGTTTGCACAAGGGTTGACTTGCACTAAATCTGCAAGCAATGATACCTCTATTTGCTGTTGTTATCAGCGTCAGGAATAACAAACGTTATTGGCTGGAAGGTGGCAAGGAGAGAGCAGGACTGAGCTAAATCTTCCTTCTTATTGTTCGTGGGGCTCTCTTTTCTTCCTCTACTTCTAACTACTTGGATATGAGCCCTTCCAAAGGATCTCCCCTCCCCCAGAATCCCAAGCAGATGCCAGGTGCTTAAGGGACAGCAGGGTGGCGGCTCAGGAGGAAGCCCTAAGTCTTCTCCCACAACCAACTCTCACCTCAGTTCTTGCCACAGCCAGAAGAGCTGCTGTGGGTCCCTTGATCCAAATAGTCGTAATAAAGCTAAGCTGCCTCTGATTTCTAAGGCTGTTTTCTCAGAAGAGTCCCGTGGGCCCCTTTGAGTCAATCCTAGGAAGATGACGGGGTGGAAGGAGAGTCAGGTTCCACGAGGTCAGGACTGTCAGCCCAGAGTCCGTTCCTGGCCCTTCTTGGCCTCACCTGGGTCTAAGTACACTCCCTGGCCCCACAAATGCCCTGTTAGCTACAGGCATCAGCTGCTGAGCTCCCAGCCTCTTTGCAAGGTACTCCTTATTCTTCCAACTTTCAAACAATAGAAACACAAAATCTATGTTTCTGTATTTGGACACAACTCTCATCACTTTGGATAGTTACCTCCAGCTGTATGATGAGACATGGGCTCTCTGCTCACTCACCATCATCTCGAAACCCTAGAGACCCCTGTGGAGCAGAGCACGTCCTCACCCCCAGCAGCCCAGCCTCCTCCTGGGACCCCCTTCTGTCCCATCAAGGGACATCTCTGATACCTAGGAGACCTGGGCACTGGAGCCCCTTGCTCACCCGCCCCTGCCCAGCGAGGAATGAATGACTTCAGGATCCATTGCTTAACAAAGAAACACATGAAGGGGCCTGATTTTCCCGGCTGCTAAGAGGGGAAAGGAAGCTGGGCTCTGTGGATCACACAATGCCATCCAAACAATTCAAGGAAATGTCCAAGGGAAGGGACCAAAATAGCCCAGCACACCCCTGCATGCTGGGAGAGTCAAGAAAATGAAAGCCGGAGTCTGTCCAGCACAAGGAGATGGGACATTTAAAAAAAGAAAAGACAGTTTCCCCACAGCAGAGGAAGCTGCCATTTATAAATATTTACTGAGACAAAGTTGTGCATTCACTTCCAAGCCCAGGAAGGAAATATTCCAGGGCAGAGGTAGAGATCTGGGTGCTGGAGGCCGGCTCTCCCCTGCCAGGGAGCCAGCCACTGTGCCCATCAATCTGATCCTCAGCTCTGGGTTACGTGACAGATTGTGGGTAGCTTGACATAGGCCACGATGAGACGAGACCCCCTGCAGAAACAGGCAAGTGTCACACAGGAGGGCTCCTCTCCCCGCCACCACAGAACTGACAGTTCCACGTTTACCAGCACATCACTGGGCGGAGAAACCAGTAAGGGACCCAGCACATCCCGGCAGGTGGCAGGACTTCACTCCTGGTGGGTTTTGGCTTGACTGTGGATGCCCAGGAAGATGAGCATTTGGCCCAGGCTGTGTCCTCCAGGGGAAGGACTTTGTTGGCAGAGAAGTTTGAATAGAGATGCTAACTCTCTAAGTCTTCTCTCTCTCCCTCTTTTCTAACAGAGTCAATTCTGAAAAGCTCTCTCTGGAGGGAAGAGTCTTCAAGACCCAGCTAACTAAACATGGAGCCCAGGAGAGGATAAACAGTATCTGTTATCATACTCATTATCCTTGGCTTCAAAGGACTCAACATGTTTACAAAGAGAACACGAGAGTTCTCTATATTTATTTTAAAGTATGAACTTTAATAAACAGTCTTCAAAAAAAAAAAACCAAATAACACACGGGGAAAGAAATCTTCTTTCTGTGTTTTATGCATCAGTCAAAACATAACACTCCCTTTGGCTTTGGCTTAAATGAGTTTTGTTTCTTCACTAAAGTTCACCGTTTATAAAATACATACACTTTATTGACTTTGATCTCCCCACTGGCACAGCTTGAGGTTGGTTCAAAGTTCTATAGAGTTAAACACAACCACATGTGACTGAGGCAGCTCTTGTGGTCCATTTGCCAATGTCTGCAAAGGCAAGACAGGGATCAGAAACTTTAGAGAGGCAAGGGATGCCAGGATCAAGGGTGTACCCCCCACTCCGAGGAGACCTCAGCCAAAGGCTTCCTCCTCCTGGCCTGCTTCTGGGTAGCCAGCACTTTTACCAGGATGGAGAAGTGGGCAACGCAGCACAGGCCCACACTGTCTCCCAGAGGTGAAGAATATGCCAGCCGAATTGGCTCTTTCTAATCTTCCCAGACTTGAGACACTTGGAAGAAAATGCATATCTTTGCAGATTTTTTAAAAAAAGTAAAATTCATACTCCTTAGTTACAAGAAGTCAAAAGTATAAGCATTTAAAATCTGTGTGCTTGTGCACACGTGCACATAGGTATACAGGTAAACACGCAGATGTATGACAAAGATGAATAGATAGAATAGACAGATAGATGATAGGTAATAGATGATAGTGAAATTGACAGGTGATAAATAATAGATAGATGATAGGTAAATGACAGTAGATAATAGTAGATGATAAATAGTAGGTAAGTAGATAGGTAGATGGATGGATGTAAAATATAAAGGAGTTTAATTGAGCAATGAATGATTTGTGAATCAGGCAGCCCCCAGAGTCACAGCAGAGTCACAGAGACTCCAGGGATGTCTCACAGGCAGAACACATTTATAGACAAATAAAAGAGGGAAATGATACACCGTAATCAGCAGTGAGGTAAAGAAAGAGCTGGATTGGTTACAGGTTGGCATTTGCCTTATTTGAACACAGTTTGAATGCTTAGCAGTCTATGAGTGGTTGAAGTGTGGCCACTGGGATGGGCCAAGACTCAGCTACTGTTACAGGTGCATACTACTAAGTTAGGTTTTCAGTCTTGTCTGCCTATTAAGCTAGGTTGCAGTTCATCCACAAGGACTCAAATATAGAAGCATGGAGTCCTTCTCTGTGGGCGGAAAGCCACCCAGGTGCCGAGGCAAGAGACTGAAGGCACAGGCTGTTCCAATATAATAAAGAAAATAGGATAAGAGAAAGTTATATGAGAAATAGAATATAGAGATGATTATATATGGATATTATAAATCATTAGTTTTTAGTATTAATCTTTGTAGTATTATTATTACCAAAGAAAAACCAGGCCATACAGAGTTAAGAACTGAAGGGACATTGTGAGAAGTGACTAGAAGACAAGAGTGTGAGCCTTCTGTCATGCCCGGATAAGGGCCGCCTGAGGGCTCCTTGGTCTAGCGGTAGCGCCAGTGCCTGGGAAGGCACCCGTTATTTAGCAGACTGGGAAAGGGAGTCTCCCTTTCCCTGGGGGGAGTCAGAGAACACTCTGGTCCACCAGCTCTTGTGGGAGGCCTGACATTAGCCAGGCCTGCCCACAGTCATCCAGAGGCTTAAATGTCTCCCTGTGATGCTGTGCTTCAGTGGTCACGCTCCTCGTCTACTTTCATGTTCCGTCTGTACACCTGGCTCCTCCTTTTAAGTTCTTAAAAGATAGCAGTAACAGAATTAGTGAAAGTATTAAAGTCTTTTATCTCTCTGATAAGTGCATAGAAGAAATGCTGACGTATGCTGTCCTCCCTCTCTGCTTCCGCTACCACAAAGGGAAAGGCCCCCTGTCACGTGGACACGTGACTTGCTTGACCTTATCAATCATTTGAGATGACTCACACTCCTTACCCTGCCCCCTTGCCTTGTATACAATATATAGCAGTGCGTCCAGGCATTCGGGGCCACTACTAGGCTCTGCGCATTGGTGGTACTGGTCCTGTGGTCCCAGCTGTCTTTTCTTCTATATGTTTGTCTCGTGTCTATTTTTCTAAGATCTCTCATCTCCGCACACAAAGAGAAAACCCACAGGCCCTGTAGGGCTGGACCCTGCACTCCTCAGGCCATATTTAGTTTGCTTTAACAGATAGATGTATACATAGATAGATGATAGATAGATAGATAGATGATAGATAGATAGATAGATGATAGATAGATAGATAGATAGATGATAGATAGATGTAAATTCTCTGTCAACTCTCTGATTTTATTCTTCCTGCAAGAAAATTTTCTATCATTTTCTGCAGGCACTGGGGTTGCCTGCCTGGCAGCCATTGTCCCCTTCTTCTGTGGTGACACAGTCCTGGTTCAGTTCAGTTCCATCCCTCTTCCTGAGGACTCAGAGTTAAATCTGATTGTTCTAAGTCAGTCCTGGTGACCCCAGTACCCTTGCCTGCGACTGGTTCAGTATTTGATAGGGGATCATTTCTTTCTCTCTCTTTTTTTTTTTTTGAGATGGAGTCTCACTCTGTTACCCAGGCTGGAGTGAAACAGCACGATCTCGGCTCACTGCAGCCTCTGCTTCCCAGGTTCAAGCAATTCTCCTGCCTCAGCCTCACAAGTAGTTGGGATTACAGGCATCTGCCAGCATGCCTGGCTAATTTTTTGTATTTTTGGTAGAGATGGGGTTTTGCCATGTTGGTCTGGCTGGTCTCGAACTCCTGACCTCAGGTGATCCGGCAGCCTCAGCCTCCCAAAGTGCTGGGATTACAGGTGTGAGCCACCATGCCCAGCCGGAGACCATTTCTAATCAATGAGATATGATGGATGATTAGCTTGGGGACTACTGACAGGAGAAGGCTTTTCCTCCCCAAATAAAGGGAATTAGGAAAGAAGTCTCTTGTTTTTCTGTCTCCAGGATGTTTGAAGCTACTGCAGTTGTCTTAAAACCATGAGGGCAGCTAATCGAAGATGAAGAGTGAAATGATGGAGAAATTGAAGTCTTTACTTAACATTCAGTTAATCCACTGAATGAATCAACTGTAAAATTGACCTCATTCTGGACTTCCTCTTATAAAAGAAATAAGTTCTCATATTATTCAGGTTTTTTCTGGGGGGGGAATAACGGCTTTATTAAAATATAATTCATATACTATATAATTCACTCATTTAAAGTGCACCACCCAGGGTTTTTTAGTATATTCACAGGGTGGTGCAACCATTACCACAAATCATTTAGAAAACACGCCCATCACCTCCAAAGCTATGCCACCCCCCATCCTCCCCTTTACACCAGCCCTAAAAACCACTAATTCTGTCTCTGTGAAATTGCCTATTGTGGATATCTTATTTTACTTTATTTATTTTTTTGAGACAGTGTCTTGCTCTGTCACTCAGGCTGGAGCAGTCGCTTGATCTCGGCTCACTGCAACCTCCGCTTCCCAGGTTCAAGCAATTTTCCTGCCTCAGCCTCCTGAGTAACTGGGATTACAGGTGCGTGCCATCACACTCGACTAATTTTTGTATTTTCAGTAGAGATGGGTTTCACCATGTTAGCCAGGCTGGTCTCAAACTCCTGACCTCAAGTGATATACCTGCCTCGGCCTGCCAAAATTCTGAGATGACAAGCGTGAGCTACTGCTCCCGTCCTGTTTCTTTTTATAGCTGAATGATACTCCCTTGTATGTGTATACCACATTTGGCTTATTCTTTCGTTTGTTGATTGACATTTGGGTTGTTTCCACCTTTTGAGTTTCATGAATAATGCTGCTATGAACATTCGTGTACAGATATGTCTCATTTTATTGCACTTTGCTTTCTTGTACTTTGCAGAGATTGTGTGTTTCACACATTGAAGATTTGTGGCAACCCTGCAACAAGCAAGTCTGTCGGTGCCATTTTCACAACAGGGGCTCACTTCCTGTCTCTGTCATATTTTGGTAATTCTTGCAATATTTCAAACCTTTTCATGATTATTATATCTTTTATGTTGATCTGTGATCAGCAATCTTTGGTGTTACTATTGTTAATTGTTTCGGGGCTACACAAATCTCACCCACATAAGACAAGATGATGAACTTAATGGATAAATGTTGTGTGTGTTCTGATTGTGTGTCACTGGCTGTACCCTTGTCTCTCTCCCTCTCCTTGGCCTCGTATTCACTGAGACACAACAATACTGAAATTAGGTCAATTAATAACTCTACGATGGCCTCTAAATGTTCAAGTGAAGGGAAGAGTCACATGTCTCTCACTTGAAATCAGAAGCTAGAAATGATTCAATTTAGTGAGAAAGGCAAATCAGGCTGAAAGCCTCTGTGCCAAGCAGTCATCCAAGCTGTGAATGCAAAGGAAAATTCTTGAACAAAATTTAAGAGTGTTACTTTAGTGAACAAACAAATAATAAGAAAGTAAACCAGGCTTATTGCTGATGTGAGGAAAGTGTGAATGGTCTGGATTAGAAGATCAAACCAGCCACAACATTTCCTTAAACCAAAGCCTCATCCAGAGCAAGGCCCAAACTCTCTCCAATTTTGTGAAGGCTAAGAGAGGTCAGGAAGCTGCAAAAGAAAAGTTCAAAGCTAGAAGAGGTTGCTCCATGAAGTTTAAAAAAAGTAGTTGTCTCTATAACATTAAAGTGTAAGGTGAAACAGCAAGTGCTGATGTAGAAGCTGTAGCAAGTTACCCAGATCTAGCTAAAATCATTGTTAAAGATCACTACACTAAACTACAGATTTTCAATGTAGACAAAACAGCCTTTTATTAGAAGAAGATGCCATCTAGGATTTTCATAGCTAGAGAGAAGTCAATGCCTGGCTTCAAAGCTTCAAAGGACAGGCTGTCTCTCTTGTTAGGGGCTAATGCAGGTGATGACTTTAAGTTGGAGCCAATGCTCATTGGCCATTCTGAAAATCGTAGGGCCCTTAAGAATTATGCTAAATCTACTCTGCCTGTGCTCTAGAAATTGGACAACAAAGCCTGGTGGGCAGCACATCTATTTACAGCATGGTTTACTGAGTATTTTAAGTCCACTGTTGAGACCTACTGCTCAGAAAAAGAGATTCCTTTCAAAATATTGCTGCTCATTGATAATGTACCTAGTCACCCAAGAGCTCTGATGCAGATGTACAAGGAAATTAACGTTGTCTTCATGCCTGCTAACATGACATCCATTCTGCAGCCCATGGATCAAGGAGTAATTTAGACTTTCAAGTCTTATTATTTAAGAAATACATTTTACAAGGCTTTAACTGCCATAAATGATGATTCCTCTGATGGATCTGGCCAAAGTAAACTGAAAACTTTCTGGAAAGAATTTGCCTTTCTAGATGCCATTAAGAACACTCATTATTCATGCAAGGAGGTCAACATATCCACATTAACAAGAATTTGGAAGAAGTTGACTCCACCCTTCATGGATGACTTTGAGGGGTTCAAGACTTCAGTCAGGAAGTCACTGCAGAAGTGATAGAAAGAGGAAGATAACTAGAATTAGAAGTGGAACTTGAAGACGTGACTGAATTTCTGCAATCTCGTGATCAAACTGGAATGAATAAGGGGTTCCTTCTTACGGATGAGCAAAGAAAGCCCTTGAAGAGCATCTTCTCCTCCTGGTGAAGATGCTGTGAACATTGTGGAAACGACAGCAAAGGATCTCATGACACAGACCTAGTTGATAAAGCAGTGGCAGGGTTTCAGAGGACTGACTCCAATTCTGAATGGAGTTCAGAATGTATGGGTAAAACACTATCAGACAACACTGCATGCTACAGAGAAATCTTTCATGAAAGGAAGAGTCAATCGGTGCAGCAAACTTCACTGTTGTTTTATTTTAAGAAATTGCCACCGCCACCCTAACCTTCAGCAACCACCATCCTGATCAGTCAGCAGCCATCAACATCAAGGCAAGACCCTTCACCAGGAGAGAGATTATAACTCACTGAAGTCCCGGAGAATTGTTAGCGTTTTTTAGTAATAAAGTATTTTCTTTTTTTGAGACAGAGTCTTGTTCTGTCGCCCAGGCTGGAGTGCAGTGGCGTGATCTCAGCTCACTGCAACCTCCGCCTCCCGGGTTCAAGCAGTTCTCATGCCTCAGCCTCCTGAGTAGCTGGGATTACAGGTGTGTGCCACCACTCCAGGTAAGTTTTCTATTTCGTAGAGACGGTATTTCACCATGTTGGCCAGGCTGGTCTTGAATTTCTGACCTCAGGTGATCCGTCTGCCTCAGCCTCCTAAAGTGCTGGGATTACAGGCGTGAGCCACTGTCCCCAGCCCAATAGAGTATTTAATTTTTTTTATTTCCATAGGTTTTTGGGGAACAAGTGGTATTTGGTTACATAAGTTAGTTCTTTAGTGGTGATTTGTGAGATTTTGGTGCACCCATCTCTTGAGCAGTATACGCTGAACCCAATTTGTAGTCTTTTATCTCTCACCCCCTTCCCACCTTTTCCTCCTGAGTCCCCAAAGTCTATTGTGTCATTCTTATGCCTTTACGTCCTCATAGCTTAGCTCCCACCAATATTTTTTAATTAAGCTTGTTTTGTTAGACATAATGCTGTTGCACACTTAACAGACCACAGTATAAGTAGAAATATAACTTTTATTTTATTGCTATTATTTTTGTAATGTCTATCCTAATAAGCATTATGTAGTATCTCATTCATAGATTTGACTTGCAGTTTTCTAATGACTCATGATGTTGAGTATCTTTTCATGTGTTCATTGGCCATTGGTAGATGTTCTTGGAAGTAAAGTCTATCCAAAACCTTTTTTTCTTTTAACTTTTGTTTTAGGTTTGGGGGTACATGTGTGGTTTTGTTATATAGGTAAATTGCATGTCATGGGGTTTGGTGTTCAGATTATTTCATCATCCAGGTAATAAGTATAGTACTCAACAGGTAGTTTTTGATCCTCTCTCTCCTCCCAGCCTTCACCCACAAGTAGGCTCTGATGTCTGTTCCCTTCTTTGTGTCCATGTATTTTCAGTGTTTAGATCCCACTTATAAATGAAAACATGCAGTATTTGGTTTTCTGTTTCTGCGTTAGTTCCCTTAAGATAATGGCCTCCAGCTGTATCCATGTTGCTGCAAAGGACATTATCTCATTCTCTTTTATGACTGTGTAGTATTCTATGGTGTACACGTACCACTTTTTAAAACTCCAGTCTACCATTGATAGGCATTTAGGTTGATTCCATGTCTTTGCTATTGCAAGCGGTGCTGCGATGAACTTACGTGTGCATATGTCTTTACGGTAAAATGATTTCTATTCCTTTGGATGTACACCCAATAATGGAATTGCTTGGTCAAATGGTAATTCTGTTCTAAGCTCTTTGAGAAATTGCCACACTGTTTTCCACAATGGCTGAACTAATTTATATTCCTACCAGCAGTGTATAAGTGTTCCCTTTTCTCTGCAACCTCACCAGCATCTGTTATTTTTTGACTTTTTAATGCTAACTATTCTGACTGGTGTGAGATTGTATCTCATGTTGGTTTTGATTTGCATTTCTCTAATGATTAATAACGTTGTGCATTTTTTCATGTGTTTGTCAGCCGCATGTATGTCTTCTTTTGAAAAATGTCTGTTCGTGTCTTTTGTCAGCTTTTTAATGGGGTTGTTTGTTTTTTGCCTGTTAATTTATTTAAGTTCCTGGCAAAGATTCCATGATGAAGATGCCAAAAGCAATTGCAACAAAACCAAAAATTGACAAATGAGACCTAATTAAAGTAAACAGCTTCTGCACGGCAAAAGAAACTATCAACAGAGTAAACAGACAACCTACAGACTGGGAGAATATATTTGCAAACTATGCATCCGACAAAGGTCTAATATCCAGAATCTATAAGAAAGTTAAACAAAACTTTCATATGTACAGGAAAGGAAAAAAATTGTAAGATTCGCTTTATTGTGATAGTCGCTTTATTGCGGTGGTCTGGAACCTGCAATATCTCCAAAGTATGCCTGTACAAGTTTTTGTAGGCCATATTTTTCCATGTTTCTTTGGTATATACCTCAAGGTGGAATTGTTGGGTTATTTAAGTAATCATAAGTAGATTTATAATACAAATTCTAGAGATTGTGGGCTATTCTACCAAGAAACAGAGCTGAGGGCTTAAAGACCTGAGCTTGTCACTTTCCCACCTCTGTAAATTCTCCAGTGCCATAAGAAGCAGCCAGCTGCATTCTTAAGGCTTTGCCTTCCGGGCCACTCTGCTGCAAGCAACCACAGGTAATTACGAATTCATCACAGGCACTGGAAGACTGAAAGAACAAAAAGCAGATGCTAAGATAACCCTGAAATTACTCACACCAGGAAGAAACTACCATCCCAGGCTGGCAGAATAAAAGGGAAGGAATATTGCTATCAGGACCTTGGTGTTGTAGGGGTTCCACTTAAACAGCTGAGGGAAATCTCTACACAGCTAGTACTGCAGCCTCTGAGAACAGGGTGCCATGTTCTGGAGATCAGACTTTCAGGAGGACATTTTGTACTGCCAGTGCCTAGACTCTAAGTATGGTGTTGATAGTGGTGGACCCTCATATTTAGAGGAGGGTCTTCAGTCTAGCTGGTACCTGTACCACTAAAAAGGAAGCCTGGCCATACCCTGGATGTCTGAGCTGGCAGCACAACCCAGTGGATATTCCGGTCACTCATGGGGCAGGGAGTGTGCCCCACAGATGCTCAAATGGTCCAGAAGCACTGGCTCAGGGTGAGAAAAAAAGGATAGCCTGCCTGCCTGTACAACTGCAAAGGGGACATGGTCCTGCTGCTGTGGACATCACTGAACAAGCACAGTATGGCAGTTGCTGGGTGCAGTCACGCAGTGGAAGCTAGAACCTTCTCCCTGCTGCTGTGAGAGCAACACTGATTGGAACTGAACACTGGGGGGAGAAAAAAGCCTTTTTTGTCCACTTCCTACCTAGCCAATCTCCCCTGAATGCTTCCTATTGACAGAACCTAAAAGGAAGTCAGTTGGTGAGGGGCCTAAGAAGTGGATTTTGGAGATCTTCAGCTCCAAATGGAGTAGGATGGTCTTAGAGCTGAGAGACCAGAGGGCAGAAGATGAAGAGCCAGCAAACCTGGATCCTGGCCCCAACCCAGCACTGACTGGGTGAGTAGACTCAATACATTGCCTAACCTTCTTGTACCTCAATTTCCTTATTTTAAAAAGCCGGGTACTATCATTGACCTTAGAAGTCAGCTAGGAAGATAAATCAAGCCAATATATGTATAATTGCTTTATAAACTCTAAGAGCCATTTCAATGCAAGATATGGTGACGGCTGATCTGTGTTGCTGAAAAGCTGCATAAGGGAAGTTTATATGCCCTAGGGTACACATTCACAGGGAAAATTATGTGAGTGAAAGATAAGTCCAAGGATGTGTAAACAGTAGGCAAGCATCATACCAACATGTGAACCTAGAAGAACAAAATATAGCATCAAATCTCTAAACCTGACCCAGACTCCAGGTACAGGAGAAAGAGTGAATGAGAGCTTTGAGTTAGATGTCCCTGGTCCAAATTTGTTCTGGTAACAAGTAGGAAGGACAATAGGGAATCCAAGATTCAAGGGGGGCATGGTCATGCAGAGTCAGGGCTCGGGAACTTGCTGTTCAAGCAGAGGGCAGTTTCTTGGCTTCTGGGGGCAGGTAATTTGTGGAGTCAAGCAGGGCTAAGTATTGTTGGAACAGCCTGGAAGAGGGAACAGTCATGCCTTCTCACTGGTGCTCTCCACCTTTGCTCTTGGGGCTGCCCTAGGTGGGTTTCTTTGGTGCTTTTACTGTTATCCTTCACTTTGTTTCTTCTGGGGACACACTGAGGACAAGCAGCCAGGATGAGTGTCTTGATGACAGAATGGACCAAGGCTGGGCGCAGTGGCTCACACCTGTGATCCAAACACTTTGGGAGCCCAAAGTAGGAGAATTCCTGAAGGCCAGGAGTTCGAGACCAGCTTGGGCAACATTGTGATATCCTGTCTCTACAAAAAAATTTAAACATTAGGCCAATCATGATGTCACACAAACCTGTAGTCCCAGTTCCTTGGGAGACTGAGATGGGAGGATTGCTTGAGCCCAGGAGTTCGAGGGAACCATGATCATGCCACTGCCCTCCAGCCTGGGCGACAGAGTGAGACCATTAAAAAAATTAAAAAGTGACCAGAATTACAGTCTTTCCAAGTCCCACTTTTACCGAATGTGCACTTTTGATCATTTATGAAGAGAAAATGTACTTTTTAGGACATAACCATTTCTGTAGAAGCAGTGGCATCTCTGTCCTTCAGTTATTGAAAAAGGAAGCTCCTCACCTCTGTCTGTCCAGATAGAGCGCTGCACACAATGATTCCCAGAGGCTCCTTCCTGATCTGGCATTGGGAACAATACACTCTCCGCCGTTTCCACAGGAGAAATCTCCACCCCCAGCTATGCTCTGAGACACTTCCTTTTTCTCCTCTGACACACACATTACCAAACCTAGGGATTGTATTCTTTCAAAATTCGCCCTCAACAAACTACCTGTATGCACCTAAATGAAACAGTTGACCTACTTACCTAACCCAGGCATGCCAGCCACCTGTGTTGTGCCAATTCTATGATTGGTGATTTAAGTTGGCTTATCCTCTTTCACTCTACTGCTTGCTATAAATATGTCCCTATAACTTACACCAAGGCAGCAGGTGCCAATTAGAAAGTAGGTTAATGGCTTCAGAAGGCTTCTGGTCAGTGCTGCTAACAGAAAGAGCAAAGATCTCTTGTGGATCTCCAACAGACAGCCTGTATATTATCAGACCAGCTGGAAATGTTGTTCCACCAAATGCGTCTCTTTTAAGAGAATGGAGGAATTTTGAAGATAGGGATTGGTCACAGTTCATTCCTCTTCCTTCCCCAAACAAACCAAGTCCAAGAGTTCATATGATGCCTCAATGCTTAAACTTTGAACAGTTCCATGAAGGAGTTCCCAGATCCACTATTTCTAGCTAGAAACTCTATATGCAGGTAAGAGTGCCTCAGGAAGAAGAAACATGACTACAGAGAAGCTCGAGAGAGCAGTGGGAGGGACCTAGGTTTGAGATGATGCACTGAGCATGCATTAACTCGCCCTCTCTCCCCAAATCCCACTGCAATGGTAAGAAATGACATTTTTGAAGAATAAATCCATAACAGTGATGGAAAGCAGGAAAAGGTGTCATAGGCAGATCAAAATTTATCTCCTAAGGTGTTTAAGAAATTAAATTGTCACTCACACTAATTGTAGTGAGTAAAATAATACAGATTAAAAAAAAATCTCCCCCTACTTCTTTAAGGCCACCAGTGTTCACACCTGATATTTACATTTCACACAAACATAGATGATAGGTAGATAGATGACTGATCAATCTATAGATAGATGATTGATCAATCTATAGGTAGATAGTTTGGGAGGGTATGGTTTGTTTTTATATAAATATCACCTTATATAAAATGAATTTATAATACACTATTATTTTATAACATTTTTGTGACTTAATAGATCATACATATCTCTTCACGTCAGTGCAGACAAGTCATACTCATTATTTTTTAGTTGCTGTATAATATTCCATGGCATGAATGTGTCCTAATTTCTTCACCTTCTGCTATTGATGGGCACTCCAGTTGTTTTTAACTTCTTGTCATAATAAACAATTAGGCAACAGGCACCCCTGCACATTCATTCTTATGTGTTAGCACAGTTATTTTGTAGAAGAGGCTCACAAAGACAGGACTGCTAGATCGAATATATGTGTGTGATTTATCTCTATAAGTATGCATAATTCATATGTTTGCTATACTACTTGATAATTCACACCTGAATATTATGACAATTCACTTCTAAATATTTCCGCATGCCTCTCTAGGAATAGAGATTATCTTCTACACAGCTATAAAACCACTGCCATATCTAAGATAATGTAAAATCATTTCATAATATCATCTAATAATTCAGTTCATATTCAAATTTTCTCCAATTGTCCTAAGAATCTCCTTTAGAGTTTTCTCTTTTTGCTAACCAGGTTTCAATCTAGGTTAATGTATTACATTTGGGTTTTACACCCCTTGGTCTCTTTTAGTGAAGAAGAGTCCTCATTTTTTTTCTTAAGACATTGGCATTTAAGGTGACCAGCCAAGTTATTTTGTAGAACGTCCCACATTCTGGATTGCTCTGATCATTTCTTTCCATTAAATCATTTAACTTTTCTCTTTACTTCTGCTATTTCTGAAACTGAAAGTTAGGTCTAGGGGCTTGATTAGATTAAAGTTACACGTTTCTGGCAAGAAACACAAAAATAAATATACATGACATGAGATGTTGTATAGTAAATATGTATTTTCAATTGTAATAAACATTGTCAGATTACTTCCCCCAAAGATTGCATAATAGCATTGTGCATTTCCACCAGCAATGCCCATTTCTCTGCATCTTAACTGTCCTAGATATTACTGGGCTTTTAATTTTTGCAAATTTGATGGATTCTTCAAAATGATATATCTCTGTTCATTTGCATTTTCTTGACCGCTATGGAGGTTAAATCCCTAATCATATGTTCCTTGACTACTGGGTAATTCACTTCTATGAATTTTGTGTTCACATACTATACTTGCTAGAGTAATGTAATTCAAAAGTAAAGAAAACTCAAACTTTTTATTTCTTATTCATGTAACAGTCCAATGAGGGTGTTTGGTGGGCAGGTTTCCAGGAGATGATTCAGGGGTGTGGGCTCCTTTCATCCTATGGTTTCACCATTCCCTGGAGCTTTGGGAAAAGGGGATAGAAAAGCAACACCCTTTCCTTAACCTCATTGACCCTGGCAATGACACAATCACTTACCTTGGCAAGAACTAATCACATGACATCATTAGATAGGGAGGGCAGGGGCTCAGAAATCTGGCTCCTAGTTGGACAGATGCTTTTCAGAAATGGCATGAGAATATATGGCCATCTTGGCCACTTATCTTTTTGTCCATTTTTCCATTGGGCTGTCTTTTTTAAAAAAACTATTAATAGGATTTGTATAATAGAATGGTTTACCATATGTATCCACTATACGTGCTATAAATATCTTTCCTGGTATATTATTTGGCTTTGAATTATATTTAGTGTGTCTGTTGTTTATATATTTATTTATTTATTTTTCTCTGTGAAGATTCCAAAGTAGGATTCTATTTCATGTGTCTTTTGCTATACAATTATTTTTAAATTGTATGTAGTCAAATACGAATATATATACGCACACACATATATATGCACACATACACATACATAAAGTTATATTATATATTTTTTCTATCATATTCCTTCATTTATTGCTCCTGTTTTTTCTATCTTACTAAGAAGTTACCTCCCAAATAATGCAAATACTATCTTGAATTTTCCTCTAGTATTTTTATTATTTAATGTTGTACCTTGCACCTTAACCTATTTGGCATTTTGTTTTTCATATAATACAAATTAAATTCTACATTTGTTTCTTTCTAAATGGATAGTCCTTAGTTAGCATTGTTTATTAAATAAGTCATCCTTTCTGGCCTGGTTTGAAATGCCACCTTTGTTTATATTAAATTCCCATGTATTCATTAATTCAATTTCAAATTCTGTTCTCATCCACTGATTTTTCAACATTTATTCTTTCACATGAACCCTGTAATGATTGTATGTAGTTCTGAAAAATGGGGAATCTATTGGAATCAAATTAAAATAACTGGGAATGACAATTTTTTAAAATTAAATCTTCCCATATGAGAACATGAGCTATCTCTCCGTTTACTGATGCTTTATGTTAATAATAATTGACAGTTATAGAAAAATATATAAACAAAAGACAAGCTAAATAACATATTTATTTCTCAATACATTATAATTTTTTTTTTTTTTTTTGAGATGGAGTCTCACTCTGTCGCCCAGGCTGGAGTGCAATGGCGTGATCTCTGCTCACTGCAAGCTCTGCCTCCCAGGTTCACGCCTTTCTCCTGCCTCAGCCTCCTGAGTAGCTGGGACTATAGGCACCCACCACCACGCCTGGCTAATTTTTTGTGTTTTTAGTAGAGACGAGGTTTCACCGTGTTAGCCGGGATGGTCTCGATCTCCTGACCTCGTGATCTGCCCGCCTCAGCCTCCCAAAGTGCTGGGAGTACAGGCATGAGCCACTGCACCCAGCCAATATGTTATAATTTTTAATGTATGAATGAAATATAAACTTTTTAGCTTCCAACTTTTTACCACTAGCTCAAAGATATTAATTTTGTAAATTCACGTTTATCTGCCTATTTAATAAAATTTTCTTATTTAATTCTAATAGTAGACTTACTTTGATGGTCTGGATATACAGGCATATCATCTGAAATGAAGACATTGTTGTCTCTTCTGCCTACAGAAACACAGGGTCAGCTGTGCCCCTTCCCCTTTCAGTATATTCTCATATTACAATTTCTCCTGGATAAAACCAGAGAATGAGTCTCTAAACAAAGTAGGCAGAGGGCTGAGAAGAGGCTTCAAGGAAGGAGACTCCCAGCGTAGGCAATTGGTTACAGAGTGTAGGAAAGCAGAGAATAGGCAGAAAAAAAGGATTCCAGGATGGCTGAAACAACATCTTTAAAGACTGAAAAAGAAAAAAAAAAAAAACTATCACCATCAATTTCTATATCTAGCTCAACTATCCTTCAAGAATGAAAGCAAAATAAAGACACTTTCAGACCAAAAAAAGAGAAAGAAGATTTGTTTTCAGCAGACCTAGACTAAAATAAATGCTAAACAAAGAAAGTTCTTCAGGATAAAGGCAAATTATAACAGATGGAAATCTGGATCTTCAGAAAACAAAGAAGAGCACTGGAAATAGTAAATATGGAGTATACACGTAAGATTATTTTCTCCTCTTAATTTTATAAAATGCATATGATTATTCAAAGCAAAAATTAGGCAGAGGCTCGCGCCTGTAATCACAACACTTTGGGAGGCCAAGCCAGGAGGACCACTTGAGCCCAGGAGTTCAAGATCAGCCTGGGCCACGTAGGGAGACCCAGTCTCTACAAAATAAAAAATTAAAATTAAAAAACCGGCAGGGTGCAGTGGCTCGTGGCTACTTTCCTGGCACTTTGGGAGGCCGAGGCAGGCAGAGCACTTGAGGCCAGAAGTTTGAGACCAGCCTGGCCAACATGATCAAACTCCATCTCTAGTAAAAGTACAAAAGAATTAGCCAGGTGCAGTGGCACACAGCTGTAATACCAGCTACTCGTGATGCTGAGGCAGAAGAGTCATTTGAACCTGGGAGGTGGAGGTTGCAGTGAGCCCTGATTGCACAACTGCACTACAGCCTGGGTGACAGAGTGAGAGGTTGCAGTGAGCCCTGATTGCACAACTGCACTACAGCCTGGGTGACAGAGTGAGAATCTGTCTCAAAAATAAATAAATAAATATTTTTTTAAAAATTTAAAAACAGGCCGGGCGCGGTGGCTCACGCTTGTAATGCCAGCACTTTGGGAGGCCGAGGGGGGCGGATCACGAGGTCAGGAGATCGAGACCACGGTGAAACCCCGTCTCTACTAAAAATATAAAAAAATTAGCCGGGCGTGGTGGCGGGTGCCTGTAGTCCCAGCTACTCGGAGAGGCTGAGGCAGGAGAATGGCGTGAACCCAGGAGGCAGAGCTTGCAGTGAGCCGAGATTGCGCCACTGCACTCCAGCCTGGGTGACAGAGCGAGACTCCATCTCAAAAAAAAAAAAAAAAAAATTAAAAACCTAGCTGGGCATGGTGGCATATACCTGTGTTCCCAGCTACTTGGGAGGCCAAGGTAGAAGAATGGCTTGAGCCCAGGAGGCTGAGAGTGCAGTGAGCTATGATCATGCCATTGCACTTCAGCCTGGCTGACAGAGCAAAACCCTGTCTTAAAAAGAAAAAAAAAGTTATTCTGGCCAGGCATAGTGGTTTACATTGGTAATCTCAGCACTTTGGGAGGCTGAGGCAGGAAGATCCCTTGAGCCCAGTAGTTTGAGACCAGCCTGGGCAACATAGGGAGACCCCCATCTCTTTTAAAAATAATTAATTAATTAATTTAAAAAGCCAAAATTAAAATATTATATTTTGGAGTGCATAATATACATAATGTATTACATATGATAACTGCAGCATAACAGGGCTGGAAAATACACTATACAGTTGCAAGATTCTTACATTTTATATCATCAGATACATATTAACTATAAGTAAACAACAATATGTGAAGAATATATACCGCAATCCCTACAACTTCTAAAAAATACATTAGAAAGAAAGGATTTGAGCTCATCCTTGAAGGTTGTAGGTGTGGCAGACTATATTTCTCCTTCCCCCGCCATAGGGGTGTATGCTGCCCCACCCAGTAATGTTGGCCTGGACCATGAGACTTTCTTTGATCAGAGGAATCAGAGCAGAAGAGCTAGTTCTGAGCCTAAACCTGAAGACACATTGTATGCTTCCATTCATGTCCCTGGGAGTTCCTACCCTTCACTATGAGAATAACGTGTGAACGTTGATTAATTCTCAGACTGAAGCATATCAGCCTCAGCCTACCTACATATCCGTGAGTCTGGTGAGTGAGAAAGAAATACGTGCTGTTTTAGAACACTGAGATTTTAGGCCTGTTTGCAATTGCAGCAAAAGTTGATGAATGCAGTGGAATTCGAAAATGGGAATGGTAGTAAGTAGTAAAATTCATGCAATTCTCTTTAGGTTACTGATGTTACCAAACACAAATTCCACTTCTGAAGCCCAGTGGGATGTAAAATCCATGACTACAGAGATCTGTATGTCTTGTTCATCATTGCATATCATTGGCATCTAAAACGATGCTTGGCTTCTCAGAGAAAGAAAATAGAATTACCATTCAACCTAGCAATCTCATTTATAGTAGGTACCCAAAGGAAAATAAATTGTTCTACCAAAAAGTTACCTGCTTTCATATGCGTATTGCAGCACTATTCACAATAGCAAAATTATGGGATCAACCTAGGTGCTCATCAACAGTGGACTGGATAAATAAAATGTGGTACATACACACCATGGAGAACTATGTAGCCGTAAGTAAGAATGGAATCATGTTCTCTGTAGCAACTGGAGCTGGAAGCCACCCTCCTAAGTCAATTAATGCAGAAACAGAAAATCAAGTACTGTGGGTTCTCACTTATAAGTGGGAGCAAAACAATGGAGACACATGGACATAAAGGTGAAAACAATAGACACTGGGGCCTCCAAAAGAGAGGAAGGAGAGAGGAGAGGAAAGGTTGAATACGACCTGTGGGGTACCATGTTCACTATTCAGGTGATGGGTTCGATAGAAGCCCAAACTCCAGCATCTTGAAATATATCCATGTAACAAACACGCAATGTACTCCTGAAACTAAAATTTAAAAATAAAATAAATAAAATAAAATAAAAACAGTGTTTGGTCCTTAAGAGGTACTCACTAATTCATTATCCAATGAATGAAGTACTGTGAGGGAATGAGTTGTCAAATAAGAAGGGAATGGTTTGACTAGTCTGAAAAGCTAACCTGAGGTAGGATAGGGATAGATTGTAAAGGCCTTGAATATCCCCCTAAGGTGACTAAACTTGACTTAGTTGGTAATGAGACTTATGTAACAAGACCCATGTAAGACTTTAAGATCAATCAAGAGATGGTGTGCAGGACAGGTGGACAGGGATACTGGAGGTGACAAAACCCATTAAAAACCTACTATTGGAATTGTCCAAGCCAGGTGTGAGGTGGCACTGACCAAGGTAGTGCTAATAGAAAGGGGAGGATAAATCATAATGAAATTCTCCATTGTTCCTGGCAACGAATTAAAAGTAGAAGGTGAAAGAGAATGGGATCCCAGGTTTAGCTTGGGGCCAGCAGAACTGAACTCCAGGGGATGGGCGGCTTTGGGAAATATTAATTTTGACACCCCAAATGCCACATCTGAGTGCACAGTTGAAAACAGGGGCCTACAGCTCAGGAGATGAGTTCTAAGTAGATTTGGGAATTAGAAATCACTGTTAACTGATTTGGCCCATCCTGAAGCAATAGCAACTGATGAAATAGATAGATAGATAGATAGATAGATGATAGATAGATAGATAGATAGATAGAAAAAATTAACTGATTTGGCCCAGATCTGAAGTCATGAAAGAGGATGACACCGCCAAGGGATGAATGAGTGTAGCAAGAGAGTGTGAAAGATCAAAAAGAGAATCTTGAAGAATGTCATTTACATACACGTAGTCCTAACAAGAGGAGAATAGTTGGTGCCAAGCAAAGGAAAACAGGGCAGGGCACACAGGTGCAGAAGCCAGGGGAGGAAGGGTGTCAAAATCCCACTTGAGGGGACCAGATGAAAAAGTGGCCAGGGGGTGTGGTGATTGGAGGTCGCCCTTAAACGAGTATTAATTCAAGGCGCAGGTAAGAAACATGGAGAAGAGCAGCGCAAAGCACATGTGAGGAAACCGCTACGGCAGCACGTGAGGACAGCGGCAGCTAACGAAGGGCAGGATGGACCAGGTGTTGAGGGTAACAGCCCAGCTAGGAGAGGTTTTGTTTAGGGTAGGGGAGACCTGAGCACATTTGTAGAAGGCAGTGAAGCCATTGGAGAGAGATCGACTATGCCAAGACACAAGAGGGAGAGGAGATACCTGACTGGGCATAAAGGTCGAGAAGTCAAAAAGGAATGGAAATGAGAGCCGGGTTCAACCTTAACAGCCTTAGAAAGGGAGATGCGAACAGCTGTGGTTTATCAGCACTGATGTTTCTTGACCATGCTTCAAAGTGTAGCTTCAAGAGCAGGGTCGATCTTTCTTAATTACCCAGCTTCTGTGGCTGTCATATTTATAGTCTTAGGGCTGGAACAAAGGAGGGAGGCTCTTGGTAAAAGCCCTCGATGACAGTGACGGTGTCATTCCCACTTTGCAGACATTCCATTCATTCTTATACTGTCTTTCAGCAGAACGTGGGACAGGTATTGTTGTAAGGGCTAGAAATGGGAGCTCTGATTTGGATGCCAAAATCAAAGTTAGGAAAGGGGCCAGTGTTTACTGTTGCCCTCTAGATGGCCCCACATTGCTCTGCAAAACCGCAATAGTCACTCAACTCCCGGACAGTCACACCAGGGGAAAAGCTTTCACAGAATGCTAACAGTTCCAACAAAAATACTTGAACTCTCTTCAGTTCCTTGCATCTGACCTTGATATTTTCCCTTGAAAATGAACCACAGTAGCTCCAAGGAGTACAGGGAAAGGGACCAGATGGACAATAAGATAAGGGGTTTGGATTTGCCTAAAATGTAGGACTAAATCTTGAACTTGGTTATATTCATAGTTTTTCAGTTATAGCCAAGCTTTTCCAAGTGTATAAAAGCTGCCCACAATCTTTCCATTTGTTAGGGACTGCACTTAACGATTACTCTGCATGTCAATAAAAATAAGGGCTTACTATGTACCAGGTACTGTTCCAATCACTTTACACATATTATCTCATTTATTATTATCCTGTGGAGATTCTTGTTAGGATTAAATGAGATAATGCATGGAAAGAACTACCTTTCTCCTCATTTACAAGCTAAGAGAACTCTGGCTTGGAGAACAAGGCCACATATTTTAAAGTATTTATGAAATATCATCTGCTTGTTTTCATCTTTTTTGAAGATGCATCTAGGATACATTCTGGGCAAGTTGCCTGGACAATCTAGGCAACTGAGTTTCCTACTGAATTTCCTCAGAGAGGCTATCACAAAAAAGGTAAACCAAAGGCTAGGACAGTAGTTCTTAACTCTGGATCTGGATCCATATGAAAATCACTTGAAAAGCTTTGGAAACCTACTGATGCCCACATGACCCCAAATAATCTGATTTAATTAATTAATCTGAATTAATCTGAGGTGGGCCCTAGATACAGGTATTTGAATCTCTCTCTCTCTCTCTCTCTGTGTGTGTGTGTGTGTGTGTGTGTGTGTATGTAAATCTGGCTCCTCAATTTTTCTTCTACTCTCAGCAGATTATTCTGTGTTGGACACTTCCCTTAGAAAGGAGTGCTAATGGGTTGGTTTTGAGAGATCTCAGGGGCTACATTGCTCCAGCCCCTTCGGACTTGCTTACCACAAGCCTCTTGCATGCAATTGCTATTGGAAAGAGCAAGAGCCTTCCCAGGTTCAGCAACTATTCTCAAGTCAGCTCAAAGCTCTGTTCATTATTTTGGAGTTCTGTTGTCTCTCAGGCCCTTCCATGCTTCCTCTGTTGATTTTCTTTGCTTTCTGCTGCAGAAATGCTACTACCTGAACATCTTGTAGCTGTTGGTAGGCCTCTACCTGGTGTATTTGTGGGTTCTTGAAGACATCTCGTCACCTAGTTTGGTTGTAAATGTTGTGAATGGGATTTTGGCTTTACTACCTGTGTGCTCTGTTTTAATATAGAGATTTGAAGAGACTGAAAAATGAGCCGCCATGTTTCCAGAATCTTCCCAAGTTACTCTAATATGCATGGTTGAAAACCACGATTTGGGAGGATGTCCAGGGTACAGAGGCTTGTTGTTAGAAATCGGAATTCCCAGATTTGAAGACTAGGCCTAAACAAGGTCTATGGCCCTGGTAGAAAGCTCATGGAATTGACTGGAAACAAACAGGTCAAAAGCCTAAAACTAAAGTTTTTAGGAAGGTGTGATACAAAAGTTATTCAAACCTGGCCAACAAAACTTATGATTGATTAACCTCCAGGGTTATGGCCATATAGTTTCAGAACTACCACCAACAGATGAGACAAGCTGAAGCTGTGTAGGCCCAGAAAAAGCCTCCTTCCCAATGTCTGTCTTATGAAAAATAATGTACAAGAGGCCGGGGGCGATGGCTCACACCTGTGATCCCAGTACTTTGGGAGGCCGAAGCGGGCAGATTGCTTGAGGTCGGGAGTTCTAGACCAGCCTGGCCAACATGGTGAAACCCCACCTCTACTAAAAATACAAAAATTAGCCAGGCATGGTGGAGGCGCCTGTAGTCCCAGCTACTCGAGAGTCTGAGGCAGGGCGAATCACTTGAATCTGGGAGGCAGAAGTTGCAGTGAGCCAAGATCGTGCCATTGCACTCCAGCCTGAACGACAGAGTGAGACTCTGTCTCAAAAAAAAAAAAAAAAAAAAAAAGTACAAGACAGATTCTTTTTCTCATTCCCCAGAGGGCAAACCAGCTGCCAGGGAGAGTTTGCCCAGAACACAGAATTTAGGGATACCAAATTGGTTGGCCAAAAAACTAACTCCACTTTCAGACCAAGAAACAGAATTCCCATCTGTGAGGATATGACATACCTTGTTTACCTTGATCTTCTTTCCAAAATGGAAGGATTTACTGTATGTGTCCTCTTCTTTTCCCATGTTTATAGGTTAATATAGGATATATTTATCATTTGCAACTGATATATGTTCAACATTTATCCTACATCTTAGATAACTTCTCACATTATGAGTTCTGCATTCCCAAGGTAGAATCCAGGAAATTCACATCCCCAGAATCCCTTGCCTCTACAGGGCAGACACATAGCTTAACTTCCACCTATCAGATACACCCACGGGAAATGTGGAAACAGAAAAGAGCAACAATGAAGCATTGAGATAAATCTTTCAGGAAGTATGGAGGCAGTGTTTGATTCTGTAACTGCCCAACGGGTTCTCCTTGCCCAATGCCTAGACAGAGCCGATTTATCTAGATAGTGGAATTGCAATAGAGAAATTCACACAAAGCTGGCTGGACACGAGACTGGAATTTTATTATTACTCAAATCAGTCCCCTCAAAAATTTGGAGATTGGGGTTTTTAAGGATGATTTGGTGAGTAGGGGGTCGGGAAGTGGGGAGTGTTGATTGGTCAGATGAGATAGTAGGGAGTCGAAGTGGATTTTCCTTGTTGTCTTCTCGTCCTAAGTAGGATCACAGAACTGGTTGAGCCAAATTACTTAGTATGGGAGGCATCTGCTGGTGCATCAAAATGCAGCATCTGCAAAACATCTCAAGTGCTGATCTTAGGTTTTACAATAGTGATGTTATCCCCAGGAGCAACTTGGGGAGGTTCAGAATCTTACAGCCTCCATCCGCAGGACTCCTAAACCACAATTTCTAATCTTGTAGCTAATTGGTTAGTCCTACAAAGGCAGACTAGTCCCCAAGAAAGAAGAGGGTTTGTTTTGCGAAAGGGCTATTATCGCCTTTGTTTCAAAGTTAAACCATAAACAAAGTTCCTCCCAAAGTTAGTTTGGCCTACACCCGGGAATGAACCAAGGACAGCTTGGAGAATAGAAGCAAGATGGAGCCAGTTAGGTCAGATCTCTTTCACCATCATAATTTTCTCAGTTATAATTTTTGCAAAGGAGGTTTCAGTTCTATCTGGGCAATAGTGGTAGTGCTTCTGGCAGCCAGCCCTTAAGTGCTGTAGAAGTCTGGTGGCAGTGACAGGAGTATTTTTGCTGGACCAGCCCCTGGGGCGTGATTGGGCATTGTCTGTAGCTTTAGAATGTGGCTCTTTGGTCCCCTTTGAGATGCTGTTTGCTATCTAATGTCATTTACTAAATTCATTTTTTGTTTAATATAGTCCAGTAGATTCCACTGTTTGTAATTGAGAATCCTGAGCAATAACGTTGGAGTGAGTAATTTATCATTTAATCCTAATTTACTCAATAATGAGGAGGTACATCCTGGCCTGGCATTATTAGCTGCAGAGGCTGGAGTTGCAGCTGGCTGAAGTTTGTGCCTCTCGCGTAAGTATGAGCATTTTGAAGGTGTGGATATTGATTAACAATATTCCCAACATCCACTCTCAACATCCACTCTTTCCCTCTTCCACTGTGTTGAAGCCAAGAGGTTTTAGTTGGATTAATCCCACCCCCGGCTACTGGGATAGATCATGATTGGTCTAAAATAATCTGACCGCAGTGATTGGTTCAGGAATGGACCAATTAGAACATGGTTTAGAACTCTTGTTCCATGGTTATGGGAGGTAGGAGGATCCCAATCTCCGGATCTGCCAGCAGCCGTCTTGGGACCCTGAAGGAAAGCAGCTTGAGCATGAAGCCAGTCACAGAGGTGGGTAGAGGTAAGACAGCCACAGAAATAGAGCCAGATCAAACTGCACTTGAAGCCTACTACCTGTGAACCTTTTAGTTGTTACAGAGCCAGAAGATCCTTTTTAGTCATAAGCCATCTTGAGCTGGATTTTTTTCTACTTGCAACTAAAAACATCTCGATATGAAAACTGTGCAAGGTTTTTGCTCCCCTATGTAGCTTTGAAATAACTATGCTTATCATGGAGTTAGCATTTAGTCATCCCAACAGAGGGCAACATTTTGGTTCATTTCTTTTTAAAGTACTCAAAAGTTGGCATGGCACAGTGGCTCACGCCTGTAATCCCAACAATTTAGGAGGCTGAGGCAGGTGGATCACTTGAGGTCAGGAGTTCGCGACTAGCCTGGCCAACATGGTGAACTCCCGTCTCTACTAAAAATACAAAAATTAACCGGGCATGCTGTCAGGTGCCTGTAGTCCCAGCTACTAGGGACGCTGAGGCATGGGAATCGCTTGAACCCCGGAGGCAGAGGTTACAGTGAGCTGAGATTACGCCACTGCACTCCAGGCTGGGCAACAGAGTGAGACTCAGTCTCAAAACACAAAAATAATAAAATAAAAGTACTCAAAAGCTATTTAACATATATTAAATTTGGTGCCAACTTGTGCTAGGCACTGGGCTGGTGACTGGAGATGGAAAGATGAGTAAGATGTAGTGCATGTTCTAAAAGATTCCATTTTAGCGGATCTCAGAGGAACTTATGCCTCAAAAATTCAACCTTGTTCTATCACTGAGAATACTGAAGTTCAGAGAAGTCTCTTATCCAATTGTTAACAGCACTGGGACTGGAAGCAAGGTTTATCAGTGTATTCGTCCATTCTTGCATTGATATAAAGAAATACCTGAGACTGGGTAATTTCTAAAGAAAAGAAGTTTAATTGGCTCATGGCTCTGCAGACTATACAGGAAACATGATGCCCATATCTGCTTAGCTTCTGGGGAGGCCTGAGGAAACTTACAATCATGGTAGAAGACCCAGGGGAAGCACACAAGTCACATGGCTGGAACAGCAAGAGAGAGAGAGAAGGGGAAGGTGCCACACACTCTTCAACAACCAGATCTCATGAGAATTCACTCACAATGGCAAGGACAGTACCAAGGGGATGATGCTAAGCCACTCATGGGAAATCCGCCCCCATGATCCAGTCACCTCCCACCAGCCCCTATCTTCAGTATTGAGGATTACAATTCAATATAGGATTCGATGGGGACACAGATCCAAACCATCTCAGCCAGCTACAAGCCTGTGGTAATTTTGATTTGATAAATAAATATTTGCATTGAGTATCTAAGACATCTAATATAACTGGGGTGTTCTGCTATAGAGTTTGGATAGAGGTATATGTAAATTTCCCAACCTCTTGCAATAGCCTCTAAAATACAACAGTGGGATAAACAGATCCTCAGATTAGTAGGGAATCTATTTCCCATCCTCAGAACACCTTATTCCCTATAAACCCAAGGCTCTCACAGGGAGCTCCCTCACTCACATCCAAGAGCCAGCCCTGGTTGCTTGGACATAACAAATCCCAGATCATACTCACATTTCCATTGCAGCTGTTGGCACTGGAATATGTTGTCACTATTGGGTCCAAAGAAATATGGATGGTGCTGAGTTTCCTGCTTCTGAGACCCCCACTATCAATGGTGTCCAGGGTGCTCAGGCTATAGTGGCTCACCATTGTGGGAAGAGGACAAGCTTCCCCTTCACCAGTGCTACAATTGACCAAGGCTGTCCCATGCCAGAGCTGCCCTGGGATTCCAGTGTTAGAGCTCTTTAGGTTCACTTCTAAATCCTTTCCCATTGGGCAAAAGGCCTTGCGCAGGATGACTGAGAAGGAGAGACTCCAGCATCTGCTGCCAGAACCGTGGTTCTCCTTTTATCACTGGACTTAGTCAAGGGGCCTGACCACTATCACACTGGTTTCTGCCCTTGGGGCAATTTTATCTAGAGAGCCTCAATTGCCCATATCTGTCACTGAGTCTTTGTCAGGGCTATCCCAACTTTTAATAGCACTTATTCTGCAGGAAGAAGCATTGAGATCTACCATCATCTTTCTCTGAAGACTTGTGAATTCCTAATGGTATTACCTTTGTGTCACACAGCAGCCATTGGGTGCTTTCTGGTTTTTGGTTTTATTTTTGGGGAGATGGGGGAGCAAAATTAATTTCAATCACATTAGATACCCTATTATAAATCTCTATTGTGTTTTGGATAGAGGAAAGTAATCTATATCTTCTAAGGACAATAATATTTTAGATTCTCTTTGAAAAAGATCTCACTGAATTGTTGAAATTCTAAAAAACATCACCATAAGGGCTAACATAAAATAAAATCTTTAAGGTCGGGCTCATTGGCTCATGCCTATAATCCCAGCACTGTGGGAAGCCGAGGCAGGCAGATCACCTGAGGTCAGGAGTTTGAGACCAGCCTGGCCAATAGAGTGAAACCTCGTCTCTACTAAAAGACGACATTAGCCAGGTGTGGTGATAGGCACCTGTAATCCCAGCTACTCAGGAGGCTGAGGCAGGAGAATCGCTTGAACTCGGCAGGTGGAGGTTGCAGAGAGCTGAGATGGCACCATTACACACCAGCCTGGGCAACAGAGCAAGACTCTGTCTCACACACACACACACACACACACACACACACACACAAATCTTTAACTAAATTGCTGAATATGGTGGGCAGCCTCTACAATGGCTCCTGGTAAGCCCCACCTTTCAGCATGCATGCCCCTGTGTAATCCCCTCCCCTTGAGTGTGAGCTGGACCTACCTAGTGACTTACCTAGTGACAAAAAGAATATGGTGAAATCGATGGACTGTTGTTTTTTAGATTAGGTTACAAAAAGATTCTCATTTTTCTCCTGTTATCTGGTCTCTTATTTTTTTTTTTTCCTATTATCTGGTCTCTCTCTCTCTCCCCACTGCCCCACCTGCCACCCCTCGTCTCTCTCCCACCTCCCTCCTTACTCTGGGTGAAGCAAGCTGCCATGCTGTGAATAACCCTGTGGAAAGACCCGCAAAGAACTGGGGTCTCTGGCCAATAGCGAGTTTGGCTCTGAGGCCTGCCAACAGCCACGTGAATGATCTTGGAAGCAGTGTCCTCTATGAAGCCTTGAGAGGACTGCAGCCCTGGCCAACACCTTGATTTCAGTCTCTCTTGTGAGAGATCCTGGGTTTTCTTTAGGCTTATGAAGAGTCTCAGGCACCAAGACTAACTACAACTGCATCCTGATTCCTTAGAGACAAGAGTCCTGAAATGCATCTCTGCTGCTTTAATCCACTATGTTTTGGGGGTTGTTACACAGCAATAGGTAGCTAATACACTGAGTATTTGTAATACAAGGTATTTGGCTTTATGTAAGACTCTGGCTTCAAGAGTGTTTGCATTCTTTGAAACCTTTGTTCATACTTGGAGGAAAAATCAGTGACTCTGACCCAGGAAATCTCTCCTTGAGCCTCCCAGCTCCGCCGCTGATTGACAGAGCATCTCTGGGTTAACCACCTTCAGATTCCCCATCTTTAAAAAAGGTATGATCATTTCTACCCTAGTTTTCAGAGTGACACCAGTGGAAATAATACATGTAAGGCCACTTCCAGCAAGTGAAGCACTGCACACACATGAAATGTTTTGTTTTTAAAAGCCAGTCTTGGCCCCATTGCCATTTTCTGTTCTTTTCCTCTAAATACACCCATCCTTCGTACAATCCCAATTGTGCCGTGTCGTGTTTCGCCTGAGAAATAACGACCGATTGAAACTGTACACCGCCTGGCAAGGCGAAAGGCAGCACTGGGTTGCTACTGAAATGCAGTGTGTTTTGAAAGCGTTTTTCCCTCCTCTAGGGAGTCGGTTGTCGGAGGACATCCTGGCTTGTGGAGATGAGCACTTCCTCCGGGGAATCGGGTGGAGCCAGGGTTGAGGTCCTTCCTGGTGTTACTCGTCTAACTGAAGCCTCTTTTCTGTTAAGTAGACAAAGAAAGTGCCTCATGACTTCCTGCATCCTATTCTCCGGGGTGCCATCCTTGTAAGGAAATACTGACTTTAGAGAGGAAATATGTTTGTGAAAATAGAAATAATAATTAAATCATGTAACTCAAAAGAACAAGATGTATGAGTTTTTTAAAGAAACTAAAGAAAATCCCACTGAACCAAATCTAAATCCAATCATATGAATATCTGACTTAGCTCAGTTAATTAACACGATTTATCAAACAATAGGTGTCCAAAATATTTTTGTGGTGTTTAGGCACTTTTCTGCATTTTGTGAAATGTCTACAGTGAATATGTAATACTTTGGTGATCGAAAATGGAGAGGAATCAATTAGAAAAGCCTTCAGTAAATAGTACAGAGAGCATTTTCTTATTTTTGCTAAAAGACATGCAAAAATGATAAGCTTGAAACAGATGAGTGGGAAGGAGTAGGATGGGAGGGGGGATGGAAATGAGCCTTCTCAGAGTACAACTTTTTATATCATTTTGATTTTTGAAACATATAAATGTTTTACATATTCAAAAAACAAAATTAAATCCAAAAGGATTTTTCAAATTCCAAAATTAAGTGCAAACAGAAGTAAGCATAAATATATATATATATATGTAAAATTAAAAAATAACCACAGAGAGAAAAAAAGTATTTTAAGTAACTTTTAATTTTAAAAATCTTTTCATTCTGGCTAATTCATGTGACTTTTCTTTCTTCTTCCTTTTTTTTTTTTTTTTTTTTGTAGAGGTGAGATCTTGCTATGTTGCCCAGGCTGGTCTTGAGCTCCTGGCCTCAAGTGGTCCTCCCATTTTGGCCTCCCAAAGTGCTGGGATTATGGGCACAAGCCTCTGTGCTCAGCCCTCAACTTACTCTTATTTCTGACTGCCGTCTGTAATGGGATACATGCTAAGGCCAAAAAGAATGGTAAATAAATGTGAAACTTGACTTACTGGTTTTGTTGACAGCAGTAATGTTAGTTCATTTTACAGGTCAACTTTACCAGGCCATGCGGTGCCCAGACATTTAGTCAAACACTTTCAGTGTGTCTGTGGGGGTGTTTCTAGGCGAGAGTGACATGTGAGTTGGTAGAATGAATAAAAGCAGACTGCCCTCCCTACTGTGGGCGGGGCTCATCCAATCAGCTGCAGGCCTAAGCAGAACAAAAAGCCTGACGCTCCCATGAATAAAAGAGAACTCCTCCTCCTGCCTGCCTTCAGGTTGGGACATCATTTCTTTTCCTACTTTCAGACTTAAACTGAAACATTGGTTCTATCAGGTTCTCAAGCCTGCTGGCCTTTGGCCTGGCGCTCCTGGGTCTTGCTAGCTGCAGATCTTGGGATTTGTCAGCCTCTGTAATTGCATGAGCCAATTCCTTAGAGTAAATCTATGTTTATTGTATATATTTATATTATATATGTTATTGCATATATTTATATTATATATTATATGTTTATTTATATATGTTCATATATGTTTTTTATATATATACATATAAACAGTATATATGTTTGTTTGTTTTGAGACAGAGTCTCACTCTGTCACCTAGGCTGCAGTGCAGTGGTGAAATCTCAGCTCACTGCAGCCTCCACCTCCTGGGTTCAAGTGATTCTTGTGCCTCAGTCTCCTGTGTAGCTGGGATTGCAGGCATGTGCCACCACGCCCAGCTAAGTTTTGTATTTTTAGTAGGGATGAAGTTTCACCATGTTGGCCAGGCTGGTTTCAAACTACTGGGCCTAAGTGATCCACCCACTTCAGCCTCCCATAGTGCTGGGGTTACAGGTGTATATATATATATAGATATATTTTTTATATATATCTATAATATATATATAATATATATATTTTATATATATTTATAGATACACATATAAAAACACATACACATACACACAAATCCTTTTGGTTCTGTTTCTGTGGAGAACCCTAACACACTGCAACTCTAAAACAGTTCTAGTTTTATTTTGGATAAAGCAAATAATCTACTTAGGAAACAAGATTCTCTCTGTAAGAGAAAAGAGATGAAATACAAGAGATGAAAATACAAAATAAAGGAAGATAAGAGAAGTCCTATACTATGACATTTGTACAGGAAATGTCATTAAGAACTCATGACTGGCTGGGCACAGTGGCTCACGCCTATAATCCCAGCACTTTGGGAGGCCGAGGCAGGTGGATCACAAGGTCAGGTGTTCAAGACCAGCCTGGCCAACACAGTGAAACCCTATCTCTACTAAAAATACAAAAATTAGCTGGGTGTGGTGGCAGGCACCTGTAATCCCAGCTACATGGGAGGCTGAGGCAGGAGAATTGCTTGAACCTGGGAGGCAGAGGTTGCGGTGAGCGGAGATCATGCCACTGCACTTCAGCCTGGGTGACAGAGCTAGACTCCATCTCAAAAAAAAAAAAAAGAACTCATGATTATGTTGACAACGCATCTCCCAGCTTTGCTCACTGAAATGGCCTGAGCACAACCAGTGCCCAGATTTTGGCTTCTAAGTGTCATTCCCACCAAAAGGAACCAGGGCTCCCTCGAGAAATGGCTGACTTTAGATCTGGGGCAGAGAAAGCACAAGATGAGCCTGACATGACTTGTGCCACAAAGAGAGAGAAAGGGAGTGGGGGGGCGGAGAGAGAGAGAGAGAGAAGGAGAGAGAGAAAGGTGGAAGAAGAAAGGAAACTCCTCTTTTACAGAAATCCAGTTAATAAATGTAGAAAAGATTCTCAAATTTAAAAAATAATTTTGCAGCTCTCAATGTAATAACTGATTGAGGCAGGGATCTTCATGGATTCTTTAACAGCTGGACACAATATTGTTAGTGACGAGGTATTCAAACAATCTCGAAGTATCCACCCTACAGGTAATTTGACAGTTGAAACAACAGCAAACTGCATCTATACAATGGAGAGATCTGGTGGTCACAGTCTTAGCCAAAATATCAAACTTGCATCACAAATATTAGGACAACCTAATAGCATGTGCCTCTTGATGCGATGAAAGCACAAGTTTTCAAGGTCACTTCTGTAATGTTCTTACTAATGTTGTTTAAGCTGACTCTAATCACACATTTAGACTTAAGGTACTCTGAGTTACAGGGAAAAAATAGGAGCTACCAGGAACACAGTAAACACCACCACAAAGAGACAACCAGATCAATCTGGAAGGCAGAATATGGCACAAGACCATTGGTCCGAACTCTTCAAAAAATGCATCGCAAAAGATAGAAAAGCATGTGGACTCTTCTATAATAAAGAAATTAAAGAGCAGTAACAGTCACATGCAATGCTTGAACCTTAATAGGATCCTGAATTGGACAAATGAATATATACTGCATAAGAAGATATAATGAAATTGTTCATTTTATTTATTTATTTAGTTTTGAGACAGAGTCTCGCTGTGTTGCCCAGGCTGGAGTGCACTGGTGCAATCTTGGCTCACTGCAACTTCCGTGTCTTGGGTTCAAGCAATTCTCCTGCCTCAGCCTCCTCAGTAGCTGGGACTAAAGGCACGTGCCACCACACCTGGCTAATTTTTTGTATTTTTAATAGAGATGGGGTTTGAGACCATGTTGGCCAGGCTGGTCTCAAACTCCTTACCTCAACTGATCCACCCGCCTTGGCCTCCCAAACTGCTGGGATTACGGGCATGAGCCATCGCACCTGGCTGCAATTGTTCATTTTATTAAGTATGACAATGATATTACAATTAGGTAGGAAACCATTCTAATTCTAAGGAGGTTCATGCTGAAGTATTTAGAGATTAACTATTGTGATGACTACAATTTATTTTCAAATAGTTAAGCAAAAAGAAATGGATATATGTATATAAATAACATAGGAAAAAGAGAGAGGGAGTGGCCAGGGAAGAGGAAGAGAAAGAGAGAGAGAGGCAGAGAGAGAGAGAGAGAGAGGTGCACCCAAGCATGCACTGGAGAGAGAACAAGCAAATGGGGCAAAATTGGTGACTCTGGTCCAAAAGTGTAAGAATTTCACTTTATGATTTTTTCCATTTTTCTGCACGTTTGAATATTTTCAAAATGAGAAATTGGGAGGAAGGTACTGATGATAATACTTGGTGAAAATCAAGTGAGGTTGCTGCAGGAAACATAATGACGGACCCGTGCTGTTAGATAAGAATAGTAACTTCCCCCACAGCTGGGGAGGAGCACAGCTGTCAGTCAAGGATCACCCTGTGAGGCTGAGTGTGCAGCATTAATGCAAAACAGCAAACCTAATCCACGTGCCCCAGGCCATTGCTACAAAAGCAATGGGCGCTCTTCCCGGGCAGCTCCATGTTCCAGGGAGCCGAAGCTTGCAGCGTGAGAGGGTCTCTTTTTGGAACAAAGGTCGGTGAACGAAGTCAAGTCCAGGCTTGGTTTTGAGAGATCACATGTCAGTTGCACAAACAGGACGAGAAGGCAGCAGAGTGAGTGGCGGAAAGGAATGTGCGGCTGAAGGAAGAAACGTGGGCTCAAAGCTGGAAGCTTAATATAATTTGATACATAACAGCAATGTTTCCCAATTTCCAGGAGATATTTTGGCTATTGTTGTTAACAGAGGACTTTCTGTGACCTCTCAGTGTGTTTCAGTTCTTTCACCTGTCTCTGCCCTCTCTGCCCCCGCGTACTGGATGATTTCCAAGGCCTCTGCTCCCTCTCCCTCCTCCACAACACTAAAAGAAAAACTGTGCAGCTATTTTCCCCAATGCCCGTTCAGGGCTTTCAGGCCTCGCCTTCCCTGAAGAGCCTCTTCTGTTACTGGGGTTTTGAAAGAACCACGTGGAAACCTAGAGATTCCCAACTGGGCACAAATAATTACGGTTTCACTGTGTGAACGAGAATCATGTATTTTTCAAGTTCCCTGTTGGAATGACTGTTTTTAGTTTACTACAAGCAAAAACCTCATCAATGTTTAAAGGGTGTGGTCAAAATACACACATATGGTGGCATTCATTTTTTGGGTAGGAGTCTATTTGTATTCCTATGCTCAGCTGATTGAGACGAGCCGATGCCACCTGAGCAGTTCATCAGAGAGAACAGACCAGACGCAGAGCGCCTCGCAGAATGCCCTGCGGCTCCACGGCTTCCATGAAATCTGTTCAAAATATTGCTTGTGGCTTTCCACAAACTAATTGCCTTGAAAAATCAGATTATAAATGTTATTGAGTTCGGGGATAAGATTGCTGCTTTTGTTAATCCAACAAGTCCCTGTCTCCATAAAAGGTCTGTGTGCCCCATGAGTACTAAATATAGGTAGATTTAATACCAGCTAAAACGATTTACGCTCCTTTTTGTACTGGGAACATGGTTTTGCCGGATGATATCGCAAGCTGGCTACATCTGCTTTCCTTTCCACCCTGGCTGCTAAGATGTTCAGAGCCAAATTTGAAAGCCACCTCTACGAATGCAGTCAAAGCCTCATGACCTACATTTGGGTTACTATTCTTATTTTTGCATCCTCGTGATTTCTTCTTTTTGCTTGTTTGTTTGTTTTAGATGGAGCGTCACTCTGTTGCCAGGCTGGAGTGCAGTGGCATGGTCTCGGCTCACTGCAACCTCCACCTCCCAGGTTCAAGCGATTCTCCTGCCTCAGCTACTCGTGATTGCTTCTTCCATTGGTTCTAGCTCTGTAAGTTGCTTGGAATCCTTCTTTGAATGAGGAGGTGTATAAGGGATGGGAAAAACACCGGTTGAGCATAAAACATAGGAGAGGTTGCTCAGGCTCCGGTTGCCCTCAGTTTGCATATTCATCAGGGGACCATGGGGTGCTCTTTGCCCTATTCAGGGACAGCAGGATGCACACCAGCAAACCAGCAAGCCTGAGCCCAAATCCTATAGAAGAGCAGCACATGTATGGAGAGCAGCTCTCCGTAAATGGAAAAATACTTGGCAGCAATTCTCCCCAATGCTGTTGGGGAAAGCCAATAAACAAAGCTGCCATTGTGGCATTTTATGATGCACAGACTACATCAAGGAATGAGCTGGGGCCACAGGACATTCCCTGCCAAAGGTATCAGACCTACAGACATTTCCATGATGCACAGACTGCACCTGGAGACACCTGAGGGAAACAGGAACCGAGCTAGATGCTTGATAGACGTTTACTCTGTAATCTCCATGTGACAAATCTGTAATAGAACAGCCTTATTCCATTTCACACTCAAAGAAACTGAGGCTCACAGGAAATAAATGGTCCAAGGTCAAGTAACTGCAAGAAAATGGCAAAGCAATAGTTAAAATCAAGGTGTAGGCCAGGCATGGTAGCTCATGCCTGTAATGCCAGCACTTTGGAAGCTGAGGTGGAAGGCTAGGAGTTTGAGACCAGCCTGGGCAACATAGGAAGACCCCACCCCTACAAAAAAAAAAAAAAAAGCTGGGTGTGGTGGCATGCGTCTGTACTCCCCGAGACTCACTACTTAGGAGGCTGGGGCAGGAGGATCTCTTAAGCCCAGGAATTTGAGGCTGCAGTGAGCTATGATCACACCACTGCACTCCAGCCCAGGTGACAGAGTAAGACCCTGTCTTTAAAAACAACAACATAAAACAAACATAAAACAAAAACATACAACATAAACAACAACATAAAACAAAAACGTACAACAAAAACAACAACATAAAACAACTGCAATAGGATGGGCAGGGTGGCTCATGCCTGTAATCCCAGCACTTTGGGAGGCCAAGATGGGTGGATCATCTGAGGTCGGGAGTTCAAGACCAGCCTGACCAACATGCAGAAACACCATCTCTACTAAAAATACAAAATTAGTCGGGTGTGGTGGCACATGCCTGTAATCCCAGCTACTTGGGAGGCTGAGGCAGGAGAATCGCCTGAACCCAGGAGGCGGAAGTTGCGGTGAGCTGAGATTGTGCCATTGCACTCCAGCCTGGGCAACAAGAGCAAAACTCTGTTTCAAAAACAAACAAACAAAAAACAGCAGCAATAAAAGACATGGTGCATCTGATTTCAAAGTCCTGACTTACTGCAGCGTGCCTAAAGGTCCCATTCAATACCTATCCTTGCCTGTTTCCCCCAAGTCACGGCATGAATGTCACTTCAGTCTCCTCCTGACAAAGCTGCTACGTGAAGTCTATAAAGCATTTTAATTATTTGGAGTAAGCAAACATTAAAAACATAAAGCCATGTGGAATGAGGCCAAGGAACCACTGGATAGCTGCACAGTTTGACTTTGGGTCCCTATGAGAATTGGAAAGCAAATGTCAAAGAACAGATCTTGTCCTCTGGCACCCACGGATGTCACAAAAAATTCATGGAAACTCCTAGAGAAATTCCTCTGCCTGTGTAAGACTTTTGTAACCCCAATATGTAAGTGCTACCCTGCGGCTGGCCACTGCGGTGGCCACACTGCTAATGCTGGTGCCCCGCACTGTTCAGCCCCCATAAGGGACCCCTGAGGACCCTCACTTTCTGCCTCCCTCCTACCTGGGCAGCTGCTGTTCCTAGCTGGGGTTGCTGACACTTTGGGAACTGCACTGACCAGCAGATGCAACACTCTGAGCTCCCCTGCAAACCCCTCGGTGAACCTGCTTCAGAGCTGGTGCCTGTCACATCTCACATCCCTCGGAGCCATCTCAGATGGCGTGTCCTAAAATATCTATCTTCCCCTCCAAAAATAATTTTTGTGCTCCTCTTTTTCCAGTAAATCTCCAATCCTTTTCCCATTCTTGTGGCTCCTCCCGCTTCCATGCTGATATCACTAGCACTGGCCTAAGTTCCTCATCTATGCCATGCTGTCTCCCATCACCAAGCCTTTGGGTGGGCTGTTCCCTCTGCCTGGGACACCGGAACACATGCCTGTCAAATAATGTGGATGTTTGTCACCTCCAAATCTCATGCTGAAATGTGACCTCCAGGCTGGGCGCAGTGGCTCACGCCTGTAATCCTAGCACTTTGGGAGGCTGAGGTGGGCAGACCACCTGAGGTCAGGAGTTCGAAGACCAGCCTGGCCAATGTGGTGAAACCGCATCTCTACTAATAGTACAAAAATTAGCCGGGTGTGGTGGCACATGCCTGTAGTCCCAGCTACTCGGGAAGCTGAGGCAGGAGAATTGCTTGAACCTGAGAGGTGGAGGTTGCAGTGAGCCAAGATCATGCCATTGCACTCCAGCCTGGGCAACACAGCGAGACTCCATCTAAAAAGAAAAAAGAAAAAAAGAAAAGAAAAGAAATACGATCTCCAGTGTTGGAGGTGGGGCCTAGTGGGAGGTGTTCGGGTCATGGGGGCGGATCCCTCATGAATGTCTTGGTGCCCTCCCTGCAGTCCCCATGGTCATGAGTTCACATGAGATCTGGTTGTTAAAGAGCTGGCACCTCCCCCTCTCTCTCTCTTACTTCCTCTCTCACTGTGTGACAAGACTGCTCCCCTTTCACCTTCCATCTTGAGTGGAAGCTTCCTGAGGCCCTCACCAGAAACAGATGCTGGTGCCATGCTTCCTGTACAGCCTGCAGAACCGTGAGCCAAATGAACCTCTTTTCTTTGTAAATTACCCAGCCTCAGGTATTCCTTTATAGCAACTAAAAACAGACTAACACACCTGCCTCAGGTCCCTTCCCGGGAGCTCTTCTAGGTTAGTTAAGTTATCTCCTCTGAGCAGGCCTTTTGACTCCTCCAGGCAGTTAGGCCTCTGCTCTGAAGTCCTGTTACACCCTAGGAGTCTTTAACTTTCATCGCCCTGTCACTGTTATTGATTGTCTGTCTGTCCTGCTGGCCTCCTGGCCCTCTGAGGGCAGGAGCCCCGCCTGTGTGGGCTGCTGCTCCATATCTCAACAGTGCCTGGCACAGAGCAGATGCTCCATCAATGTCTGATGGGTGAGTGAGTGGTCCTCTTAAAGAATGAAGATCTAACTCAGACTGACGCCGTCACAATGTAATCATAAAATGTCCACAGATTTATGCAGTTCTTCACAGTTTAAAAAGTGCTTTCTCCCAGCATTTTGGGAAGCCGGGGCCAGTGGATCACCTGAGGCCAGGAGTTCAAGACCAGCCTGACCAACATGGTGAAACCCCATCTCTACTAAATACAAAAAATTAGCCAGGCATGGTGGTGCACTCCTGTAATCCCAGCTACTTGGGCAGCTGAGGCAGGAGACTCGCTTGAACCCGGGAGGTGGAGGTTGCAGTGAGCCAAGATTGTGCCGTTGCACTCCAGCCTGGGCAACAAGAGCCAAACTCCATCTCAAAACAAAACAAAACAAAACAAAAAAAGGTGCTTTCGCATATATTATTTTTATAACCCTTTAAAGTGTGTGTTTCTTATAGAAGCCTTGCCTTTTTCAAATCTTTTATTCTTCCTAGTATGTTTTTGCTTTGGAAGTGGTATCAAGTCCCATCTCCCTATAATTTTTCATTTAAATAACTGACATTCATTTAGCCACTTTACCTAAGATCTCTTATTTAAAATTCAGAGAAGGTCTTATGATCCCAATTTTACACCTAAGAAAACTAAGGTCCTGTGGCTAGTGAAACAGAGACCCCCCTGAGCCTGGGCTGTCTGCCTACACGGTCTTGGTCTCCTCAGTGAGCTACACTCACCTGTAGTCACTGGACATCTCCTGATTCGTCCTTCCAAGTTCATGTCACCGTTGGTAACCAGCCCACAGTCTAATTCCACCCTAGTCCTACTCACGCACCCACGTGACAGGAGCATGGTAAACCAGAGACTTTCTACTAGATTTTCACTCTGTGCATTTCATCACTGGGCAAAATACATGTCATTTTAAATGTCCGCATTTTCATCAGAACCAAAACTGACGAGAACGAATGGTTTGGTTGAAGTTGCTTTTGTCGAAGCATATGGAAATGATCAATTTCTTCCCCAAAGTGGAAACATAGTTTGAATACAGAAATATAACCCAGATCATCCGAAAGGCAGCTTCCCAGGCCCCAAGTGGCCCTCAGACCACACCTTGACTGTTACTAGGTTAGTAATTTATTAATTATTATTATTATTATTTTGAGATGGAGTTTCACTCTGCCGCCTTGGCTGGAGTGCAGTGGCGTGATCTTGGCTCACTGCAACCTTGCTTCCTAGGTTCAAGCAATTATCCTGCCTCAGCCTCCTGAGTAGCTGGGATTACAGGTGTGCGCCACCACTCCTGGCTAATTTTTTGTATTTTTTAGTACAGACAGGGTTTCACCATGTTGGCCAGGCTGGTCTCGAACTCCTGACCTCAAGTGATCCACCTGCCTCAGCCTTGCAAAGTGCTGCAATTACAGGCATGAGCCAACGTGCCCAGCCAGATTTAGTAATTTTTTAGATTGACAAGACATGGGCCAGAATTGAAGCCAAGTTCAGACAACCCAAGTGTGGATATCCCCCTTGGCTCTAATGTCAGCGGCTTTCACTGTGGGGAAGGGCATTTGTCCCTCCTGGGAGATACTGCAGGTGCCGCAGCACATTTGCCCCGTGGCTGTGGGCTTGGCACAGGGAGAGGCTTTCCGGGGCTAACCCTGAAGCCATCTCATGCTTTCGCTTATTTAAATGAATAAATGTTGGGATGGGTGTAGTGCTCATACCTGTAATCTCAGCATTTTGGGAGGCTGAGGGGGGAGGATGGCTTGTGGCTGGGAATTTGAGACCAACCCTGGCAGCATAGCAAGACCCTGTCTCTACAAAAAAATGTTTAAAAATTAGCTGGGTGTAGTGGTTCACACCTGTAGTCCCAGCTACTCGGGAGGCTGAGATGGGAAGATTGCTTGAGCCCAGGAGTTTGAGGCTGCAGTGAGTTATGATTGCACCACCGCACTGCAGCCTGGGCAATAGAGTAAGACTCTGTCTTAAATAAACAATAAATAAATAAAATAAATAAATAATACATGTAAATTTAATGTAATCTGACAACAGTGGACTGAAATACCATCTCCAGGTGCCTGTCATCCTCAGGGTGGGCTGGCAGGAAAGACTTTCGTTATGGGCAGGGCGTGGTGGCTTACGCCTGTAATCCCAGCACTTTGGGAGGCCGAGGCAGGCAGATCATTTGAGGTCAGGAGTTCGAGACCAGCCTGACCTACATGGTGAAACCCCATCTCTACTAAAATACAAAAATTAGCTGGGCATGGCGGCAGGCACCTGTAATCCCAGCTACTCAGGAGGCTGAGGCAGGAGAATCGCTTGAACTCTGGAGGCGGAGGTTGCAGTGAGCTGAGATTGTGACACTGCACTCCAGCCTGGGTGACAGAGCGAGACTCCATCTCAAAACACAAAACAAAACAAAAAAAAAACATTAATCATGGGGAAAATGGCACTGGTGTGACCTGAAGAGAGAAGAGCTTCGGCCAGTCTCCCAGAGCAGCAATGAATGAGATATTCCACCTTCTCCACTGGGGAATTGCTCGAAAACAACAAGCAGAACAAGAAATAGAAACACGACTGGGAGTCAGCTGTCCCCTGAAGCACGGTGGTGAGGAAGGAAGGGCTGCCTAAAGAGAGATGAGAAGGTCCAAGGGGCCGGCCGTGAGGGCACAGCTGAGTCCTTCAGGCTGGGAGGCTCCCTCCCCGAGGAGCACACACATCCATCCCACGTCTGAGACAACGCCAACAGGTGTTGGGCCAGGGCTGGGCCCTTTGCTGAAATCTTGAGACCCAAAAAAGGCAGCACAGGACAGGGAAAGGTATGGACAAAGCCTGATTCCAGGACATGGTGGGGAAAAGTTTACAGGAGCTCACAGGCCCTGGTGAAAGGATTCCTGCTAGCCTGGAATGTAATTCAAGTCCTCCTGGAAGTATTAATAGCTGGCTCAGGAAGACCTCTCCTCATCTGAAGATGAGAAATACTGAGAAAGAACCCACTTGGCAATTTGACGCTGGAAAATCCAGCCCCATCTCCTCTGATATTGGCCATGACTCACTGTACTGGCCACACGGTCCTCTGGTGGCCCAAGACGAGGCCCTGCCCCAGCCTTGCTCTCAACCTCTCAGGAAGTGAAATGATGCAGGGAGCATTTTGCACTCCCAGAAGGCTGTGGCCTAGAGCCAAGGGAAGGAAATCCACCCCTGTAAGAGGATTCTAAGATGCAAGGTGTGTTTCAACCCAACCCTGGAACCACCCACCTCTCAACTTATTGTTACATCAAATAAAGGCTAAGTTATTTTAATAGGGGTTTTCAGTTTCTTGCAGCCAAAAGCATAATAATGAAAAGTTGTACAGAGTGTGCCATTTTTGAAATATAAACAGATAAACTAACAAATAATGCAAACACATATGCTTATACATGCATAAACTATAGAACAATAAATGAGAAGCTAGGAGAAGTGTGGCTTTGTGGGAAGAAAACTGAGTGTCATGGGGATAAGGTGAAAGTAGGCCCTTTTGTCCACTGTGGAGTGTTTTTTTTTGTTTGTTTGTTTGTTTGTTTTTGAGACAGTGTCTTGTGTTTCCCAGGCTGGAGCATAGTGGCGTGATTATGGCTCACTGCAGCCTCTAACTCCTGGGCTTAAATGATCCTCCTACCTCAGCCTCCCAAGTAGCTGTGACTACAGGTACGCCACCATGCCTTGCTGATTTGTTTTAATTTTTGTAGAGATGGGGGTCTCACTATGTTCCCGAGGTTGGTCTTGAATTCCTGGGCTCAAGTGATCCTCCCGCCTCAGCCTCCCAAAGTGCTGGGACTACAGGCGTGTGCCACAGTGCCAAGCACTGTTTTTCCTCTGGATATACTACCTAGTCAAAATAAGTATTTTTTTTTTTTTACATCAGGAGATTCTCATTGCAAATATTGCTGCTTTGCTCTCAGAGCCCCAGGCTATAGACAGGCTGACCCACCCTGGGCAAGATCCCAGCATCTCCATTTGTCTCCAGTCCTTGTCTTTTCGGCCTGTCCCATCTGCCCTCCATTTCTGCACATGGTCCTGACTGCCCCCTCCCCTGCCTTCTAGGTGGAGCACTCACCCCTGGGATCTGGCACAGAGACTCCGCCCCAGCTCCTCTGATACTGGCAGCAACTCCCAGTCCTCAGGGAGCGAGAGTCAAGGCGTTGCCTCTAGGACCTCTTGTTGGTGCTGGCCCATCTCCACCAGCTTTGCCCTAGACCTCTCCGGAAGCAAATCTGACTCTGGGTGTATTTTCCTCACTCAGAAGACTGTGGCCCCAAGTTGAGTAAGCACATGCCCAGCAATCCCAGAGGATGCCACAAAGCAGGACCTAGTGCAGCAAGGGGAGTGCGGACTGTGAATCTGAAATGAGCTGCTGATGGAAGGTTGACTCTCAGGAAATGAGAAGGTCTTTGCAAGTCAGCTGGCAGCTCCTGAGGAGATTATTTTCTCCCTGAGTAGATGTTAGCTGAAGATACGCTGACTACCAGGAGAAGACATGAACTTTTGGAGAGAAAAACAGTGCCCAGTACACAAGGCTGCTTGGACCAGAGGTTGGCCATTCTGTCCAAGACGACCAGGTTGCTCACGATTCCAACAGAGACTCAAGACTTGTCTAGGTTGAGGGTGAAGAAATCCAGTGGCCTGTGGGCCTGAAGGATTACTCCCATCTTCCTGAAAAGTGGGGGCTTGGGGAGCTGGGAGTGCATTGTGCGGAGGGGAGGGGGCTTCTGAAGCCACAGACTAAAAGGGAGCCCGGTTCTTCCCCATGTGGGCTGGGAGACTCACATCTAAAATCTACTTCATAGTTTATATTCTAGGGTAGTAAATTTCTTTCTTCCCTTCTTTTTTTGGGGGGCGTGGTGATACGGGAAGATAAAAGAAACCAATAACAAATGATCTGATGTTCTAATAATATTTAACAACCCTGAATTAGGTGTCTGCACTGTATTGAAAGAAAATATTTGGCTATTGGATTAAAACCTAAAAACCCTTAGAATAACAATAAATAAAGTGCAGTTCTGACAACCCAAAACACAGTGAACGAGTGCCCCAGGGGAGGTCTGAGGTCTCGATCCAGAACTGCAAATGCAAGCTTGAAATCTCTTTGAAGTCTTATGCTTGGTCTTTGAAATTCATCCAGTTTTGCCTTCTACCCATGAATGTTTATTATAATATGAAAATCATGTTTTTTCTCCTCTAAAAGTCACTCAGTCAAACCCAGCGCTCTAGGAGGGTGTGGCAGGGGAACACATGGGCCGGTTTCAGATGCCCAGGGATTTGAATCCTCAGGTGTCCAAAATCGCCAGTCACATTTAGACAAAGGCTGGTTGGCGATTGGGCTGCTAGACGGCAAGGACAGGGAGCACAGGTGCCAGGCTCTGGGTGATGGCCAGAGATGCGCTACAGCACGTTTCATCAAAGAACAAGGAAAAGTAATTCTACCGGGAGTCACACACACAGGGGCTCACAGGACCTCTAATATCCTTGGCATCCTGGTTATACTATGCATTAGTTCAGGGAGGTTAGGCTGAGATAACAAAATAGGCCCAAATGTGCAGTAGCTCAACACCATAGAAATATAACAGCTCACAGAGGGTTGGGTGGGCAACTATACCCCATGTAGTCATACAAGAACCAAAGCTGATGGCGGCTGATTGTAGTCCTCTTTAACAAGTAGCTTTCCTGAGGGTTGCCACCTCAATCATCCAGAAGAGGAAACGAGCACGTCTGAGCATGCCTGCAAAGTTTTTTTTTTTTGTTTTGGTGCTTTTTTTTTTTTTTTTTTTGAGATGGAGTCTCGTTCTTTCACCAGGCTGGAGTGCAGTGGCGTGATCTCGGCTCACTGCAACCTCCACCTTCCGGGTTCAAGCAATTCTCCTGCCTCAGCCTCCCCAGTAGCTGGGACTACAGGCGCCCGCCACCATGCCCAGCTAATTTTTGTATTTTTAATAGAGACGGGGCTTCACCATTTTGGCCAGGATGGTCTAGAGCTCTTGAGCTCGTGATCCGCCTGCCTTGGCCTCCCAAAGTGCTGGGATTACAGGCATGAGCCACTGTACCCGACCTGCAAAGTTTTTATAGGCCAGACCTGGAAATGACAGACACACATGGCTGCTCACAGTCCATTCATAAGCACTCAGTCATATGATCATACTGAACTCCAGGTATAAACGCATACCCCTATTTCTCCAAGACAAAGAGAACAAGTTATTTTGTTAATTACTTTTTTCTTCTTTTCTCTTTCCTCCTTGTTCCTTGTTCCCCACTTCTCACTTAGCTCTTTAGAAATGCAATGAAAACCCTCAGCTTCCCTTCACCAGATGTTCCCTACATGATACTGCCAGATCATCTAACTACCTGCTTACTTAGAAGCTCCAGAGCCATGACTCTCTCTCACCAGGAGATCGCCTCAAAAGACAACACTCAATCTGCAACCTAAAGCATGTTCACGATGGAAGTTGTTCCCACCTGGAGAGTATCTCCAGACAATGGCCACCTTACAACCTAGCTCTGCCCAGCTGGACCACTCAGTAGATAAGGCGACACAGTGAGTCATGTAGACCTTGCACCTGATCGCTCCCTCCCCTGTGTGCTGCTCATGCTAGGTTCCTGTTTAAAAGCCCTGCCCACAAAGGGAAGCAGTACCCTTAAAGGCAGGAGCCGGTACATCTTCCCCTAAGCTAAGCCTTAGAATAAAGTCACTTTCTTTACACCAGACCTCACCCTTGTTCATTGGACTCTGCAAGCAGCAAGTGACTGAACCTGAATTTCAGTTACACAAGGAAGTCTGGGAAAGGAGGTCTAGCTGTTTATTCAGGAAGGGAAACCTAGATCTTAAAGAGTGGCACTTTTTTTTCACAGCCTGAGGCCAGGAAATGACATGAAGTTGTGCACATTCATTTCGGGTAGATTAAATAATGAGATAGCTGCCACACTTGTCACTAGCACATTTCTGGGTAATCCTAGGCTCACCTCCATACTTTAATTATATAAAACAGCCTCTGCCCCCAGTCAGTGAGCTATTGGAAAATGTACTGCATCAGTTATTTATTTCTGGGCATCAGTTATTCCCAAAGCTTGATCTGATTCAGTTAATTCCAGGCTCTCTGTAATGAAATTAATAAAAATACTTGTCACTCTAAGGAACTGACTAGGTACATTGACTAAGAGGTCTGGAGACCTATATTTTTTTGCTAAAACTATCTCTTTATTCTTAAAACTGTCTTCCATTTCAACCTTTTAACTGCTTAATAAGCATTTATCTACAGTTCAAGAAGTTTCCATGGCACTAATTCAAAATAGAATCTCGCTCTGTCGCCCAGGCTGGAGTGCAGTAGTGCAATCTGGGCTCACTGCAGCCTCTGCCTCCTGGGTTCAAGTGAATCTCCTGCCTCAGCCTCCTGAGAATCTGGGACTACAGGTGTGTGCCACCAAGCCCAGATAAGTTTTGTATTTTCAGTAGAGATGGGATTTCACCATGTTGGCCAGGCTGGTCTCGAATTCTTGACCTCAAGTGATCCACTTGCCTTGGCCTCCCAAAGTGCTGGGATTACAGGCGTGAGCCATCACGCCCAGCTGGCATATGACCTTTTTCATAGAAAGTTTGCCCTGCTAACTTCATTGGTTGATCTAGGACAAATGGGGTTTGTTGTTTTGCAAGCTCTAATGGTCATTATTTTCAATATACAAAACCAGCATAACATCTATGACAGATCTTCCTCCTAATTGAGACACTTTATACTCAAATTCAGAATCACTGTTTTTCTGGCTGCTTTTGACTAGAAGGTGAACATTCCAGATATAGTGTTGATGTTTGTCCCCTCCAAATGTCACGTTGAAATGTGACCTCCAATATTGGTGGTGGGGCTTAGTGGGGAGTGTTTGCATCATGAGGAAGGATCCCTCATGAATGGCTTAGTGTCCTCCTCATGGTGATGAGTGAGTTCTCACTCTGTTAATTCACATGCCGGTGCCATGCTTACGTAGCCTGCAGAACCACGAGCAAAATAAACCTCTTTTCTGTATAAATTACTCAGACTCTGGTGTTCCTTTATAACAAAGGAAAACAGAGTAACACAATCCCCTGTGTTAGTCTGGTAACACCCTAGCTGCATCTCTCAGCCAGTATCCCACACAAGGCAGACTGTATAAACTATTTAATAAAAACTCACCTTTCCAAGGCCAAAGAGCCACTTTTAATCTGTACCATTTCCTCCAGGCCTTCTACTTCCAGAAGGTTGGGGCTCATTTCAAAGCCCTGGGGCTCAGACAGGTCTGTCTGCCATTGCTTTATCTTGCCTCTTAGCAACTTGGTGGCACCACATTGAGTCTGTACAGTATGTCCTGAGCTGTACCTTTGAAACTTTACCCAAGGCTACCACATTTCACAGCTCCAGCGAGAGCTGTGCTCTCTGTGCTACATGAAGACCCTCCATTCATTATAAGAATCCAGGAAGACCACATCTAAATTCCAGCTTTCAAGTCTTTGGGGAGAAGGCATAGGTGGTTCTTGAAGCTCCATTTCCATCCTACAGGAAACATTATGTCAGCTGCAATTGAACCAAAAGGGGGGAACTTCCATTTTTAATGAGATGGTTTGAAAACCAAACCATTACAAACATCTGGCAATATGGAATAATGTAGGATAAACATTATTTTAAATGCAGCTTAAAGAGTGAGCTGAATACCAGAGCAGTGAGCGAGTGAGCTGATACTGTGACTGCCCAGAAATCATCAGCCTCAGTAATCTTGGGGCTTGGGTTTTAGAATTCCTGCTAAGATAGAAGGCAGAGTTTTCATCTCATGCAAGTAAAGAAGACTCCCACAGCAAGTAGGAACACTTAAAGAACAATAATCTCAATAAAAGATTAGACTAGATAAATATCCAGACTAGTAATATCACAGTGGCATTATAAGAGAGCTTTTGTGTTACTGCACTGGGAGTCAGAAAAAAAAGTCCTTCCTGGAAATTGATAACTGCACTTCATTCAAATTTGGGTTCAAATTCACACTATCAGCATGGTTCACAAAAAGCCAAGAAAATCATATGAAAATGGTTCCAACCAATAAAAGCCCCCAGGGCACTGAACTCAGGCTGCACAAGATTTTCACAGAGGATGAGCTCACAGTCAAAACCTCTAAAATGCCTGAGGAAATAATCCACCATGATTAAGAACCAGCAGACATAATAAACAATAGTATTAGGACCCAAAGACTTCAGAAAATTGGATAATCTTATAAATTATAAACTAAGAGTATTTGACATGACTAATGTCAGAAAGAAAGGAAATCAAAACATAAGAAAATAATATAACATTATCAAAAATGAAATTAGGTAAAAATAAGAAATAATCAAACAAAAATTTAAAAAATAAAAATAAAAATCCAGCCAGGCAGGGCAGTTCATGTCTGCAATCCCAGAACTTTAGGAAGTCAAGGTGGGAGGATTGCTTGAGGCCAGGAGTTCAAGACCAGCCTAAGCAACATAGCAAGTCTCCATCTCTAAAAAATTTTTTTAATTAGCTAGCATAGTAGCATGCATCTGTAGTCACAGTTACTTGGGGATCTGAGGGAGAAGGATTGCTTAAGCTCAGGAGTTCAAGACTGCAGTGAGTGGCTGGGTGCAGGGCTCATGCCTGTAATCCCAACACTTTCGGAGGCCAAGGCAGGTGGATCACTTGAGCTCACAAGTTTGAGACCAGCCTGGGCAATGTGGTGAAACCCCATCTCTACCAAAAATACAAAAATATAGACAGGAATGATGATGCACGCCTGTAGTCCCAGCTACTCAGGAGGCTGAGGTGGGAGGCTGGCTTGAGCCCAGGAGGTGGAGGTTGCAGTGAGCCAAGATAGCACTGCTATACTCCCGCCTGGACACTAGAGCCAGACCTTGTATCAAAAAAAATAATAATAGTAAAAGAAAGAAAAAAGAAAAAAAAAAGAAAAATGAAAGACTGCAGTGAGCTATGATTGTGTCACTGCACTCCAGCCTTGGTGACAAAGTAAGACTCTATCTCTAAAACAAAACAAAACAAAAACAAATTTAGTAATTGAAATGAAAAATTCAGCAGCTAGGTTTCACCTGATTTAGACACAGCTGATTAGAGAATCAGTGAACTGGAAAGTAAATTTGAAGAAATCATACAACATGCGGTACACAGATCAAAAAATGCAAAAACACTCAGAATATGTAAATCCATAGAGACATAAAGCAAACTGCTGGTTGCCAGGGTCTGGGGGGATGAGAGAATGGAGACCAATGGCTTAATGTGTATAAGGCTTTCTTTCAGAATGATGAAAATAGTTATTACTAGATAGAGGTGGTGGTTACATAACATTGTGACTGTACTAAATTTCACTGAATTTCACTTTTAAATGGTTAATTTTACATGAATTTTTACATCAATAAAAATATATTTTTAAGAAAGAGATATTCAGATAAAATGAAAATATCCAAACACATGTAATAGAAGTTGCAAAAAGAGAATTAAGTGAATAAGGACGGCCAGTATTTATAGAGAGATAAATTTTCTGGAATTTATCAAAGACATGAATCTGTGGATTCAGGAAGTACAACACGTCGTAAGAAAAATAAACAAGTTCACATCTGAATACATCAAGATAAAAATGCAAACACAAGACAAAGAGAAGATCTTAAAAGCCACCAGAGAGGGCATTCTTTAAGCTAATAGTAAACTTATTCTAATAGCAGCAATAAAAACCAAAATGCAATGGGATAATACTTTTGGAGTGCTGAAAGAATACAACTCTTAATCTAGATTTCTACCATCATTGTTCAAGTGTGAGGGAAACTTAAAAACATTTTCAGGCCAGGCATGGTGGCTCATGCCTGTAATCCCAGCACTCTGGGAGGCCAAGGCGGCAGATCTCCTGAGGTCAGGAGTTCAAGATCAGCCTGGCCAACACGGTGAAACCCCATCTCTACTAAAAATACAAAAATTAGCCAGGTGTGGTGACGCATACCTGTAATCCCAGCTACTCGGGAGGCTGAGGCAGAAGGATCACTTGAACCTGGGAGACAGAGGTTGCAGTGAGCTGAGATCCTACCACTGCACTCCAGCCTAGGTGACAAAGCAAAATTCCATCTCAAAAGAAAAAACATATATTTTTTCAGACAAACCAAACTAAGAATATTTAGCCCATTAACTCTCACTGAATGAGCACTAAAGGATTTCTTTAAATTCTTTTGATTTCTTTAAATGTTGGAAGAAACAAACCCAGAAGAAACAAACAAGATGTAAAAGCAATGGTAAGCAATGAAACTGGTAAGCATTCAGAAAAATCTAAACAAGGAACAGCTATACAAGAATGATAACAGTGTTTAGGAATGAGGTACAAAAGTGAAATAAAATACGAGATAACAATGACATGTTTGATCGAGGAGAGTTGGAGGGATAGGGAGTTAAATATTCCAAGAACTGTGTATTGTGCAAGAGGAAGGCAGAAAGAACAACTGAGTAAAGTCGGTGGCTCCCCCTGTAATCCCAGCACTTTGGGAGGCTGAGGTGGTGGATCACTTGAGGTCAGGAGTTCAAGACCAGCCTAACCAACATGGCGAAACCCCATCTCTACTAAAAATACAAAAATTGGCCGGGTGTCATGGCACACACCTGTAATCCCCATTACTCAAGAGGCTGAGGCATGGGAATCGCTTCACCCCCGGGAGGTGGAGGTTGCAGTGAGCTGAGATTGTACCACTGCACTCCAGCCTGGGCAACACAGCGAGACTCTGTCTCAAAAGAAAAAAAAAGAACAAGAAGTAAAGAATTTGTTAATTCAGGAACAAAGTTAAAAATTGAAAAGTAGCCACAGAAGAATAGAAATAGAATAATAGAATATATACCTTCCGAAGAAGAAGTCAAGTAAGAAAAGGGAAAAGAAAACATAATCATTCCAGTAGAAAGCAGAAAAGAACAAAATAAGAAAAAAAGAAAATGTATATATATAGTAAACAGAAAACACAAATAATGTGGTAGAAATAAAGTGTTTAAATTACAATAAATGTGGGTTATATAAAATATACACCGAATTATAACAATATATAAAACATAAATAGATTAAACTTATGTGTTCAATTTAATTCAATTCATGGAAAAGGAGGCAACCCACAAAAGATTTAATACAACTGATTATAAACATATGAAAATAATTCTCTTCTAATTAAAGAAAAAATGAATTCACATACAGATTTTTAAATAACAATCTTTAGTGCTGAAGGAAGTACAGTGGCATCTTTTCAATGTTGACTGTAACGTGAAATAGTGCAAATTTTCCAGAGCACAGTTTGCAAAATGGACCAAAACTTTTAAATATGCACACCCAGCAATTATACTTAGAGGAAATACTCAGATATGTGTGCAGAAATTTATCTACAAGGATGTTCTAATGAATTATTTATAGTATCAAAAACCTGAGACCTGAATATCCCACAATTAAGAGAGTTGTTAAATTACTACTCATGCTATTGCTCATATTACTAATATTAGTAGTAAATGATAACATTTATTAAGAGTTCACTGTGTGCCAGGTGATGTTCTAAACACTTTACTGATTAACATATTTTAATCTCCATTGCAACAATGTGAGATAGATATTATCTTTCTCATTTTAGAGATAAGGAAACTCATTAAGTAAATAATGGTACTAACATTTTTAAATTAAAAAAGAGAAAGAAAAGAAAACTAAAGTACATGGAAATTAGTAATTTGCCTGAAGTCACATAATGATCAAATAGAAGAGCAAAGAGCCACCATTTGATCTGATGGAATTAGTCTCCAGAACAACGTCACATGCATTGGTTAGGTTATGGAGGCATAAAACACATGTTCTAGGAAACACTGTGTTTTAATAACACTAACCATGTGAAACAATATGTATCATGAATCCTAATATTGTAAAAACACACATGTATGCTAGTATAAAAATCATATTTATACACAGGCATATTTAGGCACAAGCACAAAAGCGTCATACACTAAAATATGAATGATCTCTGCCCTGTGTACCAGGATTATGGGTAACTTTCTTCTTTGTGCTTTAGTTTTTATTTTCACAAGGAACACATATTACTTCTGAGATTCGAAACAAATAACACACAATTTCAAAAGTAAAGAAATTGATGTAGCTGGATGGAGGTGGGTGGGAGTGGAAGTCAGGGTCAGAAGGAAGGAGATGGTCTTGGCAGGGAATGGGGAGAGGTTGGTCAAAGGGTACAAAATTTCAGTTAAACTGAATGAAAGAGTTCTGGAGATCTGTTGTATAGCATGAAGACTATAGTTAATAATAATGTAGCTAATGTAGCCTATACTTGAAAATTACTGAGAGTAGATCTTTAACGTTCTCGTCACAAAAAAAAAGTGCCTTATAAAGGCCATGTGTGGTGGCTCATGCCTGTAATCCCAGCACTTTGGGAGGCCAAGCAGGGGGGATCACTTGAGCCCAGGAGTTCAAGACCAGCCTGGGCAACATAGTGAAACACCATCTCTTCAAAAAGTAAAAAAATTAGCCTCGCATGCTGGTGCATACCTGTGGTCCCAGCTGCTCTGGAGGCTGAGGTGGGAGGGTCACTTGAGCCCAGAAGGTCAAGGCTGCAGTGAGCCATGATCGTGCCACTGCACTCCAGCCTGAGTGACAGAGGGAGACCATGCCTCAAAAGTAAAAATAAAAAATAAATTATTTTTTTAAATGATAAATATGTTAGGGAATGGATATGTACATTAACTGAATTTAGTCATTTTACAATGTATGTGTAGTTCAAAACATCACATTGTGTACTGTAACATATACAATTTTTATTTGTCAGTTATACCTTAATAAAGCTGGGAGAATTAATTTTATTTATTTATTTATTTATTTATTTTTGAGACAGGTTCTCACTCCCATCACCCAGGATGGACTGCAGTGGCACAATCATGGCTCACTGAAGCCTCCACTTCTGTAGCTCAGGTGATCCTCTTCCTTTGGCCTCCTGAGTAGCTGGGACTATAGGTGTAGGCCACCGTGACTGGCTAATTTTTTGTGTTTTTTTTTTTTTTTTTTGAGATGGATTCTTGCTCTCCCAGGCTGGAGTGCAGTGGCATGATCTTGGCTCACTGCAACCTCCACCTCCTGGGTACAAGCGATTCTCTGCCTCAGCCTCCCGAGTAGCTGGGATTACAGGCACCCGCCATCATGCCCAGCTGATTTTTGTACTTTTAGTAGAGACGGGGTTTCACCATCTTGGCCAGGCTGGTCTTGAACTCCTGACTTCGTGATCCACCCGCCTCGGCCTCCCAAAGGGCTGGGATTACAGGCGTGAGCCACCGCGCCCGGCCCAATTTTTTGTATTTTTAGTAAGTAGAAATGGGGTTTCTCCATGTTGCCCAGGCTGTTCTCAAACTCCTGGGCTCAAGCAATCCTCCCACCTCAGCCTCCCAAAGTGCCGGGATTACAGACATGAGCCACCGCACCTGGCCTAATTAATTTATTATTTTTTAAAGAAGAAGAAGAAAGAAGATGATCATCCCCTGGCCAGGCAGGAAGCTTCTTTGTTTCTGGGGCTTCCTGGTCTAACGCCACATTTCCCCAGCACCCAAGCCAGCCAGGTTCTTTTCCGCAAGCCCCACGTCTCCAGCTGTGTCTCTTGGCAGCTATCTGAGCCGCCCTGGGTCAGCTGCTTACCCTTTGTTTTCTGAGTCCAGCCCAAGAAGACACTCAATGACCTGTAGAGACGCATAGGTGTTTCCTTTATGTCATCTTAGGAAACGGGCCCAGGTGTACAGTTCATAGTGGGAGACAAAAGTAATTCATTTAATTCATTCAACATGTGTTTACTGAGCACCTAGACATGTGACAAACGCCATGCTTTTAGGTCATGCAACCTTGAATTCAAGGACATTAACTTAAAAATTTAATCAGCCTCTTCCACTATACTGTTCTGGTGCTTTTTGTTGTGGTGGTGGGGTTGTTAAACAAAGATCACAACAATAACGTTGCCTTTGACATAGATATAAACCATAAACGCCTCCTCTGGCAAGATTACAAAAATTCTACCTCCGAGAATAAGGCTTCTCTGGTTCATAAATAAGTTCATGCATGCTAACAAAGGCCCCAGGAATTATTCTACTGCAACTAATTCAGATCCTTCACTGAGTTCCTCAGTGTTTAATCAAGGCTGTGCCGCATCCCTACCCATTACCGAAATAAAATAAAGTCTGTGCCACATAGGAAATGTGCACCTACAATATTACTTTTCTACTCTCACATTTTAATTGGAAAATTGGTAGTCCCATTTGAATGAAATCATCCTGCATAACAGATTTAGAAAATGATTCCTGCTGAAAGAACATTTTTCATCTCACTTTGCCTAAGTCTGAACCACAGTCTGACTAGGATGATAGCCCTTTTAGGTTTGACTTCACCCTCAGGAAATACCTTCAGCTTTTTGGGAGGCAAACCTGGGGGATTTTTTTCAGCGAGATCACTGTTTTAAAAAATATCTTCTTGGCTGGGCGCGGTGGCTCACGCTTGTAATCCCAGCACTTTGGGAGGCCGAGGCGGGCGGATCACGAGGTCAGGAGATCGAGACCACGGTGAAACCCCGTCTCTACTAAAAATACAAAAAATTAGCCGGGCGTGGTGGCGGGCGCCTGTAGTCCCAGCTACTCAGGGAGGCTGAGGCAGGAGAATGGCGTGAACCCGGGAGGCGGAGCTTGCAGTGAGCCGAGATTGAGCCACTGCACTCCAGCCTGGGTGAAAAAGCGAGACTCCGTCTCAAAAAAAAAAAAAAAAATATCTTCCTCACTTCTGCAGAACCTTGGCTTCTCAGCACCTCTTACAAAAGCACTGTGTAGATCAACAGGTCAGAACGCTTTGCAATTGTAGTGCCCCTTGATTTAAAATGCTGCTCTTGGGCCAGGCGCAGTGGCTCACACCTGTAACTCAGGAGGCTGAGTGTGGAGGATCGCTTGAGGCCAGAAGTTGGAGCTCAGCCTGGGCAGCATAGTGAGACCCTGTCTCTAAACAGTAAAAAATAAAATGCTGCTCTTTAAATTGATGTTAGCTTTTTATCTGTTATGACTTCTATTACTTTTCATTGTTGAGATGCTAAGGGGACCTCACTCAGCGGGAAAACATTTTACCAAGAAAAAAATCAGTCTAAGGAAATGCAAATAAAATTATTTATTTGTTCTCGAGACAGGGCCTTGTTCTGTCACCCAGGGTGGAGTACAGTGGCACAATCTCAGCTCACTGCAACCTCTGCCTCCTGGGCTCAAGCGATCCTCCCGCCTCAGCCTCCTGAGTACCTGGGACTACAGGTGCACACCCTACACCCCAGCTAATTCTATTTTTCATAGAGATGAGATCTCGCTATGTTGCCCAGGCTGGACTTGAACTCCTGGCCTCAAGTGATCCTCCCACCTCAGCCTCCCAAAGTGCTGAGATTACAGATATGAGCCACCACCCTCAGCCTAATTTATTATTTTTTTAAAAAAGAAGAAGACTGGGCGTGGTGTTTCACGCCTATAATCCCAGCACTTTGGGAAGCCAAGGCAGGTGGATTGCCTGAGGTCAGGAGTTCGGGACCAGCCTGTCTAACATGGTGAAACCTCATCTCTACTAAAAGTACAGAAATTACCCACTGTGGTGGTGGGCACCTGTAGTCCCAGCTACTTGGGAGGCTGAGATAGGAGAATCACTTGAATCCAGGAGGCAGAGGTTGCAGTGAGTCAAGATCATGTCACTGCACTCCAGCCTGGGTGACAGAGCAAGACTCCATCTCAAAAAAAAAAAAAAGAAGAAGAAAGAAGGAAGAAGAAGGAGAAGAAGAAGAAGAAAGAAGGAGAAGAAGAGGAAGAGGAAGAAGGAGGAGGAGGGAAGGAAGGAAGGAAGAAGGAAGGAAGGAAGAAGGAAGGAAGGGAGGGAGGGAGGGAGGAAGGGAAGGAAGGAAGGAAGAGAAAGAAAGAAAGAGAAAGGAAAGAAAAAAGAAAGAAAGGAAAGAAAGAAAGAGAAAGAAAGAAAGAAAAGAAAGAAAGGATGATCATCCCCAGTCCCAGTAGGAAGCTTCTTTGTTTCTGGGGCTCCCTGGTCTAATACCACATTTCCGCAGCACCCAAGCCAGAAGATGTATTGTGGTCCATCCCTAGAAGGGAGATTTTCCAGAGGTTTTCAGAAGCACTGCAGAGTACACTTGACTAAAACTACCTATGCACTGATCCTGGTCCCAGAGTGGTAATCCATTATATAGTGAAGCTGTAGGGAAAGGAACAATTACCTTGAGTCCTCAAAAATACATAGTTGATAAGCCGCAAGCTGATGATGACATAGTTCTAAGCTCTCCCGCATTAACCAACGGACCCACAGGCATTGGAGAAAAAAATAAACAAACAAACCGCTGAGCTCCCTCTGCAGGTCCCTGAGAGTAATAACTGGCCACCTTTCCGTTCTTGGATTCCTTGAAAAAATTGAAGACGGTAGTCAGCAGAAACTAGAATTACTTTAAAATAAAATGAAATGTGCTGAAACCAAAAAAGAAAAAAAAAACCAATAACTTTGTTGTGCGTTTTATAGTAGCAGAGCAAAATGCATTATTTTAAACAAGTATGTAAAATAGAAACCGTCCTGGTAATTTCAGTTTCATGAAAAAATACAGCAGAGAGTGAATAAAATAGCATTACCAATTAAAGTATAAATCCAGGCTGCAAGTTATGATTTCCAGCTCCAATGGAGAGAAGCTTCCCTCACATTTCGAAGCTGCTCTCATGAAAAAGGAATTGGTCAAAGATGACAGAAGCAAATAGAAATCTATTTTTCCCCCTTGCACCTGTGAATTTCAGTCTGCTCCTTGAAAATAGTGTGCCATTCTCCTCATGACTAAAACGAGAATGGGCTAGATCATATTTTGAGGTTCCTTTAAGCTCTGAGAAGGAACAAACATGTGAGAGCCATCATAGGTATTTGTCACCAAAGTGTATGTTAAAGAGAGGACGGTTTCTATCTCCAAGTCGGTGTAGAGGGTATAATCAGAAGACCTAGGGTCAAGTTCCATCTCTGCCATAACTCATGGTGAGATTTTGAGTGAGTCACCTCTCTCAGTGTCAGTCTACTCATCTGTAAAAATAAGAATGCTGGGGCCAGGCACGGTGGCTCATGCCTGTAATCTCAGCACTTTGGGAGGCCGAGGTGGGCGGATCACCTGAGGTCAGGAGCTCGAGACCAGCCTGGCCAACACGGTGAAACCCCGTCTCTACTAAAATACAAAAATTAGCCAGACATGATGGCAGGTGCCTGTCGTCCCAGCTACTCAGGAGGCTGAGGCAGGAGAATCCCTTGAATCGGGGAGGTGGAGGTTGCAGTGAGCCAAGACCGTGCCACTGCCCTCCAGCCTGGGTGACAGAGCAAGACCCTGTCTGAAAAAGAAAAAGAATACTGAAAACAGTCAGTCAGCATTTTGGGAAGCCCAGGTGGGAGGATGAGCTCAGCCTGGGCAACATAGTAAGACCCCCATCTCTTAAAAAAAAAAAAACAGTAGATGAGTAAACATAATGAAAAAAAAAACTCTATCTTTATAGTAGCAATAAAAAAAGATAAACAATCTAAGAACAAACCTAACAGGAAATGGGCATGATTTATATGAAGAAAACTTTAAACACACTACTGAGAGAAACAAAAAAAATGTAAACAAGGCCGGGCGCGGTGGCTCACGCTTGTAATCCCAGCACTTTGGGAGGCCGAGGCGGGCGGATCACGAGGTCAGGAGATCGAGACCACGGTGAAACCCCGTCTCTACTAAAAAAAATACAAAAAAATTAGCCGGGCGTGGTGGCGGGCGCCTGTAGTCCCAGCTACTCGGAGAGGCTGAGGCAGGAGAATGGCGTGAACCCAGGAGGCGGAGCTTGCAGTGAGCCAAGACTGCGCCACTGCACTCCAGCCTGGACGACAGAGCGAGACTCCGTCTCAAAAAAAAAAAAAAAAAATGTAAACAAATGGGAGGGTATATCACGTTTTCAGGAAGACAAACATCATGTAGATGTTAATTCTTTCTAAATTCATCTATTAATTTAATATAATCCCAATAAAAATACCAACCAGGTTTTGTTGGAACTTGGCAAACAGATTCTAAAGTTCATATTAAAAAGTAAACAGACAGTAACCAGCCTGGTCAACATGGTGAAATCCCGTCTCTACTAAAAACATAAAAATTAGCCAGGCATGGTGGCGTGCACCTGTAGTCCCAGCTACTCAGGAGGCTGAGGCAGGAGAATCGCTTGAGTCCATAAGGCAAAGGTTGCAGTGAGCCACTGCACTCCAGCCTGGGTGACAGAGCAAAAACTCCATTTCAAAACAACAACAACAACAACAACAAAAAAAAAAAAACAAAAAAGCAAGGGAGTTTCTGAAAATAAGAGTGATAAGCCATTTCAGATATTAAAACATAAAGCTGTAAAGTTAAAACAGTATGATATATTGGCACATGAATAGACAAATCAATACAAAAAAACAGATCCCAATACAAATTGACATTTACTGTATATTAAAGGTAGGATTTAAATTCCTGAGAAAAAGATGGATTATTTAATAAATGGTGGTGGGACAAATGGGTAGCCACCTAGAAAAAAATAAATTAGATACTATTCATGTATTATATTAGGATAAATTCCAGATACATTTTTGCTTGTTTGTTTTTGGAGACAGAGTCTTCCTCTCTCGCCCAGGCTGGAAGCCATCTTGGCTTACTGCAACATCCGCCTCCCGGGTTCAAGTAATTCTCCTGCCTCAGCTTCCTGAGTAGCTGGGATTACACGTATGCAATACCATGCCCAGCTGATTTTTGTATTTTTAGTACAGACAGGTTTTCATCATGTTGGCCAGGCTGGTCTTGAACTCCTGGCCTCAAGTGATGTGCCTGCCCCGGCCTCTCAAAGTGCTGGGATTATGGGTGTGACCCACCAGTGCCTGGCCCAAATTCCAGATACTGTAAAGTCTTAAATGCAAGCAATAAAATCACAAAGTATTAAAAGAAACAATGAGATAATTTTAAAATAATCCTGAAATGGGGAAGACTGTCTTAGCTCTAAGCGAAAAAAAAAATTGATATATTTTATCATATAAAAATTAAAAATATTTACATAGCAAAAGCTACAATACCAAAGTCAAAAGACAAATGGCAAATGAGGAGGCACATTGTAGTCTAGGAACTAATCTCCCTACTATAGAAATAATTATCATAAAACAATAGAAAAGATAATTGAAAATTTTATAAAAGCTATAGTTAACAGAATAGAAAATTCAAATGAGCCTAAAACTTTAAAAGATACTCAACCTAACTTATGAGAAAATAAATGCAAAGTAAAACAATGACACCAGTTTTTACTTATTTTAGAAAAAAAATTGATGCTACTCTCTTGGTGAGGGTTTAAAGTAATAGGCACCCTCGGCCAGGCACGGTGGCTCATGCCTGCAATCTCAGCACTTTGGGAGGCCAAGGCAGGAAGATCACTTGAGGTCAGGAATTCGAGACCAGCCTGGCCAACATGGTGAAACCCCGTCTCTACAAAAAATAATAATAATTTTAAAAATAGCTGGTGTGTAGTGACGCATGCCTGTAATCCCAGCTACCTGGGAAGCTGAGGGGGGAGAATCACTTGAACCTGGGAGGTGAAGGTTGCAGTGAGCCAAAATTTTGCACTCTGGCTTGGGTGACACAGTGACTCTGTCTCAAAAAAATAATAAAATAAAATAAAAATTAAAAATAAAGTAATAGGCACTGTCACACATTGCTGAGAAGGCAGATTGGAAGTACTCTCAAAATTACAAATGCACAAACCCTTTGGCCCAGGAAGTCTATTTCTAGGAATTCATCCCACACATACATTAATACATAATACATTAATACATAACACAAGTAACAATGATGCAATATATTATTTGCAGCATTGTTTACAATTGCAAAAAAAAAACTAGAAACAAATTTCTGACAGTAGGAGGCTGGTTAAATAAATGATAATTTATCCATTCAAAGGAAATGTTTGCAGCTCTAAAAATGGATGAGGAAACACTGAATATCTGATCTAGAACAATTACCATGCTACAATGACAAATGGAGGAGCGAGACAAAACAATGGGGAAAAAATGTGTCTTTGCAGAAGCATAAAAGATGTCTAGGAAGATATGCAAGAAGCTTATAAAAATGGGTGCCAGTGTCAAGAACACCTGAGTGGCATGACACAGGATGAGAGAAAGACTTTTCACTGTGTTTTCACTGTATATCCTTTTGTAAATTTTGAATTTTGAACCAAGTGAAAGTTTTACCTCCAAAGAATAAAATTATAAGCTGAGCACAGTGGCTCACACCTGTAATCCCAGTTACTCAGGAGGTTGAGGCAGGAGAATTGCTTGAACCCAGGAGATGGAGGTTGCAGTAAGCCAAAATCATGCCATTTCATTCCAGCCTGGGTAACAGAGCGAGACTGTGTCTCAAAATAAATAAGTAAATAAATAAAAATAATTAGATTATATTTAGCCCTTCTCCCTGATTTCAGGGGAAGTGCTAAAGGTCATAATCTACATAAAGTACATGGTCTATGCACAGGAAGTGCTCGACAAATGGTTATTAAGCCATGAGTAAGCATCGCCTGTGGAGCGAGGGCTCTGTCTCTTGTCGCAGCAGCAGTGTCAATGCCCCTGGTCCATTCTCTCCCAGGAAGAGACCCCGCAGGCACTCAGTGAGGCCACTGACGCTTTCCTTTTCATTCTTTTGATCTATTTGAATCCTATATGAAACTCATTTTAGGCTCAAATCTAACTCCCTGTTATAATTTTATTAAAAAGATGGAAAATTGGCGAGGCTCGGTGGCTCATTCCTATAATCCCAGCACTTTGGGAGGCCAAGGGAGTAGGGTCACTTGAGCTCAGGAGTTCAAGACCAGCCTGGGTAACATAGGGAGACCTCATCTCTAAAAAAATTTTAAAAATCAGCCAGGCGTGGTGGCAAGAGCCTGTGGTCCCAGATACTTAGGAGGCTGAGGTGGGGGGATCACTTGGGCCCCGGACATCAAGGCTGCAGTGAGCCGTAATTGGGCCACCGCACCACTGCACTCCAGCCTGGGGGACAGAGCAAGATCCTGTCTCTAAAAAAGAGAGATGGAAAACTGAAACTCTCATGAAGTTTGTGCTAAAAGGGCTGAAGAGAGAAGCTGCCTTTGAGAGACTTTCTGTAAGGCCTGGAAAACAAAAACAAACAAACAAACAAAAATAGATTAACCCAGACTCTGAGAGACTGGAGAAAGTGCAAACAGAATTCCTGCTGTGTGTGCATAGACTTGTTTACTGGACAAATGAGGGCAGCACTCTTTCCCTAGCTGGGGCCTCTGAGCATCAAATCACCAGAGGCATGCCATCTTTTTAGTCAACTGTAAGTGAGGCAGGAATTAACAAGATTGATTAGAGGACAAATGAGCCCCACCACATTCTAGACCAGGATCCCTGCAGACTGGCTTGGGTCTGTGAAGTCTGTATGATTGGCCTGTGACAAGATAAATGCAGAAATTCAAAGTAAGAGTATAGGATATAATGTCTATTGAATCTGGCATTTAAAAATCAAGCTTGCATTTTACATTTCTTATTTATTTATTTATTTATTTATTTTGAGACAGGGTCTAGCTCTGTCACCCAGGCTGGAGTGTGGTGGTGCAATCTTGGCTCACTGCAACCTCCACCTCCCAGGTTCAAGTGGTTCTCCTGCCTCAGCCTCCCTAGTAGCTGGGATTACAGGTGTCCACCACCACGCTCGGCCAATTTTTTTGTATTTTTAGTAAAGATGGGGTTTCATCATGTTGGCCAGGCTGGTCTCAAACTCTTGAGCTCAAGTGATCCACCCACCTTGGCCTCGCAAAGTGCTGGGATTACAGGTGTGAGCCACCATGCCCCGCCCTTGATTTTATTTTTTCCAGTAATTCTTTTTTATTTCCACTTTACAAAAGTATCAGTCCAAAACAAACTTGAAGTTTCCTTTAAAAAGTAACAGAAACACTAATTCTTCACTAGAGATAGTTTGAGATGCACTGTTCTAAACCATATTTTCATCTATGCAGAATGTGAAGTTCCACTAGATCTGTGGTGTTCAATGTGGTAGCCAGTAACCACATATGGCTATTAACAGTTGAAATGTGGCTTGTCTAAATTGTTATGTGACATAAGGCAAAATATGCACCAGATTTCAAAGACTTAGTGAAAAAATGTCCAATATCTCAAACTTGTATAATGATTATACGTTGAAATGATAATAAGTTGGACATATTGGGTTAAATAAAATATATGATGAACCTTCAGTTTTACAAGATGAAAAGAGCTCTGGAGATGGATGGTGGTGATGGTTGGCCACCATCATGAATATATTTAATACCACTGAGCTGAACACTTCAAAATGGTTAAGATGGTACATTTTATTTTATGTGTATTTTCTTGCCATAAAAATTAATTTAAAAATTAATTTCATACATTTCTTTTTACTTTTTAATGTGGGTACTAAAAAATTCAAATAGCATATGTGACCTGTATTTGTGGCCCACATCATATTTCTATTGGATAGTGCCAAGAGTCGCTCTAGAGTTTTCTCTTGCTACCTTTGAAGCAGTTTTCTAGTGCCCAATCTCACCACTACCTATGTAGTTCAAACATCACCTCTTCAGTAAAGTCTTTGATGAACCATGAAGGAGCTCCCAACTTCCCCACCTCCTTCAACTGTGCTCCTATAGTACTTGGTACAAAACTTCATTTATATGTGTGTGATATGTGTGTGTGTGTGCATGCGTGTGTGTGCATAGTATGTACTATCTATTATATCAGAAAGTAAGCTCTTCAGGGGTATATTCAGTGTCCCTATATCCCCAACACTCAGGATTGTACATATGTGCTCAGCTTAGCCTTATCATATGCACTTGATAAATGTTGTTGAGTACATAGATGAGGAAGTAATCCTAGCTTCCGATATCCAGCCAAAGATCTCCTTGCTCCTCTTTACTTTGGACTTGGAGACCTGAGAGTTGAATGTTAATTTCAATTTCTAGGTAAGAGAGAGGGATTTGAATATCTGCCGGCTGACGGCATTATTTAACAGTGATATGGTTTGGCTCTGTGTCCCCACCCACATCTCACGTGGAATTGTAATCTTCAGTGTTGGAGGAGGGGCCCGGTGGGAGGTGATTGAATCACGGGGGTGGACTTCCCCCTTGCTGTTCTCGTGATAAAAGTTCTCACTAGATCTCGTTGTTTGAAAGTATGTTGCACTTCCTCCTTGGCTTTCTCCTTCTTGCTGGCCATGGTAAGCCGCACTTGCCTCCCTTTCACCTTCCACCATGATTGCAAGTTGCCTGAGGCCCCACCAGAGGCAGAAGGCTGTAGAGCCTGCAGAACTGTGAGCCGACTAAACCTCTTTTTTAAATTAATTACCCAGTCTCAGGTATGTCTTTATTAGCATTGTTGAGAATGGACTAATACAAACAAGTAGCTTAACATTTTTTATTACTGAACAAATATCTAGAGTACTATCATAGCCATTGGAAAAAGCCATTGGAAAATGAGTGGTAAATAAATCAAGAAAAGTCCCGGCACCTAAGTCACACACACATCCCATAGGAGGGTGGGGAGATGGAAAATCAAACAAATAATGATTAAAAAAGAAATTATGAAGTAATGGACAGAGAATCAAAATAAGATGGGGATGGGCATGATGGCTCACGCTGTAATCCCAACACTTTGGGAGGCTGAGGCAGGAGGATCTCTTGAGTCCAGGAGTTTGAGATGAGCCTGGGCAACCTGGCGAGACGAGAGAGAGAGAGAGGAAGAAGAAGGGAAGGGAAGGGGAGGGGAGGGGAGGAGGAAGGGGAAGGGGAAGGGGAAGGGAAGGGAAGGAGGGATGGGGGAGGGAGGGAGGAAGGAAGGAAGGAAGGAGGGAGGGAGGGAGGGAAGGAAGGAAGGAAGGAAGGAAGGAAGGAAGGAAGGAAGGAAGGAAAAAAAAGAAAAGAAGACGATGGTGATACAAGGAAAACACTGACTACCTGAGATTCAAGTCAGGAAGGGCCTAAGGAGGTAATATTTAAACTGAAAAGTGACAATAAGACGTAGGTCGACAAAAATGGAGATATATATATTAGGCAGAGGGAACAGTTAGTGCAAGTTTCTTCAAGTATTAGCAAAATGGTAAACTTAGAAAGCTTGAAAGCCCCTCCCAACTGAAACAACAAAAATCTTGGCAAAATATATTAAGAATGCTTTTAAATGAATTGCTGACTGGCATGAATGAAAATACTCATCAGAAGTCGAAACTAGAATGAAACAGGCTTTTTTATCCTAAAGGTCTCTGCTGAGCCTTAGAGACATTAACTTCTACTTCAAGGACCACATGGGCTTGGGGACAGGAGGTGTGACGGTTGCTTTTTTTTTTGAGATCTCAATTTGTCGCCCAGGCTGGAGTGCACTGGCGCAATCTTGGCTTGGTCCACTACAACCTCCACCTCGTGGGTTCAATCGATTCTCCTGCCTCAGCCTCCCGAGAAGCTGGGATTACAGAAGCATGCCACTATACCTGGCTAATTTTTGTATTTTTAGTAGCGACGGGGTTTCACGATTTTGGCCCAGCTGGTCTCAAACTCCCGACCTCAAGTGATCCGCCCACCTCAGCCTCCCAACGTGCTGGGATTACAGGTGTGAGCCACCGCATGACAGTTGCTTTTATGTGTTGACTTGGATGAGCCATGTTGCCCAGATAGTTGGCCAAACATTATTCTGGATGTTTCTGTGGGAGTGTCTTTGGATGATATTTATGTTTAAATCAGTATACTTTGAGAAAAGCAGATGACCCTCCATGATGTGGGTGGGCCTCATCCAATCAGTTGAAGGCCTGACTAGACAAAAGGATGACCTCTCCTGAGCAAGACAGAGTTCTGCCAGACTGCCTTCGGACTTCTTTGATAACACTGGCTTCTCTGGTTCACCAGCACTTTGTCTTTGGACTTGAACTGCAACCCTTTCCTGGGTCTCCAGTTTGCCAGTCTCACCCATCAGATTTTGGAATCACCAAGCCTCCGCAACTGCATGAGCCAATTTCTTAAATAAATTCCTTTACATACACACGGAGAGAGAGAGAGAGAGAGAGACAGAGAGAGAGAGGGAGAGTCTCTCCCTCTCTCTCTCTGTCTCTCTCTCTCTCTCTATTGGTTCTATTTCCCTGAAGAACCCTAATATAGGAGGTAAAGCCCAAATGAGGCATCTAGTAGGAAACCCATTATATAAATCTGAGATCCCAGAAGGTATACCCTCAGCATATGGGTGAACGAGGAATAAACCTGCCACATGAAAGCAAATAACAAGAAAATGTAACTCAACTTTAACACTAGATGGTAGGGAGTGGTGTGGTGGGGGCGGGGAATAACCTGAAAATTCATAATCTTAAGTCACTGCTTATATGGGTTTGCAGTACAAATTCACATTACCTGTAGGATCCAACCTTAAGGGCAGATTTTAAAAATAAATAGTTTTTTAAATTTTTGATAAATTTAAATACAATAAAATTCACTTTTGTGAAATAAAGTTCTATTTGTTAACACACATAGTGCCATTTATCCACTATTACAGTCATGATACCAAAGTTTATCATCCCCCAAATTGTGCTACCCATTTGTAGTAGAATTCTTTTTTTTTTTTTTTTTTTTTAAGACACGGTTTCACTCTGTTGCCCAGACTGGGATACAGTAGCACGATTATGGCTCACTGCAGCCTCAACCTCCCAGATTCAAGTGATCGTCCCACCTCAGCCTCCCAAGTAGCTGGGCTACAGGAACACACCGACATGGTCTGCACATTTTTGTATTTTTTTTATAGAAACGAGTTTTACCATATTGCCCAGGCTGGTCTCAAACTCCTGGGCTCAAGCAATCCTCCTGCCTCAGCCTCCCAAAGTGCTGAGATTATAGGCGAGGCCCACTGTGCTTAGCCTGAAACTTTCTTCACCACCAAATCTTGGCAACTTGGTGGAGAACTGATCAGTTCTCTCATTGCTGTAGCTCTGCCTTTTCCAAAATATCATACAAATGGAATAATAATAGAATACATAATCTTTTGGGTCTGATTTCTTTCACTGAGCAACATGTATTTCAGATCATACACATTGTTACATGTATCAATAATTCATTCCTTTTTATTGTGGAATAGTTTCCCATGGGATGAATACACCACAGTTTTGTTTATCTCTTTATCAGTTGAGGGACAATTGGGTAGTTTCTGAGTTTTGGTGATTATAAATAAGGCACCTCTATGAGTTATATGATTTGCAAATATTTTTTCCCAGTCTATGGCTTGTCTTTTCATCCTTAATCCTTTTAACAGTGTCTTTTGCAGGTCAAATGTTTTCTATTTTGATAAAATCTGATTTATTTTTTCTTTTATGAATCATGTTTTTGGTATTGTATCTAGGAATTATGTGCCTAACTCAAGGTCAGATTTTCTTATATATTTTTTTCGAGAAGTTTTCTACTTTTATGTCTTACATTTAGGTTGATGATCCACACTGTTTTTTATAAGGTGTGAATTATGGGTTGAGACTCTTTTTTTGTATATGAACATCCAATTTTTCAAGCACTATTTGTTGAAAAGACTATGCTTTTTGCTTTAATTGTCTACATCTGTTTCAGAGAGAGATTTACTTCTGTGCTTTCTATTGTTTCATTGATTTCTTTGGCTATCCTCTCACAGATATAACACTGTCTTAATCATAGCTTAAGTATTGAAATCAAATAGTCTGAGTCCTCTACCTTCGAATTCAAAAGATTTGACTATTCCACTTCCTTTACCTTTCCATACAATGAAGTATTAGCTTGTCAGTATCTGCAAACACCTGAATATCTACAAAACCTCAATATCTACAAAAACCTAAATGCTCTGTTGGGATTTTAACTGAAGTTTTAATAGATTAATTTGGGGAGAATTGACATTGTAACAATATTGAGACTTCCAATCCATAAATCAGGTATATCTTTCGATTTATTTATATTTTTTCCTTGGCTGCTTTATCAGTGTTTTGTAGTTTGTACCATAAAGACCCCACATATATCTTTGTTGAACTTCAACCTAAATATTTCTTATGTACGTGTGTTCTTTTTTAAATTTTAAATTCTAATAGCTAGGGGAGAGAAAATACAATTTATTTTTATATATTAGTCATGCATCCTATATCCTTGGTAAACTCACTTATTAGTTTTAGGAGATTTTTTAATAGATTCTTTGGAATTTTCTATATAGAGAGTTGTTTTCTGTGAATAGAGAGTTCTATTACTTCTTTTTTAATCTTTTCAGATAATCCTTTTTTTATTTCTTTGCCTCATTGTACCATTTAGAACTTCCAGTTAAAGGTGAGTAAAGAAATGTCCTTGCCTCATTCCAGGTCTTAGGGAGAAAGCATTCATTCTATCACCATTAAGCATGGAATTAGCTATAGGACTTTGTAGGTGCCCTTTATCAGTTTAAGGAAGTTCCATGCCACTGCTGGTTTGCTGGGAGTTTTTAACAGAAATAAAGGTTGAATTTTGGCAAAAGATTTTTCTGCATCTATTGAGATGATCATATGTTTTTCTTCTTTAGTTTGTTAATACGATGAATTACACTGATTGCCTGTTTAGGGTTGAACCAACCTTGTGTTCCTAGGTAAAACTTCACTTGGTCATGCTATGTTCTCTTTGTTGAGTGGTTTTATGTCTATGTTCATGATGAACATTGCTCTGTAATTTTCTTTACTTGTAATGACTTTGATTTTAGTATCAGGATAATTTTGGCCTTATAAAATGAATATTCTATTTTCTGGAATAGAATATATAAAAATAATATTATTTCTGAAATGTTTGAAAGAATTCACCAGTGAAACTATTTGGATCTGAAGTTTTCTTTGTTGGAAGATTTTTAACTATGATTTCAAAATCTTCAATATATGCTATGCAGGTTATCTATTTCTTCTTTAGTAAGTGTTGGTAGATTATGTCTTCCAAGGAATTGGTCCATTTCATTTAAGTTATCAAAAGTAAGATTTCCTTAAGATTCTAATGTCTGAATCTGCCAGTTCCTTGATCCTGGGTTTTTCAGCCTCCAGAACCATGAGAAATAAATTTGTTCTGTCTTAAACAAATAAACAAAAATTCAAATGTTTTCTCTTTCATTCCTTCTTTTTTTCAGATGGCGTCTCATTCTATTACCCAGGCTGGAATGCAATGGCATGATCTCGGCTCACTGCAACCTCCGCCTCCTGGGTTCAAGTGATCCTCCTGCCTCAGTCTCCCGAGTAGCTGGGACTACAGGCATGCACCACCATGCCTGGCTAATTTTTGTATTTTTAGTAGAAATGGGGTTTCACCATGTTGGCCAGACTGGTCTTGAACTCCTGACCTCAAGTGATCCCCCTGCCTCAGCCTCCCAAGGTGCTGGGATTACAGGTGTGAGCTACCACACCCGGCCCCTCTTTCATTCTTGATGTTGGTGATTTGTGTCTTCTGTGTTTTTTTCATGGTTTAAGGGTTTATCACTTTTAGTGATCTTTTTAAGAAACCACATTTTTAGAAGACATACCAGGAGCTATATTGTTTTGTGTTAACTTTTTTTTTCTTTTTTTTAGCACTTTACCTTCATTGGCTTCTAGCTTGGATGGTTTTGCATGAGAAGTACTGAGAGTCATTGCATTGGTTCCTTATACTAATGAGTACAAATGAGTACTAATGAATTTTTCTCTAGCTCCCTTTAAGATTTTATCTTTGTACTTGGTTTTCAGCAGCTTGAATATGAAATGCTTTGTGCTGTGTGTGTATTTGTTCTGGTATTTATCTTGTTTGATATTCTCTGAGGTTCTTGACCTGATATTTGTGTCTAACATTAATTTTGTAAATTCTCAACCAAATATTTCTTCTGCTTATATTATCTATCTTCTCTGTTTTGGGTTCCAATTCCACACATATTAGATTTTTTGCTATTGTCCCATAGCTCTTGAATGTTTGTTTTGTTTTATTTTTCCACTCTTTTCTCTATTTTTGTTTTAGTTTGGACAATTTCTATCGCCATATCTTCAAATTCACTAATTCTTTCCTTAGCTGCATCAAGTCTATGGATAAGTCAATTGAATGCATTCTTTTTTTTTTCTTTTTTGGAGGCAGAGGCTCACTCTGTCATTCAGGCTGGAGTGCAGTGGTGCACTCTTTGCTCACTGCATCCTCCACCTCCCAGGTTCAAGTGATCCTCCTGCCTCAGTCTCCCGAGTAGCTGGGACTACAGGCGTCTACCACTAGGCCCGACTAATTTTTGTATTTTTAGTGGAGATGGGGTTTCACCATGTTGGCCAGGCTGGTCTCAAACTCCTGGCCTCATGTGATCCTCCACCTTAGCCTCCCAAAGTGCTGGGATTATAAGCATGAGCCACTGCACCTGGCCTCTGAATGCATTCTTCATCTCTGTTATGTGGTTTTCACTTTTAGCACTTCTACTTGATTCGTTTTTATTTTGTCCATCTTTCTGCTGATGCAATGGTATTTCATCAGTGCTCTGAAAATACTTGTCTCCTTTTCCTGATAGTTTAAGAGTTCCGTTTAAGGGAAGAAAGATGTGCAGGGCTTCATAACTTTCCCACAGTGGCTGCTGTTCTCCTCCTCCAGGCTGGCACCATGAGGGGCACATTCTCAGGCCTCTCCTGTATCATTTCTGTGAACGCCTGGTGAGGTTTGTGAAAAAAAAGGCCTACAAGTGGATGCAATTTCCCTTTATATCTCATAGGCTCCACATTTTCTCACCAGCCCACACTTGGCCTTTACCAATTCTTTTAACAATTTCAACTAATTCTTATTTTTTAATTTTTTTTTTTAAAGATAGGGTCTTGCTTTGTTAGCCAGGCTGGAATGAAGTGGTGTGATCTTAGCTCAGTGCAGCCTTGAACTCCTGGGTTTGAACAATCCTCCTGTCCCAGCCTCCCAAGTAGCTGGGCCTACAGTGTTATGCCACCATGCACAGCTAATTTTTTGACATTTTGTAAAGACAGGGTCTTGCTATGTTACCCACACTGGTCTTGGACTCCTGGCTTCAAACCATCCTCGTGCCTTGGCCTCTCAAAGTGCTAGAACTACAGGTCTGTGCCACCACACTTGGCTAATTAAAAATTATATATATATATATATATTTTTTTTTTTGGCAGAGACAGGGTCTTGCTATATTGCTCAAGTTGGTCATTAGCTAATTCTTCTTACTGATACCTGGCTGCATCTGCCCCAAATAAGCAAGTGCTCACATCTTGTCTCTCCCTGCAAGTACCTGATTCTCCTTAGATTTGGAGCTAGTTGGTTGCCTTTCATTCTCAGCACTCTAATGAGTCCTACAAAGCTGTGGACAAGTTTTTCCATGTTTCTTCTTCTTGTTGTAATGGTGGGAACAATGTTTTTTCCAGCTGTCTACACCCTAAGTGGAAGCTGGGTTTTAGAGTAAGCATAAGTTTAGCTTTAGTAAATACTGCCAAGTAGATGTCCAAGGTGACTACATCATATCATTGTACACTCCCACCAACAATGTATGAAAATTTTAGTTGTTCCACATCCTTGACAACACTTGGGAATGTCAACCTTTAATTTTAGCCAGCCCCTGGTTACCTTGATTCTGTTTTCTGTCTCTATGAATTTGCTTATTCTACATACCTCATGTAGGTGGAATCATATATTTGACCTTTTGAGCCTGGCTTATGTCACTTAGCATAATGTTTTCAAGGTTCATCCATGTTATAGCATGAATTTGAATTTTCTTTGTTTTCAAGGTTGAATAATATTCCATCATATGTATAAACACATTTGGTTTACCTATTCACCTGTTTACAGACACTTAGGTTGTTTCCATCTTTTGGCTATTGTAAATATGGTGCTGTGAACATTGGTGTATGTATATTTGTTTGAGCCTCTACTTTCAGTTTTTTGTATATATACCTAAGAATAGTATTTTTGATTATATGGTAATTCTATGTTTAAGTATTTGAGGATCCACCATACTGTCTTCCATAGTATTGCACATTTTACCTTCCCACCAGCAATGTACCACAGTCTGATTTCTCCACTTCCTTACCAATACTTTTTATTTTCCTTTTTTTTTTTAAAATAATAGTCATCCTAATGGGTTTAGAGTGGTATCTCATTGTAGTTTTGATTTTGTATTTCCCTAATGACTAGTAATGTTGAGCAGCTTTTCATGGCTTTCTGAGACAGTTGTATATCTTCTTTAAAGAAATGTCCATTCAAATCCCTTGTCCATTTTTAATAGGGTTGTTTTGTTGTTGAATTTTAGGGTTTCTCTATATATTCCTGATATTACTCCCTTACCAGATACATGTTTTGCAAATATTTCTCCCATTCTGGGGGTTGTCTTTTTAAATCTGTTGATAGCGTCCTATTATGCCAAAAGTGATAATTCAGTATATTATTCTTTTCTCTTGTTGCCTGTGCTTCTAATGTCATGTCCAAGAAATCATTGGCAAATCCAGTGTCATGAAGCTTATCCCTCTTGTTTTTCCTAAGAGTTTTATAATTTTAGCTCCCATAATTAGAACTTTGATCCATTTTGAGTTAATTTTTGTTTATAGGGTAAGGGTTTAACTTCATTCTTTTACATATAGATATCCAATTTTCCCAGCACCATTTGTTAAAAAGACTGTTCTTTTATCCACGTAATGGTCTTGGCACCCATGTCAAAAATAAATTGACCATATATGTAAGAGTTTATTTTTGGTACCTCTATTCTATTACATTGGTCTATCATGTTTATCATTATGCCAGTACAACATTGACTATTATAGGTTTGTAGTGAGTTTTAAAATCAGGAAGTGTGAGTCCTTCCATTTGTTTTTCTTTTTCAAGGTTGTGTTCACTCTTCAGGGTCCTTTGAGATTCCATATAAATTTTAGAATGAATTTGTCTATTTCCACAAAAGAATGTCATTTTGGATTTTGATATGGATTGCATTGATTCTGAAGATTGCATTGGGTAGTATTGACAGCATAGTAAATTAAGTCTTTCAATCCATGAACACAGGATTTTTCCATTATTTTTTGTCTTTCATTTCTTTCAGCGATGATTTGTAGTTTTCAGTATACAAGTCTTTAACCACTTTGACTAGGTTTATCCTAAGTGTTTTTATTCTTTTTGATAAAATTGTAAATGAACAGATTTTCTTAACTTCTTTTTCAGAATTGTTAGGTTGTGATTTTCAGAATTCCTATGTCAATTTCTTAACAATAAAATTATTAAGCATATAGAAATGCAACGGATGATTGTGACTTCCAACTGTAATGTCCTTACTTCTGTGTGCCTTCACTGCTGGGGCTGTACGCCTAGCCAAGTCAGGCCATTCTTGAGGAAAATTCTCAAATTTGGGCAGCTCATTAAGATTCTACTTTTTAAAATTAGTTTCTCCCCAGGTTTTCCAAGCTTTTTTGTTCTTGCCTAATTACACTGGATAGGATCTCTGGGTAATGTTTTTGGGAAGTGTTAATATAATACATCTTTGTCTTACTTCATACTGAAATACTTTCTTATTTTAGGGGAAAACATTCAATATTTCTCCATTTAGTATGATGGTTAGTTATAGGAAGTTTATTATGTATAGCATTTATCAGATTATGAAATTCTCCTTCTATTCAGAATTTGTTGAGAGGTTCCATAATGAATAGGTGGTTGGGTTATTTCATTTCATTTTTCGGTAGCAACTGAGATGATCATTCATTTTTTTCTCCTTGACTTTGCTTTTAAACTGTAAAACTGACCTTGTGTTTCTAATATAAAAATCACTTAGCCCTGATGGATTATCCTTTTAATTTTTACTGAATTTCATTAGCCAATATTTGTTTAGCCTTTTATACGCGAAATTTGTATGCACACGGGTGGCTTACATTATGTTTACCAGAATTCAGACCAAACCTAGCTTCAGCGGAGGCTGGGAAATGCAAACAAATAGATATTTCTGCCAAATAAATTAAAAATATGGAGGACAGAAATGAAAAATTTCACTGTATATGTAATCAGTCTTATAAAAGGAAACAAAAAACCAAGGATATCAAGACAGCAGTATTTGGCTAGTAATAGTTGATAATTTTCTAGAATTGATAAAAAGAATCCACAGATTCAAGAAGCACAATATATTCTAAAGAGAATAATTAAAACAAACAAACAAAAAAGGCACGCATAGGCTGGGCGCAGCGGCTCACACCTGTAATCCCAGCGCTTTGGGAGGGCCGAGGCAGCAGATCACCTCAGGTCAGGAGTTTGAGATCAGCCTGGCCAACATGATGAAACCCTGTCTCTACTAAAAATACAAAAATTAGCCGGGCATAGTGGCGCCTGCCTGTAGTCCCAGCTACTCAGGAGTCTGAAGCAGGAGAATCGCTTAAACCCAGGAGGCGGAGGTTGCAGTGAGCTAAGATTGCGCCACTGCATTCTAGCCTGGGTGACAGAGTGAGACTCCACCTCAAAAAAAAAAAAAAAAAAAAAAACAAAAAAAGCATGCTTAAGTCTGCTATAATGAAACTCTAGAACTTCTAAGACAAACAGAAAGAGTGGGGAGCTAGAGGAGAAGCAGAGCTCTTGGAAAGAACTGGCAATATGTATGACTAATCACGATCTTTTCAATTGCAACGCCAGACATTAGAATACCACGAGATAACTTCAAAATGTTAAGAGAATATAACCATAACCTTCCAGAATCAAGCAATATGATATTTCCAGAACTAAGGTTAAATAGAGATACTTTCAGATAGCCAAAACCAGACAGAATCCTGCCAGGGGACCTGCATTATGAAAGATGAAAAGTTTATATATATATATATATTGTTTTTTTGAGAAATAAATATAAATATATATATATATATATATATATTTTTTTTTTTGCTCTGTCACCCAGGCTGGAGTGCAGCGGCATGATCTCAGCTCACTGCAACCTCCACCTCCCAGGTTCAAGAGATTCTCCTGCCTCAGCCCCCTGCATAGGTGGGATTATAGGCATACGCCATCACGCCCGGCTAATTTTTGTATTTTTAGTAGAGATGAGCTTTTGCCATGTTGGCCAGGCTGGTCTCGAACTCCTAAACTCAGGTTATCTGTCCTCCCCGGCCTCCCAAAGAGCTGGGATTACAGGCGTGAGCCACCATGCCCAGCACATAATATTTCTGAAATGCACGCAGCAATGTAGAGCAAGTAAAATAGTAAACATGTTTGTAAATATGAATACTATCTGTGATAACTAAGATTCAATTTGTAGAATTAAGCAATGAACAGAACTAAAATAGTAGATAACAAGAATTCATAAGTTGAAGAACAGTAAACAAAGTTAAAATGTTTTGTGTGATTCAGGAGAGTTTAGACTTTGTTAAATTAAATATGTGTGTTAAAATTGCAAGGATAACCATGAAAGAACAGAAATAGTGTAGAAATGCCAGCATAAACTTTAATAATTGAATTAAAAATAAACAACAAATACTCAATTTAAAAAGGAAAATATAGAAAGAGCAGAACAAACGCAAAAACAAAATGATAGAAACAAGTTTAAATATATCAATAATCACAAGAAATGTCTATGAACTAAACTCATTGGTTAATGAACAGAGATAAGATTGTGAAAAATACAGCAATATGCTGTCTGCAGGTGACATACTTAAAGCACAGGGACACAGAGTATCAAAAATGAAAGAATGGAGAATGATATGCCAGTAAAACCACTCAAAAGAAACCTAAATTTGATATAAAAACAGCCAACAAAATACACTAGAATGGAAAGCATTATTAGAGATGATAGATAGTGCCACATAAAGATAAATTCTGTATATAATTATTCTAAAGTTTAAGCAGTCTTAAAAATAGCATCAGAATTACACAAAAATTGCTAAACTCTCGGAAGATACTAACAAATCTGTCATCACTGTGAGAGATTTAACACAACTCTTTCAGTGAAAAGTTAAGGAGATAAAAAATAATTAGGGGCCAGGCACAGTGGCTCATGTCTGTAACCCCAGCGTTTTGGGAAGACAAGGCAGGCAGATCACTGGAGGCCAGGAGTTTGAGACCAGCCTGGCCCACATGGTGAAACCCTGACTCTACTAAAAATACAAAAATTAACCGAACACGGTTGCGAGCACCTGTAGTCACAGCTACTCGGGAGACTGAGGCAGGAGAATCGCTTGAACCCGGGAGGTAGAGGTTGCAGTGAGCCAAGGTTGTACCACTGCACTCCAGCCTGGGCTACAGAGTGAGACTCCATCTCCAAAAATAATAATAATAATAATAATTAGGAAACAATATTTTGATTGGCACAAAAATTAGCTACTGTAACTTACTGAACAAATGTAGAACTCTGAGAATGCATTCTTCTCAAGCATAGATAGAACATTTACAAAAAAACCAATCAAGTGTTAAGCGCAAAGAAAGTCTCAACTCCTTGCTCAACTTGGTAATTCCATGCTCTGAAAATCTCAACTCCATGTGCAACTTGGTAATGCCATGCTCTTTACCACAAGGAAATTAAAATCAATAACATAAGAATAAACAAAATGTCTCCTACTTTTGGAAATTAGAGAAACAAACATTTCTAAATAACTCAGAGATCAAAAAAGCAACGAAATGCAAATTTTCAAAATAACAATAATTAAAATGCATTAAAATAATGAAGTGAAAATAATAAAATTATCAAACTTGTAGGATACACTGAAAGTAGCATATACAAGAAAATTCTAAATGCTTTTTAGAAAAGAGCAAAGGTTGCAAATTAATGAGCTACGAATGAAGCTTGAGAAATTAAAACAAATCACAATCCAAATAAAGTAGAAAGATGGCTATTCTAAAGAACAAAAACTAATGAAATGGAAAAAAAAGCCAAAAGTTTGTCTTTGGAAAAAAGAAAAAAAAAACTAGACCCATGTCTGGCAAGATTGATTAAAAGAGAGAAGATACAAATTATTAATATTAGAAATAACAAAGGGTATTAATAATCCAGATATAGTAGAAATGATAAAGATCATGAAAAATATTGTGAATACTTTTATGTCAATACATTTGAAACTATAGATGAAATAGAAAAATATGGCTTATTAAAACTGACTCAGTTGGGCAAGGTGGCTCACACCTGTAAGCCCAGCACTTCGGAGGCTGAGGCGGGCAGATTGCTTGAGACCAAGAGTTCTAGACTAGTCTGGGCAACATAGTGAAGCTTCGTCCCTGTTTAAACAAACAAACAAACAGAAACACTGACTGAAGAAGAAATAAAATATAGATAGTCTTATAATCATTTTTAAAATTAAATCAATAATTTAAAATCTTCCCACAAAGAAATCATCAGGCTCCATTGCATTCTATCAGACTTCTAAGGACTATATTCTTTCACCTTCACACAAACTTTTAGGGTATAAGGAGGTTACAGGGGACAGAATATCCTCTTGATATTTCAATCAAAAATAGGATTTAGGATAAGAAATTATGTGCTTCCACAATTATTGGAAGGGCTAGGGAATGCAAACTGGGGGTGGGGGGTGGGGTAATGGCAAAAACTAACCCACTCCTGCCAATAACAGCATTAATCCATTCATGAGGGTGAAGCCTTCATGACTCACCTTTTAAAGGTCCCACATTCTCAACACTGATGCATTGAGGATTAAGTTTCCAACACATGGACTTCGGGGGACACATTCAAACTGTAGCAGACTGGTATCCTTATAACAAGAGGAAGAGACACTAGATCGAGATCTCTCGCTCTCTCTCTCTCTTTCTGTCTCTGTGTGTGTGTGTGTGTGTGTGTGTGTGTGTGTATATCTTTCTCTCTCCATCTCTGTGCCAGCACAGAGGAAAGGCCAAGAGACCTCAGAGTGAGAAGGTGGCCATCTGTAAGCCAAGAAGAGAGATCTCACAGGAAACCAACCCTGATGGAACATTGCTTGATCTTGGACTTCCAGCCTCTAGAATTATGAGAAAATAATTTCAGACTTGCATGGGGCCTTTAGCCCCTTCATTTTGGCCAATTTCTCCCATTTGGAATGGCTGTATTTACCCAACGCCCATACCTCCATTGTATTTAGGAAGTAACTAACTTGCTTTTGGTTTTACATGCTCATAGGTGGAAGGGACTTGCCTTGTCTGAGATAAGACTTTGGACTGTGGTTTTTCAAGTTAATACTGAAATAAGTTAAGACTTTGGGGGACTGTTGGGAAGGCATGATTGGTTTTGATACATGAGGACATGATTTGGGAGTGGCCAGGGGTGGAATGATATGGTTTGGCTGTGTCCCCACCCAAATCGCATCTGAAGTTGTAGCTCCCATAATTCCCTTGTATTATGGGAGATAGTGGGAGATAATTGAATTGTGGGGGCAGTTTCCCCCATACTGTTCTTGTGGTAGTGAATAAATCTCATGAGATCTGATGGTTTTATAAGGGGAAACCTCTTTCACTTGGCTGTCACTCTTCTCTTGTCTGCTGCCATGAGATGTGCCTTTCACTTTCTCCATGATTGTGAGGCCACCCCAGCCACATGGAACTGTGAGTTCATTAAACCTCTTTCTTTTGTAAATTTCCCAGTGTCAGGTATGTCTTTATCAGCAGCATAGAAATGAACCTACATCAATAAAAGGAAAACTTCAAGTAAACAACCTAATAATGCATCTTAAAGAATTAGAAAAGCAAGAGCAAATCAAATTCAAAGTTAGTAGAAGAAAAGAAATAATAAAGGTCAGAGCAGAGATAAATGAAATTGAAACAAAGAAAAAATATAAAAGATAAATAAAACAAACAATTGGCTTTTTGAAAAGGTAAACAAAATTGACAAACCTTAAGCCAGACTAAGAAAAAAAGAGAGGACTCAAATAAATAAAATCAGAAATGAAAAAGGAGAATTACAATCAACAGTGCAGAAATTCAAAGGATCATTAGCAGCTACTATGAGTAACTATAGGCCAATAAATAGGAAAACCTAGAAGAAATGGACAAATTCCCAGACACATACAACCTATCAAGATTGAACCATGAAGAAATCCAAAACCTGAACAGATCAATAACAAGTAACAAGACAAAAGCTGTAATAAAAAGTCTCCCAGCAAAGAAAAACTTGGGACTCAATGCCTTCACTGCTGAATTTTACCAAACATTTAAAGAACTAATACCAATCCTACTCAAACTATTCCAAAAAATAGAGGAGGAAGGAACACTTCCAAACTCATTCTATGAGGCCAGGATTACCCTGATACCAAAATCAGATGAAGACGCATCAATAAAGGAAGGATAAAGGTCAAAATCCCTGGTGAACACGTGAAAGTCTTCAAGAAAATACTAACAAACTGAATTCAACAACTTGTTAAGACCATTTATCATGACCAAGTGGGATTTATCCCAGGCATGTAAGAATTGTTCAACATATGCAAATAAATCAATGTGATACATCATATCAAAAGAAAGAAGGGCATAAGCCACATGGTCATTTCAATTGATGTTGAAAAAGCATTTGATAAAATTTAACATCCCTTCATAATAAAAACCCTCAAAAAGCTGGCTATAGAAGGAACATAGCTCAACATAATAAAAGCCATATACTACAGATCCACAGCTAGTATCATACTGACTGTGGAATAACTGAAAGCCTTTCCTCTAAAATCTGCAACATGACAAGGATGCCCACTATCATTACTGTTATTCAACATAGTACTGGAAATCCTAGTTAGAGCAATCAGACAAAAGAAAGTAATGAAGGACATCCAAATTGGAAAGGAAGAAGTCAAATTTTCTTTGTTTGCAGATAATATGACCTTATATTTGGAAAAACCTAATGATGCCACCAAAAAACCATTAGAACTGATAAAAAAATTCAGCAAAGTTACAGAATACAAAATTAATGAACAAAAAGCAGTAGCATTTCCATATTCTAATAGCAAATAATCTGAAAAAGAAATCAAAAAAGTAATCCCATTTATATTAGATACAAATAAAATAAATACATATTAATTAACCAAAGAAGTGAAAGATCTCTACAATAAAAACTATAAAATATCGGCAAATGAAATTGAAGAGGACACACAAAAATGGAAGGATATTTCATGTTCATGGGTTGGAAGAATCACTACTGTTAAAGTGTTCATCCTACCCAAAATAATCGGCAGATTCAATGCAATGTCTATCAAAATACCAAGGATATGCTTCACAGAAATAGAAAAAACAATCCTAAAATTTATATGAAGCCACAAAAGACCCAGAATAGCCAAGCTCAAGGATAGCTTTTTGCTCAAGCTATCCTGAGCAAAAAGAACAAAACTGGATAAATCACATTACCTGACTTCAAATTATACTACAGAGCTATAATAACCAAAACAGCATGGTACTAGAATTAAAACAGACACATAGACCAATGAAACAAATCCACTGAGAACTGAGAAACAAATCCATATATCTACAGTAAACTCATTTTTGACAAAGGAGCCAAGAACATAAATGGGGAAAGGACAGTCTCTTCAATAAATGGTGCTGGAAAAACTGGGTATCCATATGCAAAATAATGAAACTATACCCCTATCTCTCACCATACACAAAAATCAAATCAAAATGGATTAAACATTTAAATCTAAGACCTCAAGCTATGAAACTACTAAAAGAAAACTTTGGGCAAAGATCTTGAGTAATACTCCACAACCACAGGCAGCCAAAGCAAAAATGTACAAATGGGATCACATCAAGTTAAAAACTTTCGGCACAGCAAAGAAAACAATCAACAAAGTGAAGAGACAGCCCACAGAATGGGAGAAAATATTTGCAAACTATCCAGCTGACAAAGGATTAATAACCAAAATACATAAGGAGCTCAAACAACTTTATAGAAAAAAATTAATAATCCAATTAAAAATGGGCAAAATATCTGAATAGACGTTTTTTCAAAAGAATACATACAAATGGCAAACAGGTATATGAAAAGATGCTCAACATCATGGTCATCAGAGAAATGCAAAACTACAGTGAGATATTATTTCACCCCAATTAAAATGGCTTTTATCCAAAAAACAGGAAATAACAAATGCTGGTGAGGATATGGAAAAAAGGGGGCCCTCATAAACTGGATGTAAATTAGTGCAATCACTATGGAGAATAATTCTGAGGTTCCTCAAAAAAACTAAAAACAAAGTTACTATATGATCCAGCAATCCCAACACTAGGTATACACCCAAAAGAAAGGAAGGTACTATATTGAGGAGATGTCTCCACTGCCATGTTTACTGCAGCATTATTCACAACAGTGAAGGTTTGGAAGCAATCCAACTGTCCATCAGCACATAAATAGACAAAGAAAATACATATACACAGTGGAGTACTATTCAGCCATAAAAAGAATGACATTCTGTCATTTGCAATAACATGGAGACAACTGGAGGTAATTATGTTAAGTGAAATAAGCCAGGCACAGAAAGGCAAACTTTGCATGTTCTCAGTTATTTGTGGGAGCCAAAAATTAAAACAATTGAACTTATGGAATTAGAGAGTAGGATGATGGTTACCAGAGGCTGAGAAAGGTAGTGAGGTATGGGGGGTGGCAAAGTGGGAATGGTTAATAGGTACAAAAAATTGAATAAGATCTAGTATTTGATAGCACAATAGGGTGACTATAGTCAATAATAATTTAATTGTACATTTTAAAATAACTAAAACAGTATAATTGGATTGTTCATAACACAAAGGATAAATGCTTGAAGTCATGGATACCTCATTTACCCTGGTGTGATTATTACACATTATATGCCTGTATTAAAATATCCCATATAGCCCATAAATATATACACCTACAATGTAACCACAAAAATTAAAAATTAAAAAAATATGGTCGGGCGCAGTGGCTCATGCCTGTAATCCCAGCACTTTGGAAGCTGGGGAAGGCAGATCATGAGGTCAGGAGATGGAGACCATCCTGGTTAACACGGTGAAACCCTGCCTCTACTAAAAATACAAAAAATTAGCCGGGCGTGGTGGCAGGTGCCCATAACCCCAGCTACTCGGGAGGCTGAGGCAGGAGAATAGCTTGAACCCAGGAGGCGGAGGTTGCAGTGAGCCGAGATGGCACCACTGCACTCCAGCCTCGGCGACAGAGCGAGATTCCGTCGGAAAAAAAAAAAAAAAAATCTCAAGACAAATAAAACTGGAAACATCACAAACCAAAACTTACGGGATGTAGCAAAAGCAGTTCTTAGAGAACAGGTTCTTTTTTTTTTTTTTTTTCTGATAGAAAATTAGGCAAAGTGCATGAATAGATAATTTTTTTAATTTAATTTAATTTTTTTAAATTTTTTTTTATTATTATACTTTAGGTTTTAGGGTACATGTGCATGATGTGCAGGTTTGTTACATATGTATCCATGTGCCATGTTGATTTCCTGCACCCATTAACTCGTCATTTAGCATTAGGTATATCTCCTAATGCTGTCCCTCCCCCCTCCCCCCATCCCACAACAGTCCCCGGAGTGTGATGTTCCCCTTCCTGTGTCCATGAGTTCTCATTGTTCAATTCCCACCTATGAGTGAGAACATGCGGTGTTTGGTTTTTTGTCCTTGCGATAGTTTACTGAGAATGATGTTTTCCAGATTCATCCATGTCCCTACAAAGGACATGAACTCATCATTTTTTATGGCTGCATAGTATTCCATGGTGTATATGTGCCACATTTTCTTAATCCAGTCTATCGTTGTTGGACATTTGGGTTGGTTCCAACTCTTTGCTATTGAGAATAGTGCCGCAATAAACATACGTGTGCATGTGTCTTTATAGCAGCATGATTTATAGTCCTTTGGGTATATACCCAGTAATGGGATGGCTGGGTCAAATGGTATTTCTAGTTCTAGATCCCTGAGGAATCGCCACACTGACTTCCACAATGGTTGAACTAGTTTACAGTCCCACCAACAGTGTAAAAGTGTTCCTATTTCTCCACATCCTCTCCAGCACCTGTTGTTTCCTGATTTTTTAATGATGGCCATTCTAACTGGTGTGAGATGGTATCTCACTGTGGTTTTGATTTGCATTAGAGAAAAGGTTCTAACAATAAATGCCTATATCAAAAAGGAAGCTCTCAAATAAACAACTTAATGCTATGCCTCAAGAAAATAGAAAAAGAACAACACACTAGACTCAAAGTTAGCAGAAGAAAAATTATTAAAGACTAGAGCAGAAAAAATTGAAATAGAGATGAGAAAAACAATACAAAAGACTAACAAAGCTAAGAGTTTTTGTTTTTAGAAAGAATAAATAAAAACAACAAATCTTTAGCTAGACTCTAAGAAAAAAAGAGCAGACTCAGATAAGTAAAATCAGAAATAAAAGAGGAGACATTATGACATTACAACTGACATCATATTTCAAAGGATCATAAGAGACTATTGTGAACGAGTATATGCCAAAAAATTGGATAACCTAGAAGAAATGAATACATTGCTAGACACTCGCAACCTTTTAAAGCCGAATCAGGGAGAAATAGGAAGTTATGAGTAAGGAAATTGGATTAGTCATAAAAAACTTCCAATCAAAGAAAAGCTCAGGACCGGATGGCTTCATGGCTGAATTCTACCAAACATTTAAAGAAGAACTAATACCAGTGCTTCTCAAACTCTTCCAAAAAAAAAAAAAAATGAAGAGGAGGGAATACATCCAAGCTCTTTTTACAAGGCCAGCATTACCGTGATACCAAAACCAGACAAGAAAATTGAAAGAAAAGAAAATTACAGGCCAATATGCTTAATGAACTTAGATGCAAAAATCCTCAACAAAATACTAGCGCACTGAATTCAACAACAAATTAAAACTATCATTCACCACATATCAAATAGGATTTATCCTTGAATGCAAGGATGCCTTAATACATGCAAATCAATAAATACATTGCATTAACATAATGAAGCACAAAAACCAAATAATCATTTCATTAGATGCAGGAAAACCATTGACAAAATTTAACTTCCTTTCATGATAAAAACTCTCACCAAATTAGGTATAGAAAGAATGTACCTCAACACAATAAGTGCCATATATGAGAAGCCCATCGCTAGCATTATGCTCAAAATCGAATGCCTTTCCCCTAAGATCTGGAACAAGACCAGGATGCCCACTCTTGTCACTTCTATTCAAAATAGTACTGGAAGTCATTGCCAGAGCAATTAAGCAAGAGAACGAATTAAAAGGCATCCAAATAGTACAGGAAGAAGTGAAATTGTCACTGTTTGGTGATAACATAATCTTAGTCTATAGAATTTCCTGCAGACTCCAGCAAAATTGTTAGAACTAATAAATGAATACAGTACATTTGTAGAATACAAAATCAACACACCATAATCAATAGCATTTCTATACACTAGGAAGAGACTATCCGAAAAAAGAAGAGAGCAATCCCATTTACAACAGCTACCCAAAAAATATATACTTAGGAATAAATTTAACCAAGGAGGTGAAAGATCTATACACTGAAATATATAAGACCTGATGAAATAAACTGAAAAAAACACAAATAAATGAAAAGATATCTCATGTTCATATATTGAAAACACTAACATTATTAAAATGTCCTTACTACCCACAATTATCTACAGGTTCGATGCAATTTCCATCAATATTCCAACATCATTTTTCATAGAAATAGAAAAAAAATCCTAAAATTCATATGGAACCACACACACACACACACAAATCCCAAATAGCTAGGGAAATCATGAACAAAAGGAACAAAGCTGGAAGAATCATACTACCTTATTTAAAACTATACTACAAAGCTATAGTAATTCCAAAACAAAGGAGAAAAAAAAAGAAGGAAATTTTGTCATGTGTGACAACATGGATGAATTGGAGATTATGCTAAGTGAAATAAGTCAAGCACAGAAAGACAAATATCATGTGTTTTTACATATATATGGGAATCCAAAACAACTCAAGTGGTGATTCTCACACAGGTTTGACTGACTTTCTAATCACTATGATCCATCCCTTAAATTTGTTCACGCTTTTTGATCTAGTAATTCCATTACTAGAAATCTATCTTAATTAGGGATGCACATGAAGGTTTACATAGAAGAATATTTAATGCTGTATATATAGAAGAATTAGAAGCAACCTATAGTTTCAATGTGAGGAGGGGACTAGTTAATTTGTAATCCATCCACAGATTAGAATACTAATAGATTATAAATATAAATCTCTTATTTATCTATGTTACATATAATTTATATTATATGTATTATATTATATGTATTATGATATGTATTATATGATGTATTATATTACATATGTATTCCACTTATATGTAACTTATATGTTATATATATAGATCTCTATATATTACATATTATATATTAGATCATATATAATATATACATATTATATCTACATATATGTAACATATGTAGACATGTATAAACAACATAAAACATTAGATGTAACATATATAAACATATATGTTATATATAACATGTATACATATTATATGAATAGAGATCTATATTTATATATATTACATATGTGTATATTTTAGAGAAAGGGCCTACTGTGCAATGTAGCACTGGAGTGCAGTGGCTATTTATGGGCATCTTCATAGTCACTGCAGCCTTGAACTCCTGGGCTCAAGTGATCCTCCTGCCTTAGCATCCCTAGTAGCTGGGACTGCAGGTGCACGCCACCATACCCAGCTAGTATATTACATTTATTAAGTGATTAATATTAGCCATTCACAGTTCTAAGCATTTCATGTATCTTGCCTCAGTTAACCCCCACAAAACCCTAGGATACAGGTATTAATCTGATATTCTACCTAGTGGAAGACATCATCATTATTTCATCCATCATAGAAAAATGCTGCCAAGTAATCTAAGTCACAATGGTGCTTTTTAATGCTGACAGTGATGCATGCTCTGATGTCAGAGATATTAAAATGTGGGGGAAAAAGTTAGTCTTAGAATTGATAAAATAAGCTACTATCATCCATTATTCTATGGCTGAGGAAATTGAGGCATGCAGAGATTAACTTGCCTAGGGTCAAAAAGGCTGTAAATAGAGGTAGAATACATATATATATATATAAAATCAATAAACACAGAGAAGCATTTGTTGGCTGGGTGTGGTGGCTCCCGCCTGTAATCCCAACATTTTGGAAGGTTGAAGCAGGAGGATTGCTTGAACCTAGGAGTTCAAGACCACCCTGGGTAACATAGTGAAACCCTGTCTCTATAAAAATAAAAAAATATGCATATAAAAGAGAAACAAACTTTTTAAAATTCAATTTAAAAAATTAGTTGGACATGGTGGCATGTGCCTGTAATCCTAGCTACTTGGGAGGCTGTGGAAGGAGGATTGTTTGAGCCCAAGAGTTCAAGGCTGCAGTGAGCTATGATCACGCCACAGCACTTCAGCCTGGGCAACAGAGTGAGACACTGTCTCTAAAAAAGGAAAAATAGAATTAAATGAAATTAAATTAAAAATATTACATTCCTACTGATCAAAATATATCTTGTAATTTATCAAAGAACCAACAGAGGGCATAAAATCGTTTAACAGTATCAACTTAAAACTGTCTCTAAAATGGAATGTATATCCTGAGTTTAAACAGAATAGAAGAAACGGCAACTTAGGAAGTCATGGTGATTAAGTGTTTTATATATTAAAATGAAGCTAAATTAAGCTAAAAATAAATATCAAAGGGCACAAGGCGTCTGATATAAAGAAACACTGCAAGAGTATAACAATCTGAAGAGAGCATGTAAAAACAAATTATTAAAAACCTGTCCTAACAAGACAAAGAAAACAACACGATAACAAAGATAAATGACACTTTGTCCTATTTTATACACTATAAAGAAAATACAATAGTGATAGAAAGTACAGTACATATCTTTATTTTTATATTAGAATTTGGCAAGAAATCATGAAAAATTTACTCCATGGGTTACTTGAGTGAAATCCACAAGTACTTAGGATTGGCTTGTTGGTGAACACTCGAGTTTAATTCAAACTGCTCTACCCTTGATTTTCTGAATCCATTTTCAGTAATGATTATTTATCTAACAGATAACATACTGAAATCAAACTCATGCAATGAGAAGTTAAGAAAGAAACTCCTAAACCAAGAAATATTCCTTGGGAGGCTGAGGTGGGCAGATCACGAGGTGAGGAGTTCGAGACCAGCCTCACCAGCATGGTCTCTACTAAAAATAGAGAAATTAGCTGGGCATGGTGGCATGCACCTGTAATCTCAACTATTCAGGAGGCTGAGGTAGGAGAATCACTTGACCCTGGTAGGTGGATGTTGCAGTGAGCTGAGATCGCACCACTGCACTCTAGCCTGCGTGACAGAGCGATAATCCGTCCAAAAAAAAAAAAAAAAAAAGAAAGAGATTTTACCTATTGTGAACCCAGGAAAAATAATCAACACAAAAGAACTTATTCCCACCCCACTTTTTAAAGCAAACAAATCACTAGACTATTACAATGCACATAGGCTAAACAAAAGCCCCGTTCAGACCACTTTCTGACTCAAGATGACATTTGTTTAGTACACAAAGTGGACTCTTTCTGGAGGCAATCCAGAGGTCAAATTCAAGTTGTTATTTTATTTTCTAAGTATACTTAGATGACTTATTCTATAAATTGGCATCTTTCACACTATCAGGCTACATAAGTAAAAACAATGAAATACATTTCTTCTCAGAGGAGATTAGATGTGTTAACATTTTATTAGGTTGGTGCAAAAGTAATTGTGGTTTTTAATTACAGTTTTCATAACACAATGCCCTAACCCTTTGTGTAAGAACACCAAATTATCAATAGGTATAATGTAAGAGAATGGGTTTCCTACTTTTTGATCCAATTGTTCAAATTTTTAAAAAATTATTATTCAAGCACGTTTAAAAGAGTCCAGGAGATCCGGCAAGATGGTCGAATAGGAACAGCTCCGGTCTGCAGTTCCCAGTGAGACCAACGCAGAAGGCGGGTGATTCCTGCATTTCCAACTGACATACCCTCTTTATCTCATTGGGACTGATTAGGCAATGGGTGCAGCCCATGGAGGGTGAGCCAAAGTAGGGTGGGGCATCACCTCACCCTGGAAGTGCAAGGAGCCGGGGGCCTCCCTTTTCCAGCCAAGAGAAGCCGTGAAGGACCAGCCCAGATACTAAGCGTTTCCCACAGTTTTTGCAGCCCACAGACCAGGAGATCCCCTCGCGTGCCTACACCACCAGGGCCCTGGATTTCAAACACAAAACTGGGCAGCCATCTGGGCAGACACCAAGCTAGCTGCAGGAGGATGTTTCCCTCCCCCCACCCCCCAACCCCAGTGGCGCCTGTAACTGCCACAGAGAAAGAACCATTCACAGCCCTGGAAAGGGGGCTGAAGCCAGGGAGCCAAGTGGTCTTGCTCAGTGGGTCGCACTCACACGGAGACCAGCAAGCTAAGAACCACTGACTTGAAATTCTTGCTGCCAGCACAGCAGTCTGAAGTCAATTTAGGACGATCGAGCTTGGTGCAGGGAAGGGCATCCGCCATTACTAAGGCTTGAGTAGGCAGTTTCCCCCTCACAGTGCTAAGGGGGCCAGGAAGTTCAGAGTGGGCAGAACTCAACACAGTGCGGCAAAGCCAGACTGCCTCTCTATATTCCTCCTCTCTGGACAGGGCATCTCTGAAAGAAAGGCAGCAGCCTCAGTCAGGGGCTTATAGATAAAACACCCATCTCCCTGGGACAGAGCACCTGGGGGAAGGGGAGGCTGTAGGCGCAGCTTCAGCATACTTAAACACTCCTGCCTGTCCACTGTGAAGAGAGCAGTGGATCCAGAAAAGGAGGGTTCTACCAGCACAAGTGCTCCAGCTCTGCTAAGGGAAACACTGCTTCCTCAAGTGGGTCCCTGACCCCCATGTCTCCTGACTGGGAGAGACCTCCCAACTGGGGTTGACAGACACCTCATACGGGAGAGCTCTGGCTGACATCAGGTCAGTGCCACCTGGGATGAAGCTTCCAGAGGAAGGAGCAGCTAGCAATTTTTGCTGTTCTACAGCCTCTGCTGGTGATACTCAGGCAAACAGGGTCTGGAGTGGACCTCCAGCAAACTGCAGCAGATCTGCAGAAGAGAGGCCGGACTGTCAGAAGAAAAACTAACAAACGGAAAGCAATAACATCAACATCAACAATAACAAGCAAAAAAAAAAAAAAAAAACCCACACAGAAATCCCATCCAAAGCTCATCAGCCTCAAAGATCAAAAGTAGATAAATCCACGAAGATGAGAAGAAACCAGTGCAAAAATGCTGAAAATTCTGAAAACCAGAATGCCTCTTCTCCTCCAAATGATCACAACTCCTCTCCAGCAAGGGCACATAAGTGGACAGAGAATGAGTTTGATGAATTGACAGAAGCAGGCTTCAGAAGGTGGGTAATAACAAACTCCTCTGAGCTAAAGGGGCATGTTCTAACCCAATGCAAGGAAGCTAAGAACCTTGACAAAAGGTTACAGGAACTGTTAACTAGAATAAATAGTTTAGAGAAGAGCATAAATGACCTAATGGAGCTGGAAAACACAGCAGAAGAACTTCATGAAGCATACACAAGTATCAATAGCTGAATCAATCAAGGGAAAGAAAGGATATCAGAGATTGAAGATCAACTTACTGAAATAAGGTGTGAAGATAAGATTAGAGAAAAAAGAATGAAAAGGAATGAACAAAGTTTCCAAGAAATATCGGGCTATGTGAGAAGACCACTGACTTGAAAGACCAAACCTCCAATTGATTGGGGTCCCTGAAAGTGACAAGGAGAATGGAACCAAGTTGGAAAACACACTTCAGGATAGTAACCATGAAAACTTCCCCAACCTAGCAAGACAGGCCAACATTCAAATTCAGAAAATGCAGAGAACACCACTAAGATATTCCTTGAGAAGAGCAACCCCAAGACACACAATCATCAGATTCTCCAAAGTTGAAACAAAGAAAAAAATGTTAAGGGCAACCAGAGAGAAAAGTCAGGTTACCTACAAAGGGAAGCCCATCAGACTAACAGCAGATCTCACTGCAGAAGCCCTACAAGCCAGAAGAGAGTGGAGGCCAAAATTCAACATTCTTAAAGAAAAGAATGTTCAACCTAGAATTTTATATCCAGCCAAACTAAGCTTCAAAGTGAAGGAGAAATAAAATCCTTTATAGACAAACAAATGTTGAGAGATTTTGTCACTGCCAGGCCTGCCTTACAAGAGCTCCTGATGGAAGCACTAAATATAGAAAGGAAAAACCAGTACCAGCCACTGCAAAGACACACCAAAATATAAAGACCAATGACACTATGAAGAAACTGCATCAACTAATGTGCAAAATAACCAGCTAGCATCATGATGACAGGATCAAATTCACACATAACAATATTAACCTTAAATGTAAATAGGCTAAATGCCCCAATTAAAAGACACAGACTGGCAAATTGGATAAAGAGTCAAGACCCATTGGTGTGCTGTATTCAGGAGAACCATCTCATGTGCAAATACACATGTAGGCTCAAAATAAAGGGATGGAGGAGTATTTACCAAGCAAATGGAAAGCAAAAAAAAAAAAAAAAATCAGGGGTTGCAATCCTAGTCTCTGATAAAACAGACAACTCTAATCTTTAAACCAACAAAGATCAAAAAAGACAAAGAAGGGCACTACATAATGGTAAGGGATCAATGCAACAAGAAGAGCTAACTATCTTAAATATATATGCACCCAATACAGGAGCACCCAGATTCATAAAGCAAGTTCTTAGAGACCTACAAAGAGACTTAGACTCTCACACAATAATAGTGGGAGACTTTAACAGCCCATGGACAATATTAGATAGATCAACGAGACAGAAAATTAACAAGCATATTCAGGACTTGAACTCAGCTCTGGACCAAGCAGACCTAATAGATAACTACATAACTCTCCACTCCAAATCCACAGAACACACATTCTTCTCAGCACCACATAGCATTTACTCTAAAATCAACCAATAATTGGATGTAAAACACTCCTCAGCAAATGCAAAAGAACAGAAATCATAACAAACAGCCTCTCAGACCACGGTGCAATCAAGTTAGAACTCAGGATTAAGAAACTCACTCAAAGCTGCACAACTACATGGAAACTGAACAACCTTCTCCTGAACGACGACTGGGTAAATAATAAAATTAAGGCAGAAATAATGAAGTTCTTTGAAACCAATGAGAACAAAGACACAACATACCAGAATCTCTGGGGCACAGCTGAAGCAGTGTTTAGAGGGAAGTTTATAGCACTAAATGTCCACATCAGAAAGCAGGAAAGATCTAAAATCAACACTCTAACATCACAATTAAAAGAACTAAAGAAGCAAGAGAAAACAAATTCAAAAGCTAGTAGAAGACAAGAAATAACTAAGATCAGAGCAGAACTCAAGGAGATAGAGAGACGAAAAACCCTTCAAAAAATCAATGAAACCAGGAACTGCTTTTTTGAAAAGATTAACAAAATAGATAGATCACTAGCCAGACTAACAAAGAAGAAAAGAGAGAAGAATCAGACAGATACAATAAAAAATGATAAAAGGGATATCACCACTGATCCCACAGAAATACAAACTACCACCAGAGAATACTACAAACACCTCTATGCAAATAAACTAGAAAATCTAGAAGAAATGGAAAATTACTGGGCACATACACCCTCCCAAGACTAAACCAGGAAGAAGTCAAATATCTGAATAGACCAATAACAAGTTCTGAAATTGAGACAGTAATTAATAGCCTACCAACCAAAAAGAGCCCAGGACCAGATTCATAGCCGAATCTACCAGAGGTACAAAAAGGAGCTGATACCATTTCTTCTGAAACTATTCCAAACAATAGAAAAAGAGGGACTCCTCCCTAACTCAATTTATGCGGCCAGCATCATCCTGATACCAAAGCCTGTCAGAGACACAACAAAAAAAGAAAATTTCAGGCCAATATCTCTGATAAACATTGGTGTGAAAATCCTCAATAAAATACTGGCAAACAAATCCAGCAGCACAACAAAAAGCTTATCCACCACGATCAAGTTGGCTTCATCCCTGGGATGCAAGGCTGGTTCAACATACAGAAATCAATAAACGTAATTCATCACATAAAAAGAACCAGTGACAAAAACCACATAATTATCTCAATAGATGCAGAAAAGGCCTTCAATAAAATTCAACACCCCTTCATGCTAAAAACTCTCAATAAACTAGATATTGATGGAACATATCTCAAAATAATAAGAGCTATTTATGACAAACCCATAGCCAATATCATACTGAATGGGCAAAAGCTGGAAGCATTCCCTTTGAAAACTGGCACAAGATGAGGGTGCTCTCTCTCACCACTCCTATTCAATTAGTATTGGAAGTTCTGGCGAGAGGAATCAGGAAAGAGAAAGAAATAAAGGGTATTCAAATAGGAAGAGAGGAAGTCAAATTGTCTCTGTTTGCAGATGACATGATTCTGTATTTAGAAAACCCCATCATCCCAGCCCAAAAGCTCCTCAAGCTGATGAACAACTTCAGCAAAGTCTCAGGTTACAAAATCAATGTGCAAAAATCACAATCATTTCTATACACCAATAATAGACAAGCAGAGAGTCAAATCATGAGTGAACTCCCATTCACAATTGTTACAAAGAAAATAAAATACCTAGGAATACAACTTACAAGGGACGTGAAGGACCTCTTCAAGGAGAACTACAAACCACTGCTCAAGGAAATGAGAGGAAAAAATGGAAAAAAAATCCATGCTCATGGGTAGGAAGAATCAATATCATGAAAATGGCCACACCGCCCAATGTAATTTATAGATTCAATGCTATTCCAAGCTACCATTGACTTTCTTCACAGAATTGGAAAAAAATACTTTAAATTTCTTACGGAACCACACAAGAGCCCATATAGCCAAGACAATACTAAGTAAAAAGAGAAAAGCTGGAGGCATCATGCTACCTGACTTCAAACTATACTTCAAGGCTACAGTAACCAAAACAGCATGGTACTGGTACCAAAACAGATATATAGACCAATGGAACAGAACAGAGGCCTCAGAAATAACACTACACATCTACAACCATCTGATCTTTGACAAACCTGACAAAAACAAGCAATGGGGAAAGGATTCCCTATTTAATAAATGGTGATGGGAAAACTGGCTAGCCATATGCAGAAAACAGAAACTGGACCCCTTGCTTACATCTCATACAAAAGTTAACTCAAGATGGATTAAAGACTTAAACATAAAACCTAAAACCACAAAAACCTTAGAATAATACCTAGGGAATACCATTCAGGACATAGGCATGGGCAAAGACTTTGTGACTAAAACACCAGAAACAATTGCAACAAAAGCCAAAATTGACAAATGGGATCTAATTAAACTAAAGAGCTTCTGTTCAGCAAAAGAAACTATCATCAGAGTGAAAAGGCAGCCTACAGAATGGGAGAAAATTTTTGCAATCTATCCATCTGACAAAGGGATAATATCCAGAATCTACAAGGAACTTAAACAAATTGGCAAGAAAAAACAGACAACCCCCATCAAAAAGTAGGTGAAGGATATGAACAGATACCTCTCAAAAGAAGATGTTTATGCTGTGAACCAATGTGACAAAAAGTTCATCATCACTGGTCATTAGAGAAATGCAAATCAAAACCACAATGAGATACCATCTCATGCCAATTAGAATGCTGATCATTAAAAAGTCTGGAAACAACAGATGCTGGCAAGGATGTGAAGAAATAAGGATTTCACTTCTGGTGGGAGTGTAAATTAGTTCAACCATTGTGAAAGACAGTGTGGCAATTCCTCAAGGATCTAGAACCAGAAATACCATTTGACCCAGCAATCCCGTTACTGGGTATATACCTAAAGGATTATAAATAATTCTACTATAAAGACACATGCACATGTATGTTTATTGCAGCACTATTTACAATAGCAAAGACTTGGAACCAACCCAAATGCCCATCAATGATAGACTGGATAAAGAAAATGTGGCACATATACAACATGGAATACTATTCAGCCATAATAAAGAATGAGTTCATTTGCTTTGCATGGGCATGGATGAAGCTGGAAACCATCATCCTCAGCAAACTAACACAGGAACAGAAAACCAAACACCACACGTTCCCACTCATAAGTGGGAGTTGAACAATGAGAACATATGGACACAGAGAGGGGAACATCACACAACGGTGACTGTCAGTGGGTAGGGGGAAAGGGGAGGGAGAGTATTAGGACAAATACCTAATGCATATGGGGCTTAAAACCTAGATGACAGATTGATAGTTGCAGCAAACCACCATGGCACATGTTTACATTTAAATTTCATATGGAACCAACAAGAGCCCATATAGCCAAGACAATCCTAAGTATATAACAAACCTGCACATTCAGCACATGTATCCCAGAACTTAAAGTAAAATTTAAAAAATAATAATAAATGAATAAATAAAACAAATATGATAACAGCCCTTTCCCAAAACAAACCCCCTTCTTGCCTGAAGACTAGACTGCCTTCATAGGAATAACAAATTACCCACAAGATTAGAAATTATGGTTTAGGAGTCATGCAGCTGGAGGCTGCAAGATTCTTATCATCCCTAAACTGTTCCTTAGATCAATGCTTGCGATATTTTTGCAGACCCTGCACTTGATGGAGCAGCTGGCATCATCCAGAGCGATAAACTGGCTCATCTGATCTTGTGGCCCCCACTCAGGAACTGATTCAGTGCAAGACGACAGCTTCAATTCCCGATGATTTCATCTCCAACCCAACCAATCAGCACTCTGGACTCACTGGCCTTCCCCCATCCACCAAATTATCCTTAAGAACTCTAATCCTCAAATGCTTGGAGAGACTGATTTGTGTAATACTAAAACTTTGGTCTGCCGCACAGCCAGCACTGCATGGATTACTCCTTCTCTATTGCAATTGCTGATATGGTTTGGCTGTGCCCCACCCAAGTCTCATCTTGAATTGTAGCTCCCATAATTCCCACGTGTTGAGGGAGGGGCCTGGTGAGAGATAATTGAATCACGGGAGTGGCTCCCCCCATACTGTTCTTTGGGTGGTGACTAAGTCCGACAAGATCTGATGGTTTTATAAAGGGTCTCTCCTCGGCCAGGTGCAGTGGCTCATGCCTGTAATCCCAGCACTTTGGGAGGCCGAGGCAGGGGGATCACGAGGTCAGGAGCTTGAAACCATCCTGGCTAACACGATGAAACCCCGTCTCTACTAAAAATACAAAAAATTAGCCGGGTGTGTTGGCGGGCTCCTGTAGTCCCAGCTACTCGGGAGGCTGAGGCAGGAGAATGGCTTGAATCCGGGAGGCGGAGCTTGCAGTGAGCTGAGATCGTGCCACTGCACTCCAGCCTGGGTGACAGAGACAGACTCCGTCTCAAAAAAAAAATAATTAAATAAATAAATAAATAAATAAATAAATATGAAGGGTCTCCCCTGGCTTGGCTCTCATTCTATCTTGCCTGCCACCATGTAAGAGGTACCTTTTGCCTTCCACCATGATTGTGAGGCCTCCCCAGCCACCTGGAACTGTGAGTCCATTAAACCTCTTTTTCTGTATAAATTACCCTTTCTCAAGTGTGTCTTTATCGGCAGCATGAAAACGGACTAATACAGTAAATTGGTGCTGATAGAGTGGGGCACTGCTGTAAAGACACCCAAAAATATGGAAGCAACTTTGGAACTGGGTAACAGGCAGAGGTTGGAACAGTTTAGAGGCCTCAGAAGAAGACAGGAAAATATGGGAAAGTTTGAAACTTCCTAGAGACGTGTTGAATGGCTTTGACCAAAATGCTGATAATGATATAGACAATGAAATCCAGGCTGAGGTGGTCTCAGATAAAGATGGAGAATTTGTTAGGAAATGGAGTAAAACTGACTCTTGCTATGTTTTAGCAAAGAGACTGGTGGCATTTTGCTCCTGCCCTAGAGATTTGTAAAACTTTGAACTTGAGGGAGACGATTGAGGGTATCTGGTGGAAGAAATTTCTAAGCAGCAAAGCATTCAAGAGGTGACTTGGGTACTGTTAAAAGCATTCAGTCTAAGTTTGTGAATTACCATTGACATTTTTAACATCAGAGCTAAATATTATAATTTTAGAGATAGTAGGCAGCTAGGCAGTTATCTGGTCTACCTCCTTTATTTTACATAAAACTGAGGAGGTTGCAGAAAAGAGTTTAAATGGTGTATTCCTGGTGATTGAGATTTGTTATTCCTACTTTACTTCTCTACTTGTTCCCCCTCTTTATTTTTAGCAAAGAAAGTTCTGCAACACTGGTGGCTTACCTTTGTCTATTTTTATGCCACGGCTAATAGAGTATGCTTCTTGGTTTGCTAAATGTATTTTCTTTTAGCTATTCAGTAGAAATTACTTGTCATGAGTCTGTAATTTGCTGATGGAAAAATACCCCAAACTCTGTAAAATATTTTAAAGAGGTTTATTCTAAGCCAATATGAGTGACCATGGCCCAGGGAACAGTCTTGAGAGCTTTTGAGAAAGAGTGCCCCAGGCAGCTGGGTTACAGTTTGGTTTTATACTTTTTTTTTTTTTTTTTTTTTGAGAGTCTCACACTGCCACTCAGGCTGAAGTGCAATGGTGTGATCTCGGCTCAACCTCCACCTCCTAGGTTCAAGCAATTTTCCAGCCTCAGCCTCCCAAGTAGCTGAGATTACAGGTGTGCACCACCTCGCCTGAGTAATTTTTGTATTTTTAGTAGAAATACGGTTTCATCATGTTGACCAGGCTGGTCCCGAACTCCAGACCTCAAGTGATCCCCCTGCCTCAGCCTCCCAAAGTGCTGGGATTACAGGTGTGAGCCACCATGCCCAACCTGGTTTTATACATTTTAGTGAGATGGGACTTGCAGGTCAAATACTAAACAAATAATGGAAGGTCTACATTTGTTTGGCCTAAAGAGGTAGGATACTTTGAAGGGGGCAGTGAGATGGGGATGGGGGTTACAAGTCATACGTGGATTCAAAGACTTTTTTTAATTGGTAGTTGGTTGAAAGAGTTAAGCTTTGTCTAAAGACTTGAAGTCAGTAGAAAAAAATGCTTAAGATAAGGGGGCTTATGGAGACCAAAGTTCTTGTTATGTGGATGAAGTTTCATAGGTAGCAGCCTTCAGAGAGAATAGACAGTAAATGTCTCTTTTCCAATCTTAAAAGATTTCAGACTCTTAGTTAATCTCTCCTAGATCAGAAAAAGGCCTGGAAGAGGAAGGTGTGGCTGCATTATCTCCATTAATGGAGATTCTCTACAAATGCAAATTCCCCCCATAAAAGATGGCTTGGCAGGACAATTTCAAAATATGTCAAATAAATATATTTTGAGGTAAAATATTTTGATTTCTCTCCAGGTCTGCTATCTGTCATGCAACGCTATACCAGAGTCAGGTTGGAATTTGTTATCTTATTGCCACAAAGAGTCTGTTTTTTTCAGTCTTATGGTCTGTATTTTAATGTTAATGCTGGTCATTTGTGCCTAAACTCCAAAAGGGAGGGAATATAATGAGGTATGTCCAACCTCCCTTCCTGTCATGGCCGGGAATTCAGTTTTTCAGATTTTTCTGGGGTCCTCTTGGCCAGGAAGGGATCTATTTAGAAATTTATTTTTGGTTTACAAACATATTAAAGTGGCCATCAGAGAAATTGTCCGTATCCTGATAGCTGTTTTCTTATAATGTTTACAGTATCACTTGGTGATTAATTTACTTAAAGTCATTAGAACTCTCTCAGGTAAAAGTGAAAGAAAAAATTTTTTAAAATAAAAACACTTTTAAAAGTAATTGATTAGGCTGGGCACAGTGGCTCACACCTGTAATCCCAGCACTTTAGGAGGCTGAGGTGGGTGGATCACAAGGTCAAGAGATCGAAACCATCCTGGCCAAAATGGTGAAACCCTGGGTCTACTGAAAATACAAAAATTAGCTGGGCGTGGTGGCGCACACCTATAGTCGCAGCTACTTGGGAGGCTGAGGCAGGAGAATCACTTGAACCTGGGAGGTGGAGGTTGCAGTGAGCCGAGATCGCACCATTGCACTCCAGCCTGGGTGACAGAGCCAGACTCTGTCTCAAAAAAAAAAAGGAATTGATTAAATATATACTGTGCACTCTTACAAAACAGCTTAGCTTCTGGGAGGTCTGGGGTATAGCTGGGACTTGGGAACACCTGGAACCAAGCTTTGAGTGCCCTCAAGATTCTCATGGTTTATCCATTTCTCTACCTGCCTTGGCTTCCTTCTCTTTGAAAACAGAGGAATTTTTCTCCAAAAGTCTGCTAGTAGACCTGAGTTTGAATTATAAGAGTTTCCCGATTCCAGTTCTAAAATTCTAGGAAAAGGACACTGATTGACTTAGCATGGGCCATGTGCCTGCTTACAGACCAATTAAGTAATACAAGGAAATGAATATGACAGTAACAATATCTTGGCTCTGGTGACCACCTTTGGTGGTCAGTCAGTTGTATCCAGGAAGTGGAGTCATAGCAGCTTCCATCATAACCATGTGTGAAATTGGCCAAGTTACTTCATTTTTCTGTGCCTTTCTCCTTTACTTCATCTGTAAAATGAGATTAAATTGTTCCCCTCTCATAGAGTTATTTGAGGATTTTATGAGAAAATGCAACATTCTTTGTACAGTGGAAAACTGGAAACAATATGATATAAACATTCATTACTGTATTAGGCTGTTTGTGCATTGCTATAAATAAATACTTAACCTGACCAACATGGCAAAACCCCATCTCTACTAAAAATACAAAAATTAGCCAGGCGTGATAGTGCACATCTGTAATCCCAGCTACTCAGCAGGCTGAGGTGGGAAAAATCACTTGAACCCAGGAGGCAGAGGCTGCAGTGAGCTGAGATCGCACCACTGCACTCCAGCCTGGGCAATAGACCAAGACCCTGTCTCAAAAAAAAAAAAAAAAAAAAAAAAAAAGAAAAGAAAAGGAAAATAAAATAAAAAGAAGAAAAAAAGAGAAATACCTGACACTGGATAATTTATAAAGAAAGGAGGTTTAATTAGCTCATGGTTCTGCAGGCTGTACAGGAAACATAACACAGGCATGTGCTTCTGGGAAGGCCTCAAGAAGCTTACAATCATGGTAGAAAGTGAAGGGGGAGCAGGTATCTCACATGGTGGGAACAGGAGAGACAGTGAGAGTGAGAGTGAGGTGCCATGCTTTTAAACAGCCAGATCTTGGAAGAAGCCACTCACTATTGCAAAGACAGCACCAAGAGGATGGTGGGATGATGCTAAGTCCTTTATGAGAAAGCCACCCCTATGATCCAATCATCTCCCACCAGGCCCCAACTCCAATACTGGGGATTACAGTTCAACATGAGATTTGGGCGGAGACACACATCCAAACCATAACAATCACCAAGGGACAAGTTAAAGAAGTTTGTGGGCTCAAGCAGTTGACTTCTATGCAGCCATTAAAATATATGTCCCCAACAGAAGGCAGGCTTCCATGTATAACACATGTGACTATTTTCCTCAGGCCCTCTAGTTTGCAAAGGTGAGGGCAGAGCTCAACCTGTAGTGTAGAGCCTGAGACAGAGGGACCATACTCCCTGTGTCCTAATGGGAAAGGGCTCTTCTTGAGTAGAAAGGTGATTACCGAGTTTTGCTTTCTCCTATAGATGAAACATGAGCAAAAACAGGGAAATGGGGACCTGGAAAAGAGAGGGTACAGAAATGGCCAGGTGGGGACACCTGTGATGCTGGTGGTGGGATTTGTTGGTGAATTACAGCCTGTAGGCCAAATCCAGCTCACCACCTGATTTTGCATGGCCTAGGAGTGAAGAATGGTTTGTTTGTTTTTTTGTTTGTTTGTTTTACATTAAAATGATTGAGAAACAAATTTTTTAAAATAATATTTCATGACTTGTGAACATTATATGAAATCCACATGTCATAAATAAAGCTTTATTGGAACATGCCAGACCCATGCATTTACATATTGTCTAGGGCTTCTTTCCCCCATGTAAAGTTGAGTAGTTTTACAGAGATCATATGGGTTCCAAAGCCTAAAATATTTACTATGTGACCCTTTACTGAAAAAGTTTGCTGACCCCTGCCTTGTAGTATGACACATGGACTTTTGGAAGAGTAAAACAAATTTAACATTTGCCGAGCACTCCTTCTTGCCCAGCGTGGCTATAGACTCTTCTCATATATTTAATATAATTTTGTGAACAACCGTATAAGGCAGGTACTATTATTATCTTCATTTCACAAATAAGAAAGTTAAGACACCTCGGTAATTTTCTCAAAGTCAGGTTATTAGTGAGTAGAAAAACTGGGATACGAACCCAGGCTGTCCAATTCCAGAAGAATAATCTAGTTTGATTTTCTGGCTTGTTATGCGATGGAATTCCTGCCAGTTGTCCCTCAAAAACAGTATCGCTATGCAAACCATCACTTACTTGATTAGACTTGCTGTGGAGAAAGGGATTGGGCTGTGCCTACACTTGGGGCACAATGGGAGATGACACAATAGGAGGGGACAGTAGCTTGGAGGAGTGGCACCAATTCACTCCCGGGCTTTACATTTGATGGCATCACAGAATGGAGGAAATCATTATGTGTGTGTGTGTGTGTGTGTGTTTGTGTGTGTGTGTGTGTGTGTGTGTGTGGTGTATACATAGCAAATGTCTAGAAGGTCCCACCCCAAACTGCAAATAGCATTTGCCCTTCAGGAGTGAAATGGATAATGTAAAATTGGGAGCTGTCTACATTTTAATCCTATGTTGTTTGAAATTTTACCTAATGCTAAATGACGAGTTAATGGGTGCAGCAAAACAACATGGCACATGGATACATATGTAACAAACCTGCACATTGTGCACATGTACCCTAAAACCTAAAGTATAATAATAAAAAAATAAAAAAATAAAATAAAATAAAAACAGTTGTTTAAATTTTACATAGGATTTTAAAGAAAATAATTGCCTTTAGGCTATATAGAGTGTCTATCGAATTAAACATTTGGTTTAGTGAACAAAATTGTTTAATTGTAGAACATTTTAAAAATGGAATAAATTTTAAAAAACAAACAACCTATACTTTACCACCCATAGATAGCTACTGTTAACTTGTAGTTTTATTACCTGTAACTTTTTTCTTTGGGTAGTTAACAATTTTAAAATATATTTATCATATGACATATTTAATTCTTAAAAAATATCTTCTTACTAAAAACTAATGCATACTCACAGTTGAAAAATAAGGAAATGCATGAAAGTATTATAAATACACTTAGAGGTTATAGTAATTGTTAATAATTTTCTATATTTTATTGAAATCATATAATGTAAAAAATATTAAAATAAATGAACCGGAAATACTTAAAAAAAAAGAAATTTTAAGTGAGGTTGTAGTCTTTGTATTGCTATTTTCAGAAACTCATATAAATATGGTGAAACGAACTCTCTGGCCTCATTTTCCCTTTTGTGAGGTAAATTGACTTAACTCTTCTTTAGGTTTCTTAGGTTTTGAGAAGAGATTATTTAATAATCCATTTCCCCAGGATGGCACCTAGAGGAAAAGAAGATTGTCCAGCCACCAAGAAATGCCCAGCTCCTCTATTTAGGATGAACTTGACTTAATCAGGAATAGAAGTCACCTTTCTTCTTTTCAGAGTTACACAAGGGCCCTGGGTTTCCTGTTGACATGAAGATATTCACACCCTTCAGAGGATGAAACCCTTCACAAACAGCTTATCATCTGTTCCACTTTCTGCTCTTAGAGATGAAATAGGAAGTTTCTTCTTTGTTCAAAAGATTAAGGAAACCACTGTTTCCCTGTTGAGATGGGGAAAGACGTACCATCCTGGGATCTTCATGTCTCAGAAGGATTATATGCATTTTCCCTTGTCTTTCCCGCAAAGGAATGAGAGAAAGAACAGTCCCAGGGTTTGGCTACTGAAGGCTGGAAAGGGATGGCAGGGCCCTCCCACACTCAGCCATCAGTCATGCATGAGGGCAGCTCCCAGCCCTCAGCTCTGGAGGGGTGGTGAGGGCTGGTTTTCCTGGGCTCTGCTAGGTATCTGCTTGGTATCTTGGGGGACTATCTCAAATTGAGTAAAAGAGCAGTGAGTGTTGCTTCCATTTTCGGTACACCACTGAAAATGAAGTACTTGTACAAGCTGGACATTTGAGTTTCACTTCCCTTGTAATGTTGAATACAGACTCCTAATTTAAAGACATGTATCTAAAGAACAAATAATCACACTGATCCAAGAAGGGCTGGGCTCCTGGCTAAACTCTACCCTGAACTGAAACCTTGGCCCTAAGTGAAAACAGACAACCCCATTTTTCCACCCAAATGATTTCCTTTTTGGCCCACCCCACCCCCTATCCTGTGCCCGTAAAAAACCAGACTTCAGCTGGCAGAGGGAAAAAAAACACACACATACACAAGCTGCTGACCATTGGAGTTACAAGCAGCTGAGTGGTGAGCAGAGAAGCAGCAACTGCATACTGTAGAATACGGACAAACGCAGCTAACTTCAGACGGTGCGGCTTCAGAGGGGAGCCTGGCTGGAGACAGGCTGGGCTTCAAGGAAAGATCACCTTCTTCCCACTCGATCCCCTTTCCAGCTCCCCTTCCACTGAGAGCCACTTGCACTGCTCAATAGAGTCTTCTGCAATAATCATCTTTCAAACAGTTCATGTGACCTGATTCTCCCAGAATATTGAACAAGAACTCGGGTGTCAAAAAGGGCAGGTGCAGAAGGCTGTCACCCTAACCTTTTACTGAGCTGTTAACACTTAGCCATCCACAGACTGCAGGCTGCAGGCTGAGTGAAATGAGTCACTCCAGTTCCATGAAGGGGGTCAAAGTCAAGGGGAAAGTCTCATCTTAACACAACCCATAATGTAATAGTGTGCAATATCTTTTCTAGTAATCACAGTTTAAAAAAAAAATCAGTATAAAGCTGTCAATTTTTCTTTCTTAGAAAAGATGTTATATTTTTCTGAAATCATCTTCTTTATCTTTTGCAGGGAGGAATGTCCTTCCTTTTATGAAATTAAATAAGAGCCCCTATAATTTGCAAGAAACTGTTCTAAGTCCTAAGGAATTGGCAGCGAACAAAACACAGCAAGTCTCTAAACTTGTAGAGCAAATTTTTTTTCCAGAATAAAATGTAGCTTTATGATGACATAGGAAAGACTGCAAACCATTAGGGGAGGACGAGGAGTCAAACTGATGCAGGATTATTTTCTTGACTGTTTCATGGGATTCGTGACAGGGGTGCCCTGTTTACTCAGCCCACCCCACTTAACCCCTTGTAGGAGGGAGCACACAAGCAAATGAATGGAGGAACTGGCTGGCTGCTTCAGCTCCAGCAGGAGCAAACTCCGTTCCTTCAGGTCTGCCATGCTCCACCCCTCACAGGAGCGAGCATGTAGGCCAGTGAGTGCAGGAACCAGCTGGCTGCTTTGGTACCAGCAGGAGCAAACTCCAGGCAGGCCCCGCAGCAGTGTCTAGGTGGGGATGACTGTGACCCCAAAGCCCCAGAGGGCATGTTACAATGCTCTCGTAGCTCCACTGTCAACAGACAGCAGTGTGTTATCAGCTCAGTGGACCCTTTGCCTCATCGTGTGGGGC